>NW_027596347.1:0-370000 GCF_964194155.1 Cetorhinus maximus
AGTGTATTGGGAAGGGTACTGAGGGTGGTGGGTGTGTGTGTGTTGGAGGGCGAGGTGTTTGAGAGTTGAGGGTATTGAGAAGGGTAGTGAGGGTGGGTGTGTGTTTGTTGGAGAGCGAGGTGTTTGAGATGTGAGGGTATTGGGAAAGGTAGTGAGGGTGGTGGGTGTGTGTGTGTTGGAGATCGAGATGTTTGAGAGATGAGGGTATTGTGAAGGGTAGTGAGGGTGGTGGGTGTGTGTGTGTTGGAGAGCGAGTTGTTTGAGAGGTGAGGGTATTGGGAAGGGTAGTGAGGGTGGTGTGTGTGTGTTGGGGAGCGAGGTGGTTGAGAGGTGAGGGTATTGAGAAGGGTAATGAGGGTGGTGGGTGTGTGTCTGTTGGAGAGCGAGGTGTTTGAGAAGTGAGGGTATTGAGGAAGGTAGTGAGGGTGGTCGGTGTGTGTTGGAGGACGAGGTGTTAGAGAGGTGAGGGTATTGGGAAGGGTAGTGAGGGTGGTGTGTGTGTGTTGGGGAGCGAGGTGGTTGAGAGGTGAGGGTATTGAAGAGGGTAGTGAGAGTGGTGGTCGGTGTGTGTTGGAAAGCGAGATGTTTGAGAGTTGAGGGTATTGAGAAGGGTACTGAGGGTGGTGGGTGTGTGTGTGTTGGAGGGCGAGGTTTTTGAGTGTTGAGGGTATTGAGAAGGCTAGTGAGGGTGACGGGTGTGTGTGTGTGGGAGAGCGAGGTGTTTGAGAGGTGAGGGTATTGAGAAGGATAGTGAGGGTGGGTGTGTGTGTGTTGGAGAGCGAGGTGTTTGAGAGGTGAGGGTATTGGGAACGGTAGAGAGGGTGGTGGGTGTGTGTGTTGGAGAGCGAGGTGTTTGATATTTGAGGGTATTGGGAAGGGTAGTGAGGGTGGTGGGTGTGTGTGTGTTGGAAAGCGAGGTGTTTGAGAGGTGAGGGTATTGAGGAGGGTAGTGAGGGTGGTCGGTGTGTGTTGGAGGGCGAGGTGTTAGAGAGGTGAGGGTATTGGGAAGGGTAGTGAGGGCGTTGTGTGTGTGTTGAGGAGCGAGGTGTTTGAGAGGTGAGGGTATTGGGAAGAGTAGTGAGGGTGGAGGGTGTGTGTGTGTTGGAGAGCGAGGTATTTGAGAGGTGAGGGTATTGAGGAGGGTAGTGAGGGTGGTCGGTGTGTGTTGGAGGGCGAGGTGTTAGAGAGGTGAGGGTATTGGGTAAGGTAGTGAGGGTGGTGTGTGTGTGTTCGGGAGCGAGGTGGTTGAGTGGTGAGCGTATTGAGGAGGGTAGTGAGGGTCGTCGGTGTGTGTTGGAGAGCGAGGTGTTTGAGAGTTGGGGGTATTGAGAAGGCTAGTGAGGGTGGTGGGTGTGTGTTTGAGAGCGAGGTGTTTGAGAGGTGAGGTTATTGAGAAGGGTAGTGAGGGTGGAGGGTGAGTGTGTGTTGGAGAGCGAGGTGTTAGAGAGGTGAGGTTATTGAGAAGGGTAGTGAGGGTCGGTGTGTGTTGGAGAGCGAGGTGTTTGAGAGGTGAGGGTATTGAGAAGGGTAGTGAGGGTGGTGGGTGTGTGTTGGAGAGCGAGGTGTTTGAGAGGTGAGGGTATTGATAAGGGTAGTGAGGGTGGGTGTGTGTGTGTTGGAGAGGAGGTGTTTGAGAGGTGAGGATATTGAGAAGGGTAGTGAGGCTGGTGGGTGTGTGTGTGTTGGAGAGCGAGGTGTTTGAGAGGCGAGGGTATTGAGAAGGGTAGTGAGGGTGGTGGGTGTTTGTGTGTTGGAGGGTGAGGTGTTTGAGAGGTGAGGGTATTGAGAAGGATAGTGAGGGTGGTGGGTGTGTGTTGGAGAGCGAGGTGTTTGAGAGGTGTGGGTATTGAGAAGGGTATTGAGGGTGTTGGGTGTGTGTGTGTTGGAGGGTGAGGTGTTTGAGAGGTGAGGGTATTGAGAAGGGTAGTGAGGGTGGTGGGTGTGTGTGAGTTGGAGGGCGAGGTGTTGGAGAGGTGAGGGTATTGGGAAGGGTAGTGAGGGTGGTGGGTATGTGTGTGTTGGAGGGCGAGGTGTTTGTGAGGTGAGGGTATTGAGAGGGGTAGTGAAGGTGTTTTCTCGGTCAGGATCCCTCTCTCTCGCTTGTCTCTGGATTTGATTTTTTAATCCATTCACAGGATGTGGGCTTCGCTGGCTGGACCAGTATTTATTGCCCATCCCTAGTTGCCCTTGAGAAGGTGGTGGTGAGCTGCCTTCTTGAACCGCTGCAGTCCATGTGGTGTAGGTACACCCACAGTGCTGTTAGGAAGGGAGTTCCAGGGTTTTGACCCAGCGACAGTGAAGGAACGGTGATATATTTCCAAGTCAGGATGGTGAGTGACTTGGAGGGGAACTTCCAGGTGGTGGTGTTCCCATCTATCTGCTGCCCTTGTCCTTCTAGATGGTAGCGGTCGTGGGTTTGGAAGGTGCTGCCTAAGGAGCCTTGGAGAATTCTTACAGTGCACCTTGTAGACGGTACACACACTGCTGCTACTGTGCGTCGGTGGTGGAGGGAGTGAATGTTGAAGGTGGTGGATGGCTGCATTTCTCTCTCTCTGTGTCTCTGCCCATCTCTCTCTCTCTCTCTCTCTTTGTCCCTCTCTCTGTCCCTCTGTCTTTCTATCCCCCTCTCTCTCTCTTTCTGTCTCTCTCTCACTCTCGCTCTGTCTCTCTCTCCGTCTCTCTCTCTCTCTCTCTCTG
Source organism: Cetorhinus maximus (assembly GCF_964194155.1). Classification (NCBI taxonomy): domain Eukaryota; kingdom Metazoa; phylum Chordata; class Chondrichthyes; order Lamniformes; family Cetorhinidae; genus Cetorhinus; species Cetorhinus maximus. The sequence goes on from NW_027596347.1 coordinate 2,698, forward strand.
TTTGTGTAGATACCTGGGTTGATAATCCTGGGAGGGAACAGGGGAGATGGAATGGCAGACGGTGGGAGGGAAATGCTTGGGAGCAGGAATCTGTCATTAGTTTTCAGCTCCAGGATAGAAAGTTCTGGAATGACCTGAGAAACGGTAGATGTTTCCTTTCAGGTTTAGGAATTGGCGAGGGGCGGGGTGAGTGTTGTGGGGGCTATTGCCAGGGGCGAAGATAGTTTTGGGAGAGGGGAGTCAGACCTGACAGTGCTTCTGTCCATCTGGTCCAGTGGGGTCTGGCGATGGATAATTAAAATAGTTGTGTGTGTCAGAAACGTTCCCGACTGCATCCCTCGGACTGGAGAGTGGAGATAGAGGCTGTCCCCGGGGAACAGCCAGGGTGAGAGCGATTCGGGGAGTTACCAGGATTAAGTGTATTCAAGCCAGAGGAGAACGCTGTACAGATAGACAGCTACAGGAGTGTTGTGGTGAAGCGAGGGCACATGGGTGAGAGGGTTGTAAGTTTACTGCGATCAGCGGCTTGGGGAATAGGATTGGGAGGAGAAAAGCGATGTTTTGTGCCAATGTGGGTGATGAGGAAGTCGTGTGACGGACATAACGGCCGCTTTGGAAGAACACCACACAGTGACAAACCATACTGAGATTGCAACAACAGCAACTTCACAGCTACTTCCACAGAATAACACGTCCCCAAGGCTTTTACACAGGTCTTAGCAAAGCTGGACATCGAGCCACATGAGGAGGTTTTGGGACTGGTGACCAAAGGCTTGGGTTTTGAGGTGTTTTTTTTTTGGTGTCGTCAAGGGTTAATTCTAATGCACATCTCAAAAGATCAGGCTAAATTCCTGAAACAGACTTGCTGAGTCCACACAAACAGAACATCCTCAAATGTTGTTTTCAGCTGCAGTTACAAATTTCAACAGCGTCCACATCACAAAGATCAGCATTATCTTCCTCCCCTGCAGTTCCCACATCACAAGTCTAGTGTAAAACACAACAGTGCTTTCAATGATCCTCTTCCCCTCTCTCATCTTTTCTTCCCTTGTGAAGTACAACAGTTTGTAAAGTGGGTGAGGGGTGGGGGGTTGCTATGTGCTGTTAAATCGTCTCCCTTTCTGTGCCTGAATCTGTGGTTCAAGTCCCACCACAAATTGAATGAAAATCTGGAAGGAAAAGTCAAATGAGGATCATGATACGAAACCATTGCTGATTGATGGAAAAACCCCATCTCGCTGACTACAGCCTTTTAAACAAGGAAATCTGCTGTCCTTCCGTGGCCTACACTACAACAATGTCGTTGACTCTGAACCGGTCCAGCTAGGACAATAAACGCTGGTCTTCCCGGCGATGCCCACATCCCATGAAGGCATTAAAGACAAGCACATACACATTGGCACAAACACAGACAAACATTTCATTCGTTTCACAATTTCTCCCATGCCAGGAGATTCTTGCAATCTGATAGAGGAAAAAAACTATCCAGTGTTTATAGCTGGATTCAAAGCTTGATTCTCTACCCCAGGACTGACCTCCCTCAGATCAGCCTTCTCTACCCCAGGAGTGACCTCCCTCAGATCAGCCTTCTCTACCCCAGGACTGACCTCCCTCAGATCAGCCTTCTCTACCCCAGGACTGACCTCCCTCAGATCAGCCTTCTATACCCCAGGACTGACCTCCCTCAGATCAGCCTTCTCTACCCCAGGACTGACCTCCCTCAGATCAGCCTTCTATACCCCAGGACTGACCTCCCTCAGATCAGCCTTCTCTACCCCAGGACTGACCGCCCTCAGATCAGCCTTCTCTACCCCAGGAGTGACCTCCCTCAGATCAGCCTTCTCTACCCCAGGACTGACCTCCCTCAGATCAGCCTTCTCTACCCCAGGACTGACCTCCCTCAGATCAGCCTTCTCTACCCCAGGACTGACCTCCCTCAGATCAGCCTTCTCTACCCCAGGACTGACCTCCCTCAGATCAGCCTTCTCTACCCCAGGACTGACCTCCCTCAGATCAGCCTTCTCTACCCCAGGATGCCTTTCTCCATGTGTGGCATCATTCTTTCAATTTTAACTTTGTCTTCCTTCTTTATTTCTTCCCGATCGCAAGCCCACAAACTCGCTCTGATCCCTGTGTTCAACTGAGACTCCCACACTCTCTCCAACTCCAACTCACTAATTCCCAAGACCGTATGAATTTGTCAATGTGCCCCTCACTGCCTCCTGCAGTTTGAACAGATCTGTTCTTCTACATTGTCTCCTGTTCTGTTCCAGCTGTGGCAACATCCTGCAGTCTAACCTATTACTCCCTTCAGTTTCTGCCCTTAACCCTTCCCTTCCTGACATTAGCTTGTGCAAGTTCCCAACATACAGCTGACTTGAGGTGAGTTAGTATTCAGCTTCCAGCACTTTGACACAGAGCCTCCCTTTCTGCAGACTAGTTCAGAAACATGGCTCAGAGCGCTGGCATTCCCACCAGTACCCGAGCATCCCCAGCTCAGTGTGATTTCGGTTCCTTTCCAAACCCATGGTAAATGGCTGCAAGGACACTGTTAAAGAGGACACTCCCAGGCACATAAATGAGAATCGAACACTGCTAAAGTGTGTGTGTAATTGTGCTTGGTATGTATTCCGGGGTTCAGTATGTGCGGGACAGGAGATGTGTTGAAGGATATGTGGAGATTGTGGGTCGGTGGGGTTGAGGGATATGGAGAGAAGGTGGGTAGGTGTGGCATCAAGGACCCCTAGCAAAACTGCAGTCAATGGGAATCAGGGGGAAAACTCTCTGCTGGTTGGAGTCATACCTAGCACAAAGGAAGATGGTTGTGGTTGTTGGAGGTCAGTCATCTCAGTTCCAGGACATCACTGCAGGAGTTCCTCAGGGTAGTGTCCTCGACCCAACCATCTTCAGCTGCTTCATCAATGACCTTCCTTCCATCATAAGGTCAGAAGTGGGGATGTTCGCTGATGATTGCACAATGTTCACGACCATTCGCAACTCCTCAGATACTGAAGCAGACCATGTCCAAAAGCAGCAAGACCTAGACAATATCCAGGCTTGGACTGACAAATGGTCAGTAACATTCACACCACACAAGTGTCAGGCAATGACCATCTCCAACAAGGCAGAATCTAACCATCGCCCCTTGATGTTCAATGGCATTATCATCACTGAATCCCCCACTATCAACATCCTGGGTATCACCATTGACCAGAAACTGTACTGGACTAGCCATATAAATACTGGTGGCTACAAGAGGAGGTCAGAGGCTGGGAATCCTGCAGCTCCAACAACACTCAAGAAGCTCAACACCATCCAGGTCAAAGCAGCCGCTTGATTGGCACCACATCCACAAACATTCACTCCCTCCATCACTGACGTACAGTAGCAGCAGTGTGTGTACCATCTACAAGATGCACTGCAGGAATTCAAGGCTCTTAGACAGCACCTTCCTAACCCACGACCACTACCATCTAGAAGGACAAGGGCAGCAGATATTTGGGAACACCACCACCTGGAAGTTGCCCTCCAAGTCACTCACCATCCTGACTTGGAAATATATCGGCCATTCCTTCACTGTCGCTGGGTCAAAATACTGGAACTCCCTTCCTAACAGCACTGTGGGTGTACCTACACCACATGGACTGCAGCGGTTCAAGAAGGCAGCTCACCACCACCTTATCAAGGGCAACTGGAGATGGGCAATAAATGCCGGCCCAGGGAGTGAAGCCCACATCCCATAAATGAGTTTTAAAAAGGTGGTATTGAGCAATATGGGGAAAGGGTGGGTAGGTGGGATTGAGAAATATGTGGAGAATGTGGTAGGTGGGATTTAGGGATTATGGGGAGATGGTGGGTAGGTGGGATTGACAGATATGGAGAGATGGTGGGTAGGTAGGATTAATGGATATGTGGGGCTGGTGGGTTGATGGGGCTGGAGGGATATGGGGAGAAGGGGGTAGGTGGGATTGAGGGTTATGAGGAGATAATTTGTAGATCAGGTTGGGGCTTACGGGTAGAAGGTGTGTAGAGGAACCTGAAGAGATGGGGTAGGTGGGATTGGGTTATATTGGGAGGTTAATGGGTGGTGTTGGGGGATATGGGGAGAAGGTATTTAGATGGGGATTGATGAATGTGGGGAAAAGGTTGGGTAGGTTGGATGGAGCGTAATGGGGAGAAGGTGGTTGGGTGAGTTTGGATGATTTGGGGAGTAGGTGTGTAGTTGGTAAAGACAGTTATGGGGAGGAGGCTGCTTGGTGGGGTTGGGGCACATGGGGAGAAGACGGGTCAGTGGGATTTAGGGATATGGGGAGAAGATGGGTCAGTGGGATTAAAGGATATGTGCAGGAGGCAGGTGAGTGGAATTGAGGGATATACATAAGAACATGCGAATTAGGAGCAAGTTTAGGCCACTCAGCCCCTTCAATAAAATCATGGCTGATCGGATTGTAACCAGTTTATGGGGAGATGGTGGGTGAGAGGGATTGAGGGATATGGAGAGATAGAGGGTCAGTGGGATTGAGGGATATGGGGAGAAGGCGGGTCAATAGGATTGAGGAATATGCGGAGATGGAGAGTCAGTGGGATTGGGGAATTTGGGGAGATGGAGGGTCAATGGGATTGAGGGATTGGGAGAAGGCTGATCAGTGGGGTTGGGAGAAAGCAGGTCAGTGGGAATGTCGGATATTTGGGTATGGTGGGTCAGTGGGATTGAGGGATACTGGGAGATGGTGGGTCAGTGGGATTGTGGGATATGGGGAGAAGGTGGGTCAGTGGGATTGTGGGATATGGGGAGAAGGTGGGTCAGTGGGATTGTGGGATATGGGAGAAGGTGGGTCAGTGGGATTGAGGGATACTAGAAGATGGCGGGTCAGTGGGATTGTAGGATATTTGGGTATGGTGGGTCAGTGGGATTGAGGGATATGGGAAGGTTGTGTGTTAGTCGGAATGAGGGACTGGGGAGAAAGCAGGTCAGTGGGGTTGTGGGATATGTGCAGAAGGTGGGACATTTGGGATTGAGGATTATGGGGTGAAGTGGGTCAGAGGGATTGAGGCGTGTGGGGAGATGGAGGGTCAGTGGGTCTGATGGATTTGGGGAGATTATTAGTCACTGGGATTGGGGGATATGGGGAGATGGAGGGTCTGTGGGATTGGGGGATATGGGGAGATGGCGGATCAGTGGGATTGGGGGATATGGGGAGATGGGAGGGTTAGTGGGATTGAGGGATGGGGGAGATGGCGGATCAGTGGGATTGGGGGATGGGGGAGATGGAGGGTCTGTGGAACTGTGACATATGCAGAGAAGGAGGATCATGTGGGATTGAGTGTTATGGGAAGTGGTTGGTCAATGGGATTGAAGAATAGGGGAGTCAGAGGGACGGAGGATTATTCGTAGATGGCGTGTTAGTTAGATTGAGGGATGGGGGAGATGGTGGGTTAGTGGGATTGAGGATTGGCAGAGACAATGGGTGAGAGGGATTGGGGTATATGCGGAGATGGTGGGTTAGTTGGATTGAGGGATGGGGGAGATGGTGGGTTAGTGGGATTGAGGGATGGGGGAGATGGTGGGTTAGTGGGATTGAGGGATGGGGGAGATGGTGGGTTAGTGGGATTGAGGGATGGGGGAGATGGTGGGTTAGTGGGATTGAGGATTGGCAGAGACAATGGGTGAGAGGGATTGGGGTATATGCGGAGATGGTGGGTTAGTTGGATTGAGGGATGGGGGAGATGGTGGGTTAGTGGGATTGAGGGATGGGGGAGATGGTGGGTTAGTGGGATTGAGGATTGGCAGAGACAATGGGTGAGAGGGATTGGGGTATATGGGGAGATGGTGGGTTAGTTGGATTGAGGGATGGGGAAGATGGTGGGTTAGTGGGATTGAGGGATGGGGGAGATGGTGGGTTAGTGGGATTGAGGATCGGCAGAGACAATGGGTGAGAGGGATTGGGGTATATGGGGAGATGGTGGGTCAGTTGGATTGAGGGATGGGGGAGATGGTGGGTTAGTGGGATTGAGGGATGGGGGAGATGGTGGGTTAGTGGGATTGAGGATTGGCAGAGACAATGGGTGAGAGGGTTTGGGGTATATGCGGAGATGGTGGGTTAGTGGGATTGAGGGATTTGGAGAGATATCAGATCAATGGGATTGAGGGATATTGGGAGATGGTGGGTCAGTGGGATTGTGGGATGAATGGAAATGCTGGGTCAGTGGGATTGTGGGATATTTGGGTATGGTGGATCAGTGGGATTGAGGGATATGGGAAGGTTGTGTGTTAGTCGGAATGAGGGATTGGGGAGAAGGCAGGTCGGCGGGATTTTGGGATATGTGGAGAAGGTGGATCATGTGGGATGTATAAACGACATAGATAACTATGTGGGGTGTAGGATTAGTAAATTTGCGGATGACACAAAGATTGGCCAGGTGGTTAACAGTGAGTTTGAGTGTCTTGGGCTACAGGAAGATATAGACGGGATGGTCAAATGGGCAGATAAGTGGAATTTAACCCTGAAAAGTGTGAGGTGATACACTTTGGAAGGAGTAATTTGACAAGGAAGTATTCAATGAACGGCATGACACTTGCCTTTATCAATCGAGGCATAGATTACAAGAGTAGGGAGATCATGTTGGAGTTGTATAGAACCTTGGTGAGACCACAGCTGGAGTACTGTGTGCAGCTCTGGTCGCCACATTATAGGAAGGATGTGATTGCACTGGAGGGGGTGCAGAGGAGATTCACCAGGATGTTGCCGGGATGAAACATTTAAGTTATGAAGAGAGGTTGGATAGACTTGGGTTGTTTTCATTGGAGCAGAGAAGACTGAGGGGCGACCTGATCGAGGTGTACAAGATTATGAGGGGCATGGACAGGGTGGATAGGGAGCAGCTGTTCCCCTTAGTTGAAGGGTCAGTCACAAGGGGTCATAAGTTCAAGGTGAGGGGCAGGAGGTTTAGGGGGGATGTGAGGAAAAACTTTTTTACCCAGAGGGTGGTGACGGTCTGGAATGCACTGCCTGGGAGGGTGGTGGAGGCAGGTTGCCTCACATCCTTTAAAAAGTACCTGGATGACAACTTGGCACGTCATAACATTCAAGGCTATGGGCCAAGTGCTGGTAAATGGGATTAGGTAGATAGGTCAGGTGTTTCTCACGTGTCGGTGCAGATTCGAGGGGCTGAAGGGCCTTTTCTGCACTGTGTGGTTCTGTGATTCTGAGGGATATGGGGCCAAGCATGTCAGAGAGATTGAGGCATGTGGGGAGATGGTGAGTCAGTGGGTCTGAGGGATATGGGGAGATGGTGGGTCAGTGGGTCTGAGGGATATAGGGAGATGGTGGGTCAGTGGGTCTGAGGGATATGGGGAGATGTTGGGTAAGTGGGACTGAGGGATTTGGGGAGATATTGGATCAATGGGATTGAGGGATACTGGGAGATGGAGGGTCAGTGGGATTGGGGGATATGGGGAGATGGTGGGTCTGTGGGATTGAGGATTGGCAGAGACAATTGGTGAGAAGGATTGGGGTATATGGGGAGATTGTGGGTCAGTGGGTCTGAGGGATATGGGGAGATGGGCGGTCAATGGGATTGAGGATTGGCAGAGACAATGGGTGAGAGGGATTGGGGTATATGGGGAGATGTTGGGTCAGTGGGATTGAGGGATTTGGGGAAATGATGGGTCAGTGGGATTGAGGGATATGGGAAGATTTTTTGTTAGTGGGCATGAGGGATTGGGGAGAAAACAGATCAGCAGGATATTGGGATATGTGGAGAAGGAGGGTCATGTGGGGTTGAGGGATATGAGTCCAAGCGGGTCAGAGGGATAGAGGCATGGGGGGAAATGGTGAGTTAGTGGGTTTGAGGGCTATGGGGAGATGGAGGGTCTGTGGGATTGAGGCATACATAGAGATGCTGGGTCAGTGGGTTTTCGGGTTATTTGGATATGGTGGATCAGTGGGATTGAGTGATATGGGGGGAGAAGATGGGTCAGTGGGATTGAGGGAAATGAGGGGAGAAGGTGGGTCAGTGGGATTGAGGGAAATGAGGGGAGAAGGTGGGTCAGTGGGATTGAGGGATCTGGGAAGATGGTGGATCAGTGGGATTGAAGGATATGGAAAAATGGCGGGACAGTGGGATTGAGTGATATGGGAAGATAGTGGGACAGTGGGATTGAGGAACATGGGGACATGGTAGGTCAGTGGGATTGAGGGATATGGGGAGATGGTGGGTCAGTGGGATTGAGGGATATGGGGAAATGGTGGGTCTGTGGGATTGAAGGATACGGGGAGATGGTGGGTCAGTGGGATTGAGAGATATGGGGAGATGCGGGTCAGTGGGATTGAGGGATATGGGGAAATGGTGGGTCAGTGGGATTGAGAGATATTGGGAGATGGTGGGTCAGTGAGATTGTGGGATATGGGGAAATGTTGGGTCAGTGGAATTAAGGGACATGGGGAGATGGCGGGTCGGTGGGATTGAAGGATATGAGGAGAAGCGGGTCAGTAGGATTGAGGGATATGGGGAGAAGGTGGGTCAGTGGGATTGAGAGATATGGGGAGAAGGCGGGTCAGTGGGATTGAGAGATATGGGGAGAAGGCGGGTCAGTGGGATTGAGGGATATGGGGAGATGGTGGTCAGTGGGGTTGAGGGATATGAGGATGTGGTGGGTCAGTGTGATTGAAGGGTATGGGACATGATGGGTCTGTGGGATTGAGGGATATGGGGAAATGGTGGATCAGTGTGATTGAAGGATATGGGACATGATGGGTCAGTGGGATTGAGGGATATGGGGAAATGGTGGGTCAGTGTGATTGAAGGATATGGGACATGATGGGTCAGTGGGATTGAAGGATATGGGGAAATGGTGGGTCAGTGTGATTGAGCGATATGGCCAAAAGATGGGCAAGTGGGATTCAGAGATATGGGGGAAATGTTGGGTCAGTGGGATTGTGGGGTATGGTGAGATGGTGGGTCAATGGGATTGGGGGATATGGGGAGATGGTTGGTCAGTATGATTGAGGGATATGGGGAGATGGCGGATCAGTGGGATTAATGGATATGGGGAGATGGCGGGTCAGTAGGATTAAGGGATATGGGGGGATGGTGGGTCAGTGGGATTAAGGGATATGGGGAGATGGTTGGTCAGTGGGATTAAGGGATATGGGGGGATGGTGGGTCAGTGGGATTAAGGGGTATGGCGAGATGATGGGTCACTGGGATTAAGGGATATGGGGAGATGGTGGGTCAGTGGGATTAAGGGATATTGGGAGATGGTTGGTCAGTGTGATTGAGGGGTATGACGAGATGATGGGTCAGTGGGATTGAGGATTGGCAGAGAGATGGGTGAGAGGGATTGTGGTATATGGGGAGATGTTGGGTTAGTGGGATTGAGGGCCTTGGGGAGATAGCAGGTCAGTGGGATTAAGGAATTGGGGAGGAGGTGGGTCAGTGTGATTCAGGGAGATGGGGAGATGGAGGGTCAGTGGGATTGAGGGATTATGGGGAGATGTCGAATCAATGGGATTGGGGGATATGGGGAGATGGCGGATCAGTGGGATTGGGGAATATGGGGAGATGGAGGGTCTGTGGGACTGTGGCATATGCAGAGAAGGTGGGTCATGTGGGATTGAGGAGTATTGGGAGATGGTGGGTCAGTGGGATTGAGGGATATGATGAGATGGTGGGTCAGTGGGATTGAGGGAAATGGGGAGATGGCCGGTCAGTGGGATTGAGGGATATGGGGAAATGGTGGGTCAGTGTGACTGAAGGATATGACCAGAAGATGGGCAAGTGGGATTCGGAGATATGGGGGAAATGGTGGTTCAGTGGGATTGTGGGGTATTGTGAGATGTTGGGTCAATGGGATTGGGGGATATGGGGAGATGGTGGGTCAGTGTGATTGAGGGATATGGGGAGAATGCGGGTCAGTGGGATTGAGGAATATGGGAGATGGAGGGTCTGTAGGATTGAGGGATATATGGAGGTGCTGGGTCAGTGGGTTTGTGGGATATTTGGATATGGTGGGTCAGTGGGATTGAGGGATATGGGGGGGAGAAGGTGGGTCAGTGGGATTGAGGGATATGGGGAGATGGTGGGTCAGTGGGATTGAGGGATATGGGGGGGAGAAGGTGGGTCAGTGGGATTGAGGGATGTGGGGAGATGGTGGGTCTGAGGGATTGAGGGGTTTGGGGAGATGGTGGGTCAGTGGGATGGAGGGATATGGGGAGATGGTGGGTCAGTGGGATTGAGGGATATGGGGAGATGGTGGGTCAGTGGGACTGAGGGGTGTGGGTGAAGGTGGGTCAGTGGGGTTGAGGGATTTGGGGAGATGGTGGGTCAGTGGGATTGAGGGATTTGGGGAGATGGTGGGTCAGTGGGATTGAGGGATTTGGGGAGATGGTGGGTCAGTGGGATTGAGGGATATGGGGAGATGGTGGGTCAGTGGGATTGAGGGATATGGTGAGATGGTGGGTCTGTGGGATTGAGGGATATGGGGAGATGGTGGGTCAGTGGGATTGAGGGATTTGGGGAGATGGTGGGTCAGTGGGATTGAGGGATATGGGGAGATGGTGGGTCTGTGGGATTGAGGGATATGGGGAGATGGTGGGTCAGTGGGATTGAGGGATTTGGGGAGATGGTGGGTCAGTGGGATTGAGGGGTGTTGGTGAAGGTGGGTCAGTGGGTTTGAGGGATAGGAGGGATGCTGTATCAGTAGGATTGTGTGATAAGTATAGATGCCGGGTCTTTGTGATTGAGGGGTATGTGGAGAAGCTGGCTCAGTGGGATTGTGGGATTCAGGGAGATGGCGGATCAGTGGGATTTTGGGATATGGGGAGATGGCGGGTCAGTGGGTTTGAGGGATATGGGGAGCCGGCGGGTCGGTGGGTTCGAGGGATATGGGGAGGTGTCAGGTCAGTGGGATTGTGGAATATGGGGAGATGTCGAGTCAATGGGATTGGGGGATATGGGGAGATGGCGGATCAGTGAGATTGAGGGATATGGGGAGATGAAGGGTCTGTGGGACTGTGGCATATGCAGAGACGGTGGGTCATGTGGGATTGAGGAGTATTGGGAGATGGTGGGTCAGTGGGATTGAGGAATATGGGAGATGGAGGGTCTGTAGGATTGAGGGATATATGGAGGTGCTGGGTCAGTGGGTTTGTGGGATATTTGGATATGGTGGGTCAGTGGGATTGAGGGATATGGGGGCGGAGAAGGTGGGTCAGTGGGATTGAGGGAAACGGGGAGATCGCGGGTCAGTGGGATTGAGGGGTATGGGGAGATGGTGGGTCAGTGGGATTGAGGAAAATGGGGAGATGGTGGGTCAGTGGGATCGAGGGATTTGGGGAGATGGTGGGTCAGTGGGATAGAGGGATTTGGGGAGATAGTGGGTCAGTGGGATTGAGGGATATGGGGAGATGGTGGGTCAGTGGGATTGAGGGATTTGGGGAGATGACGGGTCTTTGTAATTCAGCGGTATGTGGAGAAGCTGGGTCAGTGGGATTGAGGGATTCAGGGAATTGGCAGATCAGTGGGATTAAGGGATATGGCGAGATGGTGGGTCAGTGGGATTAAGGAACATGGTGAGATGGTGGGTCAGTGGGATTGAGGGATATGGGGAGATGGTGGGTCAGTGGGATTGAGGGATATGGTGAGAAAGCGGGTCAGTGGGTTTGAGGGATATGGGGAGAATGCGGGTCAGTGGGATTGAGGGATATGGGGAGCAGGTGGGTCAGTGGGATTGTGGGATATGGGGAGCCGGCGGGTCAGTGGGATTGAGGGATATGGGGAGATGGTGGTCAGTGGGGTTGAGGGATATGAGGATGTGGTGGGTCAGTGTGATTGAAGGGTATGGGACATGATGGGTCAGTGGGATTGAGGGATATGAGGAAATGGTGGGTCAGTGTGATTGAAGGATATGGGACATGATGGGTCAGTGTGATTGAGGGATATGGGGAGATGGTGGTCAGTGGGGTTGTGGGATATGAGGATGTGGTGGGTCAGTGTGATTGAAGGATATGGGACATGATGGGTCAGTGGGATTGAAGGATATGGGGAAATGGTGGGTCAGTGTGATTGAGCGATATGGCCAAAAGATGGGCAAGTGGGATTCAGAGATATGGGGGAAATGTTGGGTCAGTGGGATTGTGGGGTATGGTGAGATGGTGGGTCAATGGGATTGGGGGATATGGGGAGATGGTTGGTCAGTATGATTGAGGGATATGGGGAGATGGCGGATCAGTGGGATTAATGGATATGGGGAGATGGCGGGTCAGTAGGATTAAGGGATATGGGGGGATGGTGGGTCAGTGGGATTAAGGGATATGGGGAGATGGTTGGTCAGTGGGATTAAGGGATATGGGGGGATGGTGGGTCAGTGGGATTAAGGGATATGGGGAGATGGTTGGTCAGTGTGAATGAGGGGTATGGTGAGATGATGGGTCAGTGGGATTGAGGATTGGCAGAGAGATGGGTGAGAGGGATTGTGGTATATGGGAAGATGTTGGGTTAGTGGGATTGAGGGCTTTGGGGAGATAGCGGGTCAGTGGGATTAAGGGATTGGGGAGGAGGTGGGTCAATGTGATTCAGGGAGATGGGGAGATGGAGGGTCAGTGGGATTGCGGGATGATGGGGAGAATGCGGGTCAGTGGGATTGAGGAATATGGGAGGTGGAGGGTCTGTAGGATTGAGGGATATATGGAGGTGCTGGGTCAGTGGGTTTGTGGGATATTTGGATATGGTGGGTCAATGGGATTGAGGGATATGGGGAGATCGCGGGTCAGTGGGATGGAGGGATATGGGGAGATGGTGGGTCAGTGGGATTGAGGGATATGGGGAGATGGTGGGTCTGTGGGATTGAGGGATTTGGGGAGATGGTGGGTCAGTGGGATTGAGGGATTTGGGGAGATGGTGGGTCTGTGGGATTGAGGGGTGTGGGTGAAGGTGGGTCAGTGGGGTTGAGGGATAGGAGAGATGCTGTATCAGTAGGATTGTGTGATAAGTATAGATGCCGGGTCTTTGTGATTGAGGGGTATGTGGAGAAGCTGGCTCAGTGGGATTGTGGGATTCAGGGAGATGGCGGATCAGTGGGATTGAGGGATTTGGGGAGATGGTGGGTCAGTGGGATCGAGGGATATGGGGAGGTGTCAGGTCAGTGGGATTGTGGAATATGGGGAGATGTCGAGTCAATGGGATTGGGGGATATGGGGAGATGGCGGTCAGTGAGATTGGGGGATATGGAGAGATGGAGGGTCTGTGGGACTGTGGCATATGCAGAGACGGTGGGTCATGTGGGATTGAGGAGTATTGGGAGATGGTGGGTCAGTGGGATTGAGGGATATGATGAGATGGTGGGTCAGTGGGATTGAGGGATATGGGGAAATGGTGGGTCAGGGTGACTGAAGGATATGGCCAGAAGATGCGCAAGTGGGATTCAGAGATATGGGGGAAATGGTGGATAACTGGGATTGTGGGATATGGTGAGATGTTGGGTCAATGGGATTGGGGGATATGGGGAGATGGTTGGTCAGTGTGATTGAGTGATATGGGGAGATGGTGGGTCAGTGTGATTAATGGATATGGGGAGATGGCGGGTCAGTGGGATTGAGGGATATGGGGAGATGGCGGGTCAGTAGGCTTAAGGGATATTGGGAGATGGTTGGTCAGTGTGATTGAGGGATATGGGAAAATGCGGGTCAGTGGGATTGAGGAATATGGGAGATGGAGGGTCTGTAGGATTGAGGGATATATGGAGGTGCTGGGTCAGTGGGTTTGTGGGATATTTGGATATGGTGGGTCAGTGGGATTGAGGGATATGGGGAGATGGTGGGTCAGTGGGATTGAGGGATATGGGGAGATGGTGGGTCTGTGGGATTGAGGGATTTGGGGAGATGGTGGGTCAGTGGGATGGAGGGATATGGGGAGATGGTGGGTCAGTGGGATTGAGGGATATGGGGAGATGGTGGGTCAGTGGGATTGAAGGGTGTTGGTGAAGGTGGGTAAGTGGGGTTGAGGGATAGGAGAGATGCTATATCAGTAGGATTGTGTGATAAGTATAGATACCGGGTCTTTGTGATTGAGGGGTATGTGGAGAAGCTGGGTCAGTGGCATTGTGGGATTCAGGGAGATGGCTGATCAGTTGGATTGTGGGATATGGGGAGATGGAGGGTCTGTGGGACTGTGGCATATGCAAAGAAGGCGGGTCGTGTGGGATTGAGGAGTATTGGGAGATGGTGGGTCAGTGGAATTGAGGGAAATGGGGAGATGGCCGGTCAGTGGGATTGAGGGATATGGGGAAATGGTGGATCAGTGTGACTGAAGGATATGGCCAGAAGATTGAGGGATATGGGGAGATTGTTGGTCAATGGGATTGAGGGATATGGGGAGATTGTTGGTCAGTGGGATTGAGGGATGTGGGGAGATTGTTGGTCAGTGGGATTGAGGGATATGGGGAGATTGTTGGTCAGTGGGATTGAGGATTATGGGGAGATTGTTGGTCAGTGGGATTGAGGGATATGGGGAGATTGTTGGTCAGTGGGATTGAGGGATATGGGGAGATTGTTGGTCAGTGGGATTGAGGGTTATGGGGAGATTGTTGGTCAGTGGGATTGAGGGTTATGGGGAGATTGTGGGTCAGTGGGATTGAGGGATATGGGGAGAAGACGGGTCAGTGGGATTGAGGGAAATGAGGGGAGATTGTGGGTCAGTGGGATTGAGGGGTATGGGGAGATTGTTGGTCAGTGGGATTGAGGGATATGGGGAGATTGTTGGTCAGTGGGATTGAGGGATATGGGGAGAAGACGGGTCAGTGGGATTGAGGGAAATGAGGGCAGATTGTGGGTCAGTGGGATTGAGGGATATGGGGAGAAGGTGGGTCAGTGGGAATGAAGGATATGGGGAGATTGTTGGTCAGTGGGATTGAGGGATATGGGGAGATTGTTGGTCAGTGGGATTGAGGGAAATGAGGAGAGATTGTGGGTAAGTGGGATTGAGGGGTATGGGGAGATTGTTGGTCAGTGGGATTGAGGGATATGGGGAGATGGTGGGTCAGTGGGATTGAGGGATATGGTGAGATGGCGGGTCTGTGGGATTGAGGGATATGGTGAGATGGTGGGTCAGTGGGATTGAGGGATTTGGGGAGATGGTGGGTCAGTGGGATTGAAGGGTGTTGGTGAAGGTGGGTCAGTGGGGTTGAGGGATAGGAGGGATGCTGTATCAGTAGGATTGTGTGATAAGTATAGATGCCGGGTCTTTGTGATTGAGGGGTATGTGGAGAAGCTGGCTCAGTGGGATTGTGGGATTCAGGGAGATGGCGGATCAGTGGGATTTTGGGATATGGGGAGATGGCGGGTCAGTGGGTTTGAGGGATATGGGGAGCCGGCGGGTCGGTGGGTTCGAGGGATATGGGGAGGTGTCAGGTCAGTGGGATTGTGGAATATGGGGAGATGTCGAGTCAATGGGATTGGGGGATATGGGGAGATGGCGGATCAGTGAGATTGAGGGATATGGGGAGATGAAGGGTCTGTGGGACTGTGGCATATGCAGAGACGGTGGGTCATGTGGGATTGAGGAGTATTGGGAGATGGTGGGTCAGTGGGATTGAGGAATATGGGAGATGGAGGGTCTGTAGGATTGAGGGATATATGGAGGTGCTGGGTCAGTGGGTTTGTGGGATATTTGGATATGGTGGGTCAGTGGGATTGAGGGATATGGGGGCGGAGAAGGTGGGTCAGTGGGATTGAGGGAAACGGGGAGATCGCGGGTCAGTGGGATTGAGGGGTATGGGGAGATGGTGGGTCAGTGGGATTGAGGAAAATGGGGAGATGGTGGGTCAGTGGGATCGAGGGATTTGGGGAGATGGTGGGTCAGTGGGATAGAGGGATTTGGGGAGATAGTGGGTCAGTGGGATTGAGGGATATGGGGAGATGGTGGGTCAGTGGGATTGAGGGATTTGGGGAGATGACGGGTCTTTGTAATTCAGCGGTATGTGGAGAAGCTGGGTCAGTGGGATTGAGGGATTCAGGGAATTGGCAGATCAGTGGGATTAAGGGATATGGCGAGATGGTGGGTCAGTGGGATTAAGGAACATGGTGAGATGGTGGGTCAGTGGGATTGAGGGATATGGGGAGATGGTGGGTCAGTGGGATTGAGGGATATGGTGAGAAAGCGGGTCAGTGGGTTTGAGGGATATGGGGAGAATGCGGGTCAGTGGGATTGAGGGATATGGGGAGCAGGTGGGTCAGTGGGATTGTGGGATATGGGGAGCCGGCGGGTCAGTGGGATTGAGGGATATGGGGAGATGGTGGTCAGTGGGGTTGAGGGATATGAGGATGTGGTGGGTCAGTGTGATTGAAGGGTATGGGACATGATGGGTCAGTGGGATTGAGGGATATGAGGAAATGGTGGGTCAGTGTGATTGAAGGATATGGGACATGATGGGTCAGTGTGATTGAGGGATATGGGGAGATGGTGGTCAGTGGGGTTGTGGGATATGAGGATGTGGTGGGTCAGTGTGATTGAAGGATATGGGACATGATGGGTCAGTGGGATTGAAGGATATGGGGAAATGGTGGGTCAGTGTGATTGAGCGATATGGCCAAAAGATGGGCAAGTGGGATTCAGAGATATGGGGGAAATGTTGGGTCAGTGGGATTGTGGGGTATGGTGAGATGGTGGGTCAATGGGATTGGGGGATATGGGGAGATGGTTGGTCAGTATGATTGAGGGATATGGGGAGATGGCGGATCAGTGGGATTAATGGATATGGGGAGATGGCGGGTCAGTAGGATTAAGGGATATGGGGGGATGGTGGGTCAGTGGGATTAAGGGATATGGGGAGATGGTTGGTCAGTGGGATTAAGGGATATGGGGGGATGGTGGGTCAGTGGGATTAAGGGATATGGGGAGATGGTTGGTCAGTGTGAATGAGGGGTATGGTGAGATGATGGGTCAGTGGGATTGAGGATTGGCAGAGAGATGGGTGAGAGGGATTGTGGTATATGGGAAGATGTTGGGTTAGTGGGATTGAGGGCTTTGGGGAGATAGCGGGTCAGTGGGATTAAGGGATTGGGGAGGAGGTGGGTCAATGTGATTCAGGGAGATGGGGAGATGGAGGGTCAGTGGGATTGCGGGATGATGGGGAGAATGCGGGTCAGTGGGATTGAGGAATATGGGAGGTGGAGGGTCTGTAGGATTGAGGGATATATGGAGGTGCTGGGTCAGTGGGTTTGTGGGATATTTGGATATGGTGGGTCAATGGGATTGAGGGATATGGGGAGATCGCGGGTCAGTGGGATGGAGGGATATGGGGAGATGGTGGGTCAGTGGGATTGAGGGATATGGGGAGATGGTGGGTCTGTGGGATTGAGGGATTTGGGGAGATGGTGGGTCAGTGGGATTGAGGGATTTGGGGAGATGGTGGGTCTGTGGGATTGAGGGGTGTGGGTGAAGGTGGGTCAGTGGGGTTGAGGGATAGGAGAGATGCTGTATCAGTAGGATTGTGTGATAAGTATAGATGCCGGGTCTTTGTGATTGAGGGGTATGTGGAGAAGCTGGCTCAGTGGGATTGTGGGATTCAGGGAGATGGCGGATCAGTGGGATTGAGGGATTTGGGGAGATGGTGGGTCAGTGGGATCGAGGGATATGGGGAGGTGTCAGGTCAGTGGGATTGTGGAATATGGGGAGATGTCGAGTCAATGGGATTGGGGGATATGGGGAGATGGCGGTCAGTGAGATTGGGGGATATGGAGAGATGGAGGGTCTGTGGGACTGTGGCATATGCAGAGACGGTGGGTCATGTGGGATTGAGGAGTATTGGGAGATGGTGGGTCAGTGGGATTGAGGGATATGATGAGATGGTGGGTCAGTGGGATTGAGGGATATGGGGAAATGGTGGGTCAGGGTGACTGAAGGATATGGCCAGAAGATGCGCAAGTGGGATTCAGAGATATGGGGGAAATGGTGGATAACTGGGATTGTGGGATATGGTGAGATGTTGGGTCAATGGGATTGGGGGATATGGGGAGATGGTTGGTCAGTGTGATTGAGTGATATGGGGAGATGGTGGGTCAGTGTGATTAATGGATATGGGGAGATGGCGGGTCAGTGGGATTGAGGGATATGGGGAGATGGCGGGTCAGTAGGCTTAAGGGATATTGGGAGATGGTTGGTCAGTGTGATTGAGGGATATGGGAAAATGCGGGTCAGTGGGATTGAGGAATATGGGAGATGGAGGGTCTGTAGGATTGAGGGATATATGGAGGTGCTGGGTCAGTGGGTTTGTGGGATATTTGGATATGGTGGGTCAGTGGGATTGAGGGATATGGGGAGATGGTGGGTCAGTGGGATTGAGGGATATGGGGAGATGGTGGGTCTGTGGGATTGAGGGATTTGGGGAGATGGTGGGTCAGTGGGATGGAGGGATATGGGGAGATGGTGGGTCAGTGGGATTGAGGGATATGGGGAGATGGTGGGTCAGTGGGATTGAAGGGTGTTGGTGAAGGTGGGTAAGTGGGGTTGAGGGATAGGAGAGATGCTATATCAGTAGGATTGTGTGATAAGTATAGATACCGGGTCTTTGTGATTGAGGGGTATGTGGAGAAGCTGGGTCAGTGGCATTGTGGGATTCAGGGAGATGGCTGATCAGTTGGATTGTGGGATATGGGGAGATGGAGGGTCTGTGGGACTGTGGCATATGCAAAGAAGGCGGGTCGTGTGGGATTGAGGAGTATTGGGAGATGGTGGGTCAGTGGAATTGAGGGAAATGGGGAGATGGCCGGTCAGTGGGATTGAGGGATATGGGGAAATGGTGGATCAGTGTGACTGAAGGATATGGCCAGAAGATTGAGGGATATGGGGAGATTGTTGGTCAATGGGATTGAGGGATATGGGGAGATTGTTGGTCAGTGGGATTGAGGGATGTGGGGAGATTGTTGGTCAGTGGGATTGAGGGATATGGGGAGATTGTTGGTCAGTGGGATTGAGGATTATGGGGAGATTGTTGGTCAGTGGGATTGAGGGATATGGGGAGATTGTTGGTCAGTGGGATTGAGGGATATGGGGAGATTGTTGATCAGTGGGATTGAGGGTTATGGGGAGATTGTTGGTCAGTGGGATTGAGGGTTATGGGGAGATTGTGGGTCAGTGGGATTGAGGGATATGGGGAGAAGACGGGTCAGTGGGATTGAGGGAAATGAGGGGAGATTGTGGGTCAGTGGGATTGAGGGGTATGGGGAGATTGTTGGTCAGTGGGATTGAGGGATATGGGGAGATTGTTGGTCAGTGGGATTGAGGGATATGGGGAGAAGACGGGTCAGTGGGATTGAGGGAAATGAGGGCAGATTGTGGGTCAGTGGGATTGAGGGATATGGGGAGAAGGTGGGTCAGTGGGAATGAAGGATATGGGGAGATTGTTGGTCAGTGGGATTGAGGGATATGGGGAGATTGTTGGTCAGTGGGATTGAGGGAAATGAGGAGAGATTGTGGGTAAGTGGGATTGAGGGGTATGGGGAGATTGTTGGTCAGTGGGATTGAGGGATATGGGGAGATTGTTGGTCAGTGGGATTGAGGGATATGGGGAGAAGACGGGTCAGTGGGATTGAGGGAAATGAGGGGAGATTGTGGGTCAGTGGGATTGAGGGATATGGGGAGATTGTTGGTCAGTGGGATTGAGGGATATGGGGAGATTGTTGGTCAGTGGGATTGAGGGTTATGGGGAGATTGTTGGTCAGTGGGATTGAGGGTTATGGGGAGATTGTGGGTCAGTGGGATTGAGGGATATGGGGAGAAGACGGGTCAGTGGGATTGAGGGAAATGAGGGGAGATTGTGGGTCAGTGGGATTGAGGGGTATGGGGAGATTGTTGGTCAGTGGGATTGAGGGATATGGGGAGATTGTTGGTCAGTGGGATTGAGGGATATGGGGAGAAGACGGGTCAGTGGGATTGAGGGAAATGAGGGGAGATTGTGGCTCAGTGGGATTGAGGGATATGGGGAGAAGGTGGGTCAGTGGGAATGAAGGATATGGGGAGATTGTTGGTCAGTGGGATTGAGGGATATGGGGAGAAGACGGGTCAGTGGGATTGAGGGAAATGAGGGGAGATTGTGAGTCAGTGGGATTGAGGGATATGGGGAGAAGGTGGGTCAGTGGGATTGAGGGATATGGGGAGATTGTTGGTCAGTGGGATTGAGGGATATGGGGAGATTGTTGGTCAGTGAGATTGAGGGATATGGGGAGATTGTTGGTCAGTGGGATTGAGGGTTATGAGGAGATTGTTGGTCAGTGGGATTGAGGGATATGGGGAGATTGTTGGTCAGTGGGATTGAGGGATATGGGGAGATTGTTGGTCAGTGGGATTGAGGGATATGGGGAGATTGTTTGTCAGTGGGATTGAGGGATATGGGGAGAAGACGGGTCAGTGGGATTGAGGGAAATGAGGGGAGATTGTGGGTCAGTGGGATTGAGGGATATGGGGAGAAGGTGGGTCAGTGGGAATGAAGGATATGGGGAGATTGTTGGTCAGTGGGATTGCGGGATATGGGGAGAAGATGGGTCAGTGGGATTGAGGGAAATGAGGGGAGATTGTGAGTCAGTGGGATTGCGGGATATGGGGAGAAGGTGGGTCAGTGGGATTGAGGGATATGTGGAGATTGTTGGTCAGTGAGATTGAGGGATATGGGGAGATTGTTGGTCAGTGGGATTGAGGGTTATGGGGAGATTGTTGGTCAGTGGGATTGAGGGATATGGGGAGATTATTGGTCAGTGGGATTGAGGGATATGGGGAGATTGTTGGTCAGTGGGATTGAGGGATATGGGGAGATTGTTGGTCAGTGGGATTGAGGGATATGGGGAGATTGTGGGTCAGTGCGATTGAGGGATATGGGGAGATTGTTTGTCAGTGGGATTGAGGGATATGGGGAGAAGACGGGTCAGTGGGATTGAGGGAAATGAGGGGAGATTGTGTGTCAGTGGGATTGAGGGATATGGGGAGAAGGTGGGTCAGTGGGAATGAAGGATATGGGGAGATTGTTGGTCAGTGGGATTGCGGGATATGGGGAGAAGATGGGTCAGTGGGATTGAGGGAAATGAGGGGAGATTGTGAGTCAGTGAGATTGAGGGATATGGGGAGATGGTGGGTCAGTGGGATTGAGGGATATGGGGAGATTGTTGGTCAGTGAGATTGAGGGATATGGGGAGATTATTGGTCAGTGGGATTGAGGGATATGGAGAGATTGTTGGTCAGTGGGATTGAGGGATATGGGGAGATTGTTGGTCAGTGGGATTGAGGGTTATGGGGAGATTGTTGGTCAGTGGGATTGAGGGATATGGGGAGATTGTTGGTCAGTGGGATTGAGGGATATGGGGAGATTGTTGGTCAGTGGGATTGAGGGATATGGGGAGATTGTTGGTCATTGCGATTGAGGGTTATGGGGAGATTGTGGGTCAGTGGGTTTGAGGGATATGGGGAGATTGTTGGTCAGTGGGATTGAGGGATATGGGGAGATTGTTGGTCAGTGGGATTGAGCGATATGGGGAGATTGTTGGTCAGTGGGATTGAAGGATATGGGGAGATTGTTGGTCAGTGGGATTGAAGGATATGGGGAGATTGTTGGTCAGTGCGATTGAGGGATATGGGGAGATTGTTGGTCAGTGGGATTGAGGGATATGGGGAGATGGTGGGTCAGTGGGATTGAGGGATATGGGGAGATGGTGGGTCAGTGGGATTGAGGGATATGGGGAGAAGGCGTGTCAGTGGGATGGAGGGATATGGGGAGAAGGCGTGTCAGTAGGATGGAGGGATATGGGGAGACGGCGTGTCAGTGGGATGGAGGGATATGGGGAGATGGTGGGTCAGTGGGATTGAGGGATATGGGGAGATTGTTGGTCAGTGGGATTGAGGGATATGGGGAGATGGTGGGTCAGTGCGATGGAGGGATATGGGGAGATGGTGGGTCAGTGGGATTGAGGGATATGGGGAGAAGGCATGTCAGTGGGATGGAGGGATATGGGGAGATTGTTGGTCAGTGAGATTGAGGGATATGGGGAGATTGTTGGTCAGTGAGATTGAGGGATATGGGGAGATTGTTGGTCAGTGGGATTGAGGGTTATGGGGAGATTGTGGGTCAGTGGGTTTGAGGGATATGGGGAGATTGTTGGTCAGTGGGATTGAGGGATATGGGGAGAAGGCGTGTCAGTGGGATGGAGGGATATGGGGAGAAGGCGTGTCAGTGGGATGGAGGGATATGGGGAGAAGGCGTGTCAGTGGGATGGAGGGATATGGGGAGATGGTGGGTCAGTGGGATGGAGGGATATGGGGAGATGGTGGGTCAGTGGGATTGAGGGATATGGGGAGATTGTTGGTCAGTGGGATTGAGGGATATGGGGAGATTGTGGGTCAGTGGGATTGAGTGATATGGGGAGATTGTTGGTCAGTGCGATTGAGGGATATGGGGAGATGGTGGGTCAGTGGGATTGAGGGATATGGGGAGAAGGCGTGTCAGTGAGATGGAGGGATATGGGGAGAAGGCGTGTCAGTGGGATGGAGGGATATGGGGAGAAGGCGTGTCAGTGGGATGGAGGGATATGGGGAGAAGGCGTGTCAGTGGGATGGAGGGATATGGGGAGAAGGTGTGTCAGTGGGATGGAGGGATATGGGGAGAAGGCGTGTCAGTGGGATGGAGGGATATGGGGAGAAGGCGTGTCAGTGGGATGGAGGGATATGGGGAGATGGTGGGTCAGTGGGATTGAGGGATATGGGGAGAAGGCGTGTCAGTGGGATGGAGGGATATGGGGAGAAGGCGTGTCAGTGGGATGGAGGGATATGGGGAGAAGGCGTGTCAGTGGGATGGAGGGATATGGGGAGAAGGCGGGTCAGTGGGATTGAGTGATTTGTGGAGTTGGTGGAGTTGATCGATGAAAGGGGGTTAGATTTTGTCGATCTGGTGTTCGTTCCCAGTTCCTCAGGGCTGTAAATCTGTATTGGGACCGGTGCATGGGGTGAGTTTTGCCTGTCCGCTGCTACAGGAACATTAATCTGAACTGCTCCTCGTCTGTCTAGGGGGAGGCTGCACATTCTCTGGTGCCTGGGTGGGCTGGTTTTCACACAGCCTTCAACTTTGACATATTGCCTGACAAGTTTTGTTTGACAAACCCTTTTAAATAAAAAAAAAATAAAAAGACCAGGTGGAAGAAATTGGAACCAAGATTTTTTTGTCACAGGTCCTGGATATTTTCCTATTTTTCCCATGGACATCCGATTCCACAGAATCCTCAGCTGGGGCATTGTTGCTGGTGGGGTCAGTGATCCCTGTGCACAGCTGTCTGCTCTGGCTTTCAGCCCTCAGGGGTAAGGCTTAGAACCACGGGAAGGCCTTGCCCGGACTGGCCCATTATTACTGGGGCTCTCGAAGGGAGAAGGACAGCAAATGCATGGGTGCCAAGTCACCTCTTCCCCACCCTCTCTCTCAAACCCTCACTCCCTAAACCTCTCTCAAACCCTCACTCCCTAAACCTCTCTCAAACCCTCACTCCCTAAACCTCTCTCAAACCCTCACTCCCTAAACCTCTCTCAAACCCTCACTCCCTAAACCTCTCTCAAACCCTCACTCCCTAAACCTCTCTCAAACCCTCACTCCCTAAACATCTCTCAAACCCTCACTCCCTAAACCTCTCTCAAACCCTCACTCCCTAAACCTCTCTCAAACCCTCACTCCCTAAACCTCTCTCAAACCCTCACTCCCTAAACCTCTCTCAAACCCTCACTCCCTAAACCTCTCTCAAACCCTCACTCCCTAAACCTCTCTCAAACCCTCACTCCCTAAACCTCTCTCAAACCCTCACTCCCTAAACCTCTCTCAAACCCTCACTCCCTAAACCTCTCTCAAACCCTCACTCCCTAAACCTCTCTCAAACCCTCACTCCCTAAACCTCTCTCAAACCCTCACTCCCTAAACCTCTCTCAAACCCTCACTCCCTAAACCTCTCTCAAACCCTCACTCCCTAAACCTCTCTCAAACCCTCACTCCCTAAACCTCTCCCTCTCCTCCAATCCTCTTCCTTTCTCACTCCCTAACCCTGTCTCCCCAAACTCTCATTCTCTCTCACACCACAACAACAACTTGCATTTATACAAAGTCCTTAATGTAGTAAAATGGATCAAAATGCCTCCCAGGAACATTAACAAACTTTGTTCCCAAGCCGTTTAAAGAAAGACTTGCGGCTCTACACGGCGCCTTTCACAATCTCAGGACATCTCAAAACTCTTTACGATTAATGAATGACTTTTGAACTGTTGCTGCTGTTGTAATATAGGATACTTGGCAGCCAATTTGCATTCAGCCAGCTCCCACAAACAACAGTGTGATAATGACAGCATTACCCTGTTAAGAGTAGTGTTGATTATAAGACAAGTAACCAAAGCTTGGGCAACTCATTAAGGCCCCTTCAACAGCACCTTCCAAAGCCACAACCTCTCCCACTCGAAGGTGAAAGGCAGCAGAGGCAGGGGAACACCACCATCTGCAAGTCACTCGCCGCTCTGACTGGTGATGTACACGGGCTTCCAAAAGGCATTTGTTAAGGTGTTGCACCACAGAGGAGTGAGAAAAGTTAGAACTCCTGGAGTAAGAGGGACAGTAGGGACATGGATACGAAATGGTAAGTATGTGAACGTGACAGGGAACAGAGAGTGGTGGTCAATGGATGTTTTTCGGACTGGAGAAAGATATATTGTGGAGTTCCCCAGGGATCAGTCTTCCGATCCCCACTTGTCCTCCTGTATACTAAAGACCTTGGTGTGCAATTTCAAAAATTGTGGATGATACAAAACTTGGAAGTATTGTGAACTGTGAGGAGCATAGTGAACAGCTTCAACAGAACCTAGAAAGGCTGGTGTGATGGGTGGATAAGTGGCAGGTTCAATTGAATACAAAGCAGTGTGTGGTGAATCACTTTGCTGGGAAGAATGAAGAGAGGTAATGTAAAATGGAAGGTACAAATCGAAAGGGGGTGCAGGAGCAGAGGAACCTGGGCGTTTATATACATGAACCATTGAAGGCGGCAGCACAGGCTGAGAGAGCAGCTAATAACACATACAGCATCCTCGGCTTTATCAACAGGGATATACAGTACAAGAGCAAGGAAGTTAGGATAAACCTTTCTAAAACACTGCTTCAACATCAACTAGAGGATTGTGCCCAGTTCTGGGCATGACACATGAGGAAGAATGTGATAGATTTAGAGAGAGAGCAGGAAAGATTTCGAGGATCACTCCAAGGATGAGAATTTTGAGTGACATAGATAGATTGGAGAAGTTGGAACAGTTCTCCTTGGAGAAGAGGAGGTTGAGAGGAGGTTTGATAGGTTTGATAGATCACGAGGGGTATGGACAGAGCCTATAGGGACAAAATGTTCCCATTGGTGGAAAGAATGAGAAGCAGAGGGAACAGATTTTCAGTAAGGGCAACAGAAACAAGGGAAACAAGGGGAAAAACATCATCACATAGCGAGTGGTTAGGATTTGGAAATCACTGTCTAAGAGTGTGGTGGAGACAGGGTCAATCGAGTGGTTAGGATCTGCAATGCACTGTCTGAGAGTGTGCTGGAGACAGGGTCAATCGAGTGGTTAGGATCTGGAATGCACTGTCTGAGAGTGTGGTGGAGACAGGGTCAATCGAGTGGTTAGGATCTGGAATGCACTGTCTGAGAGATGAGGGAGACAGGATCAATCGAGTGGTTAGGATCTGGAATGCACTGCCTGACAGTGTGGTGGAGACAGGGTCAATCGAGTGGTTAGGATCTGGAATGCACTGTCTGAGAGTACGGTGGAGACAGGGTCAATCGAGTGGTTAGGATCTGGAATGCACTGTCTGAGAGTGTGGTGGAGAGAGTGTCAATCGAGTGGTTAGGATCTGGAATGCACTGTCTGAGAGTATGGTGGACACTGGGTCAATCGAGTGGTTAGGATCTGGAAAGCGCTGTCTGAGATTGTGGTTGAGACAGGGTCAATCGAGTGGTTAGGAACTGGAATGCGCTGTCTGAGATTGTGGTTGAGACAGTGTCAATCGAGTGGTTAGGATCTGGAATGCACTGTCTGAGGGTGAGCTGGAGACAGGGTCAATCGAGTGGTTAGGATCTGGAATGCACTGTCTGAGAGTGTGGGGGAGACAGGGTCAATCGAGTGGTTAGGATCTGGAATGCACTGTCTGAGAGTGTGAGGGAGACAGGGTCAATCGAGTGGTGACGATCTGGAATGCACTGCCAGACAGTGTGGTGGAGACAGGGTCAATTGAGTGGTTAGGATCTGGAATGCACTGTCTGAGAGTATGGTGGAGACAGGGTCAATCGAGTGGTTAGGATCTGGAATGCACTGTCTGAGAGTGTGGTGGAGAGAGTGTCAATCGAGTGGTTAGGATCTGGAATGCACTGTCTGAGAGTATGGTGGACACTGGGTCAATCGAGTGGTTAGGATCTGGAATGCGCTGTCTGAGATTGTGGTTGAGACAGGGTCAATCGAGTGGTTAGGATCTGGAATGCGCTGTCTGAGATTGTGTTGAGACAGGGTCAATCGAGTCGTTAGGAACTGGATAGCACTGTCTGAGAGTGAGCTGGAGACAGGGTCAATCGAGTGGTAAGGATCTGGAATGCACTGTCTGAGAGTGTGAGGGAGACAGGGTCAATCGAGTGGTTAGGATCTGGAATGCACTGCCTGACAGTGTGGTGGAGACAGGGTCAATCGAGTGGTAAGGATCTGGAATGCACTGTCTGAGAGTATGGTGGAGACAGGGTCAATCGAGTGGTTAGGATCTGGAATGCACTGTCTGAGAGTGTGGTGGAGAGAGTGTCAATCGAGTGGTTAGGATCTGGAATGCACTGTCTGAGAGTATGGTGGACACTGGGTCAATCGAGTGGTTTGGATCTGGAATGCGCTGTCTGAGATTGTGGTTGAGACAGGGTCAATCGAGTGGTTAGGATCTGGAATGCGCTGACTGAGATTGTGGTTGAGACAGGGTCAATCGAGTGGTTAGGATCTGGAATGCACTGTCTGAGAGTGAGCTGGAGACAGGGTCAATCGAGTGGTTAGGATCTGGAATGCACTATCTGAGAGTGTGGGGGAGAGAGGGTCAATCGAGTGGTTAGGATCTGCAATGCACTGTCTGAGAGTGTGGTGGAGACAGGGTCAATCGAGTGGTTAGGATCTGGAATGCACTGCCTGAGAGTGTGGTGGAGACAGGGTCAATCGAGTGGTTAGGATCTGGAATGCACTGTCTGAGAGTGTGGTGGAGACAGGGTCAATCGAGTGGTTAGGATCTGGAATGCACTGTCTGAGAGTGTGGTGGAGACAGGGTCAATCGAGTGGTTAGGATCTGGAATGCACTGTCTGAGATTGTGGTTGAGACAGGGTCAATCGAGTGGTTAGGATCTGGAATGCACTGTCTGAGATTGTGGTTGAGACAGGGTCAATCGAGTGTTTAGGATCTGGAATGCACTGTCTGAGATTGTGGGGGAGACAGGGTCAATCGAGTGGTCAGGATCTGGAATGCACTGTCTGAGAGTGTGGTGGAGAGAGTGTCAATCGAGTGGTTAGGATCTGGAATGCACTGTCTGAGAGTATGGTTGACACTGGGTCAATCGAGTGGTTAGGATCTGGAATGCGCTGTCTGAGAGTGTGGTTGAGACAGGGTCAATAGAGTGGTTAGGATCTGGAATGCGCTGTCTGAGATTGTGGTTGAGACAGGGTCAATCGAGTGGTTAGGATCTGGAATGCGCTGTCTGAGATTGTGGTTGAGACAGGGTCAATCGAGTGGTTAGGATCTGGAATGCACTGTCTGAGAGTGAGCTGGAGACAGGGTCAATCGAGTGGTTAGGATCTGGAATGCACTGTTTGAGAGTGTGGGGGAGAGAGGGTCAATCGAGTGGTCAGGATCTGGAATGCACTGTCTGAGAGTGTGGTGGAGACAGGGTCAATCGAGTGGTTAGGAAGTGGAATGCACAGTCTGAGAGCGTGGTGGAGACAGGGTCAATCGAGTGGTAAGGATCTGGAATGTACTGTCTGAGAGTGCGGGGGAGACAGGGTTAAAAGAGGGGTTCGGATCTTGAATGCACTGTCTGAGAGTGTGGTGCAGACAGGGTTAATTGAGTGGTTAGGATCTGGAATGCACTGTCTGAGAGTGTGGTGGAGACAGGATCATTCGAGTGGTTTGGACCTGGAATGCACTGTCTGAGAGTGTGGTGGAGACAGGGTCAATCGAGTGGTTAGGATCTGGAATGCACTGTCTGAGAGTGAGGTGGAGTCAGGGTCAATGGAGTGGTTAGGATCTGGAATGCACTGTCTGAGAGTGTGGTGGAGACAGGGTCAATCGAGTGGTTAGGATCTTGAATGCACTGTCTGAGAGTGTGGTGGAGACAGGGTCAATCGAGTGGTTAGGATCTGGAATGCACTGTCTGAGAGCATGGCGGAGACAGGGTCAATCGAGTGGTTAGGATCTGGAATGCACTGTCTGAGAGTGTGGTGGAGACAAGGTCAATCGAGTGGTTAGGATCTGGAATGCACAGTCTGAGAGTGTGGTGGAGACAAGGTCAATCGAGTGGTTAGGATCTGGAATGCACTGTCTGAGAGTGTGGTGGAGACAGGGTCAATCGAGTGGTTAGGATCTGGAATGCACTGTCTGAGAGTGTAGTGGAGTCAGGGTCAATCGAGTGGTTAGGATCTGGAATGCACTGTCTGAGAGTGTGGAGGAGACAGAGTCAATCGAGTGGTTAGGATCTGGAATGCACTGTCTGAGAGGGTGGTAATGTCAGGGTCAATCGAGTGGTTAGGATCTGGAATGCACAGTCTGAGAGTGTGTTGGAGACAGGGTCAATCGAGTGGTTAGGATCTGGAATGCACTGTCTGAGAGTGTGGTGAAGACTGGGTCTATTGAGTGGTTAGGATCTGGAATGCACTGTCAGAGATTGTGGTGGAGACAGGGTCGATCGAGTGGTCAGGATCTGGAATTCACTGTTTGAGAGTGTGAGGGAGACAAGGTCAATCGAGTGGTTAGGATCTGGAATACACTGTCTGAGAGTGTGGTGGAGACAGGGTCAATCGAGTGGTTAGGATCTGGAATTCACTGTCTGAGAGTGTGGTGGAGACAGGGTCAATCGAGTGGTTAGGATCTGGAATGCGCTGTCTGAGAATGTGGTTGAGACAGGGTCAATCGAGTGGTTAGGATCTGGAATGCGCTGTCTGAGATTGTGGTTGAGACAGGGTCAATCGAGTGGTTAGGATCTGGAATGCACTGTTTGAGAGAGAGCTGGAGACAGGGTCAATCGAGTGGTTAGGATCTGGAATGCACTGTTTGAGAGTGTGGGGGAGAGAGGGTCAATCGAGTGGTCAGGATCTGGAATGCACTGTCTGAGAGTGTGGTGGAGACAGGGTCAATCGAGTGGTTAGGAAGTGGAATGCACAGTCTGAGAGCGTGGTGGAGACAGGGTCAATCGAGTGGTTAGATTCTGGAATGTACTGTCTGAGACTGTGGTGGAGACAGGGTCAATCGAGTGGTTAGGATCTGGAATGCACTGTCTGAGAGTGAGGTGGAGTCAGGGTCAATCGAGTGGTTAGGATCTGGAATGCACTGTCTGAGAGCATGGCGGAGACAGGGTCAATCGAGTGGTTAGGATCTGGAATGCACTGTCTGAGAGTGTGGTGGAGACAAGGTCAATCGAGTGGTTAGGATCTGGAATGCACAGTCTGAGAGTGTGGTGGAGACAAGGTCAATCGAGTGGTTAGGATCTGGAATGCACTGTCTGAGAGTGTGGTGGAGACAGGGTCAATCGAGTGGTTAGGATCTGGAATGCACTGTCTGAGAGTGTGGTGGAGACAGGGTTGATCGAGTGGTCAGGATCTGGAATTCATTGTCTGAGAGTGTGAAGGAGACAAGGTCAATCGAGTGGTTAGGATCTGGAATGCACTGTCTGAGAGTGTGGTGGAGACAGGGTCAATCGAGTGGTTAGGATCTGGAATGCACTGTCTGAGAGTGTGGTGAAGACAGGGTCAATCGAGTGGTTCGGATCTGGAATGCACAGTCTGAGAGTGTGGTGGAGAGAGGGACAATCGAGTTTTTAGGATATGGAATACACAGTCTGAGAGTGTGGTGGAGACAGGGTCAATCGAGTGGTAAGAATCTGGAATGCACTGTCTGAGAGTGTGGGGGAGACAGGGTCAATCTAGTGGTTAGGATCTGGAATGTACTGTCTGAGAGTGTGGTGGGGACAGGGTCAATCGAGTGGTTAGGATCTGGAATGCACTGCATGAGAGTGTGGTGGAGACTGGGTCAATCGAGTGCTTAGGATCTGAAACGCACTGTCTGAGTGTGTGGTGGAGACAGGGTCAATCGAGTGGTTAGGATCTGGAATTCACTGTCTGAGAGTGTGGGGGAGAGAGTGTCAATCGAGTGGTTAGGATCTGGAATGCTCTGACTGCGATTTTGTTGGAGACAGGGTCAATCGAGTGGTTAGGATCTGGAATGCACTGTCAGAGATTGTGGTGGAGACAGGGTCGATCGAGTGGTCAGGATCTAGAATTCACTGTTTGAGAGTGTGAGGGAGACAAGGTCAATCGAGTGGTTAGGATCTGGAATACACTGTCTGAGAGTGTGGTGGAGACAGGGTCAATCGAGTGGTTAGGATCTGGAATTCACTGTCTGAGAGTGTGGTGGAGACAGGGTCAATCGAGTGGTTAGGATCTGGAATACACTGTCTGAGAGTGTGGTGGAGAGAGTGTCAATCGAGTGGTTAGGATCTGGAATGCACTGTCTGAG
This sequence comes from Cetorhinus maximus, assembly GCF_964194155.1. Lineage (NCBI taxonomy): Eukaryota > Metazoa > Chordata > Chondrichthyes > Lamniformes > Cetorhinidae > Cetorhinus > Cetorhinus maximus. Next base: position 33,482 of record NW_027596347.1, read on the forward strand.
AGTATGGTTGACACTGGGTCAATCGAGTGGTTAGGATCTGGAATGCACTGTCTGAGAGTGTGGCGGAGACAGGGTCAATCGAGTGGTTAGGATCTGGAATGCTCTCTCTGAGATTGTGGTTGAGACAGGGTCAATCGAGTGGTTAGGATCTGGAATGCACTGTCTGAGAGTGAGCTGGAGACAGGGTCAATTGAGTGGTTAGGATCTGGAACGCACTGTCTGAGAGTGTGGTGGAGACAGGGTCAATCGAGTGGTTAGGAAGTGGAATGCACAGTCTGAGAGCGTGGTGGAGACAGGGTCAATCGAGTGGTTAGGATCTGGAATGTACTGTCTGAGAGTGCGGGGGAGACAGGGTTAAAAGAGGGGTTCGGATCTTGAATGCACTGTCTGAGAGTGTGGTGGAGACAGGGTCAATCGAGTGTTTAGGATCTGGAATGCACTGTCTGAGAGTGTAGTGGAGACAGGGTCAATCGAGTGGTTAGGATCTGGAATGCACTGTCTGAGAATGTGGTGGAGACAGAGTCAATCGAGTGGTTAGGATCTGGAATGCACTGTCTGAGAGTGTGGTAAAGACAGGGTCAATCGAGTGGTTAGGATCTGGAATGCACTGTCTGAGAGTGTGGTGGAGAAAGGGTCAATCGAGTGGTTAGGATCTGGAATGCACTGTCTGAGAGTGTTGTGAAGACTGGGTCTATTGAGTGGTTAGGATCTGGAATGCACTGTCTGAGAGTGTGGTGGAGACAGGGTCAATCGAATGGTTAGGATCTGGAATGCACTGTCTTAGAGTGTGGTGGAGAAAGGGTTGATCGAGTGGTCAGGATCTGGAATTCATTGTCTGAGAGTGTGAGGGAGACAAGGTCAATCGAGTGGTTAGGATCTGGAATGCACTGTCTGAGAGTGTGGTGGAGAAAGGGTCAATCGATTGCTTAGGATCTGAAACGCATTTTCTGAGTGTGTGGTGGAGACAGGGTCAATCGAATGGTTAGGATCTGGAATTCACTGTCTGAGAGTGTGGTGGAGACAGGGTCAATCGAGTGTTTCGGATCTGGAATGCACTGACTGAGAGTGTGGAGGAGACAGGGTCAATCGAGTGGTTACGATTTGGAATGCACTGCCTGACAGTGTGGTGGAGACAGGGTCAATCGAGTGGTTAGGATCTGGAATACACTGTCTGAGAGTGTGGTGGAGAGAGTGTCAATCGAGTGGTTAGGATCTGGAATGCACTGTCTGAAAGTATGGTTGACACTGGGTCAATCGAGTGGTTAGGATCTGGAATGCACTGTCTGAGAGTGAGCTGGAGACAGGGTCAATCGAGTGGTTACGATTTGGAATGCACTGCCTGACAGTGTGGTGGAGACAGGGTCAATCGAGTGGTTAGGATCTGGAATACACTGTCTGAGAGTGTGGTGGAGAGAGTGTCAATCGAGTGGTTAGGATCTGGAATGCACTGTCTGAAAGTATGGTTGACACTGGGTCAATCGAGTGGTTAGGATCTGGAATGCGCTGTCTGAGATTGTGGTTGAGACAGGGTCAATCGAGTGGTTAGGATCTGGAATGCACTGTCTGAGAGTGAGCTGGAGACAGGGTCAATCGAGTGGTTAGGATCTGGAATGCACTGTCTGAGAGTGTGGGGGAGACAGGGTCAATCGAGTGGTCAGGATCTTGAATGCACTGTCTGAGAGTGTGGTGGAGACAGGGTCAATCGAGTGGTTAGGAAGTGGAATGCACAGTCTGAGAGCGTGGTGGAGACAGGGTCAATCGAATGGTTAGGATCTGGAATGTACTGTCTGAGAGTGCGGGGGAGACAGGGTTAAACGAGGGGTTCGGATCTTGAATGCACTGTCTGAGAGTGTGGTGGAGACAGGGTCAATCGAGTGGTTAGGATCTGGAATGCACTGTGTGAGAGTGTAGTGGAGACAGGGTCAATCGAGTGGTTAGGAACTGGAACGCACTGTCTGAGAGTGTGGTGGAGACAGGGTCAATCGAGTGGTTAGGATCTGGAATGCACTGTCTGAGAGTGTGGTGGAGACTGGGTAAAATGAGTGGTGAGGATATGGAATGCACTGCTGAGAGTGTGGAGGAGACAGTGTCAATTGAATGGTTAGGATAAGGAATGCACTGCCTGAGAGTGTGGTGGAGACAGGGTCAATCGAGTGGTTAGGATCTGGAATGCACTGTCTGAGAGTGTGGTGGAGACAGGGTCAACTGAGTGGTTAGGATCTGGAATGCACTGTCTGAGAGTGTGGTGGAGACAGGGTCAATCGAGTGGTTAGGATCTGGAATGCACTGTCTGAGAGTGTGGGGGAGACAGAGTCAATCGAGTGGTTAGGATCTGGAATGCACTGTCTGAGAGTGTGGTGAAGACAGGGTCAAACGAGTGGTTAGGATCTGGAATGCACTGTCTGAGAGTGTGGTGGAGAGAGGGACAATCGAGTTTTTAGGATATGGAATACACAGTCTGAGAGTGTGGTGGAGACAGGGTCAATCGAGTGGTTAGGATCTGGAATGCACTGTCTGAGAGTGTGGTGAAGACTGGGTCTATTGAGTGGTTTGGATCTGGAATGCACTGTCTGAAAGTGTGGTGGAGACAGGGTCAATCGAATGGTTAGGATCTGGAATGCACTGTCTGAGAGTGTGGTGGAGACAGGGTCAATCGAGTGGTTAGGATCTGGAATGCACTGTCTGAGAGTCTAGTGGAGACAGGGTCAATCGAGTGGTTAGGATCTGGAATGCACTGTCTGAGAGTGTATTGGAGAAAGGGTCGATCGAGTGGTCAGGATCTGGAATTCACTGTCTGAGAGTGTGAGGGAGACAAGGTCAATCGAGTGGTTAGGATCTGGAATGCACTGTCTGAGAGTGTGGTGGAGACAGGGTCAATCGATTGGTTAGGATCTGGAATGCACTGACTGAGAGTGTGGTGGAGACAGGGTCAATCGAGTGGTTAGGAATGGAATGCACTGACTGAGAGTGTGGTGGAGACAGGGTCAATCGAGTGGTTAGGATCTGGAATTCACTGTCTGAGAGTGTGGTGGAGACAGGGTCAATCGAGTGGTTAGGATCTGGAATGCACTGTCTGAGAGTGTGGTGGAGACAGGGTCAATCGAGTGGTTAGGATCTGGAATGCACTGTCTGAGAGTGTGGGGGAGACAGTGTCAATCGAGTGGTTAGGATCCGGAATGCACTGTCTGAGAGTGTGGTGGAGACAGGGTCAATCGAGTGGTTAGGATCTGGAATGCACTGTCTGAGAGTATGGTTGACACTGGGTCAATCGAGTGGTTAGGATCTGGAATGCGCTGTCTGAGATTGAGGTTGAGACAGGGTCAATCGAGTGGTTAGGATCTGGAATGCTCTGTCTGAGATTGTGGTTGAGACAGGGTCAATCGAGTGGTAAGGATCTGGAATGCACTGTCTGAGAGTGAGCTGGAGACAGGGTCAATCGAGAGGTTAGGATCTGGAATGCACTGTCTGAGAGTGTGGGGGAGACAGGGTCAATCGAGTGGTCAGGATCTGGAAGGCACTGTCTGAGAGTGTGGTGGAGACAGGGTCAATCGAGTGGTTAGGAAGTGGAATGCACTGTCTGAGAGTGTGGTGGAGACAGGGTCAATCGAGTGGTTAGGATCTGGAATGCACTGTCTGAGAGTAGGGTGGAGACAGGGTCAATCGAGTGGTAAGGATCTGGAATGCACTGTCTGAGAGTGTGGTGGAGAGAGGGACAATCGAGTTTTTAGGATATGGAATAAACAGTCTGAGAGTGTGGTGGAGACAGGGTCAATCGAGTGGTTAGGATCTGGAATGCACTGTCTGAGAGTGTGGTGAAGACTGGGTCTATTGAGTGGTTTGGATCTGGAATGCACTGTCTGAAAGTGTGGTGGAGACAGGGTCAATCGAATGGTTAGGATCTGGAATGCACTGTCTGAGAGTGTGGTGGAGACAGTGTCAATCGAGTGGTTAGGATCTGGAATGCTCTGTCTGCGAGTTTGTTGGAGACAGGGTCAATCGAGTGGTTAGGAACTGGAATTCACTGTCTGAGAGTGTGGTGGAGACATGGTCAATCGAGTGGTTAGGATCTGGAATGCACTGTCTGAGAGTGTGGTGGAGACAGGGTCAATCGAGTGGTTAGGATCTGGAATGCACTGTCTGAGAGTGTGGTGGAGACAGGGTCAATCGAGTGGTTCGGATCTGGAATGCACTGTCTGAGATTGTGGTGGAGACAGGGTCAATCGAGTGGTTAGGATCTGGAATGCACTGTCTGAGAGTGTGGTTGAGACAGTGTAAATTGAGTGGTTAGGATATGGAATGCACTATCTGAGAGTGTGGTGGAGACAGGGTCAATCGAGTGGTTAGGATCTGGAATGCACTATCTGAGAGTGTGGTGGAGTCAGGGTCAGTCGAGTGGTTAGGATCTGGAATGCACTGTCTGAGAGTGTGGTGGAGACAGGGACAATCGAGTTTTTAGGATTTGGAATGCACTGTCTGAAAGTGTGGTGGAGACAAGGTCAATCGAGTGGTTAGGATCTGGAATGCACTGTCTAAGAGTGTGGGGGAGACAGGGTCAATCGAGTGGTTAGGATCTGGAATGCACTGTCAGAGAGTGTGGCGGAGACAGTGTCAATCGAGTGGTTAGGATCTGGAATGCGCTGTCTGAGAATGTGGGGGAGACAGGGTCAATCGAGTGGTTAGGATCTGGAATGCACTGTCTGAGAGTGTGGTGGAGACAGGGTCAATCGAGTGGTTAGGATCTGGAATGCACTGTCTGAGAGTGTGGTGGAGACAGGGTCAATCGATTGGTTAGGATCTGGAATGCACTGACTGAGAGTGTGGTGGAGACAGGGTCAATCGAGTGGTTAGGAATGGAATGCACTGACTGAGAGTGTGGTGGAGACAGGGTCAATCGAGTGGTTAGGATCTGGAATTCACTGTCTGAGAGTGTGGTGGAGACAGGGTCAATCGAGTGGTTAGGATCTGGAATGCACTGTCTGAGAGTGTGGTGGAGACAGGGTCAATCGAGTGGTTAGGATCTGGAATGCACTGTCTGAGAGTGTGGGGGAGACAGTGTCAATCGAGTGGTTAGGATCCGGAATGCACTGTCTGAGAGTGTGGTGGAGACAGGGTCAATCGAGTGGTTAGGATCTGGAATGCACTGTCTGAGAGTATGGTTGACACTGGGTCAATCGAGTGGTTAGGATCTGGAATGCGCTGTCTGAGATTGAGGTTGAGACAGGGTCAATCGAGTGGTTAGGATCTGGAATGCTCTGTCTGAGATTGTGGTTGAGACAGGGTCAATCGAGTGGTAAGGATCTGGAATGCACTGTCTGAGAGTGAGCTGGAGACAGGGTCAATCGAGAGGTTAGGATCTGGAATGCACTGTCTGAGAGTGTGGGGGAGACAGGGTCAATCGAGTGGTCAGGATCTGGAAGGCACTGTCTGAGAGTGTGGTGGAGACAGGGTCAATCGAGTGGTTAGGAAGTGGAATGCACTGTCTGAGAGTGTGGTGGAGACAGGGTCAATCGAGTGGTTAGGATCTGGAATGCACTGTCTGAGAGTAGGGTGGAGACAGGGTCAATCGAGTGGTAAGGATCTGGAATGCACTGTCTGAGAGTGTGGTGGAGAGAGGGACAATCGAGTTTTTAGGATATGGAATAAACAGTCTGAGAGTGTGGTGGAGACAGGGTCAATCGAGTGGTTAGGATCTGGAATGCACTGTCTGAGAGTGTGGTGAAGACTGGGTCTATTGAGTGGTTTGGATCTGGAATGCACTGTCTGAAAGTGTGGTGGAGACAGGGTCAATCGAATGGTTAGGATCTGGAATGCACTGTCTGAGAGTGTGGTGGAGACAGTGTCAATCGAGTGGTTAGGATCTGGAATGCTCTGTCTGCGAGTTTGTTGGAGACAGGGTCAATCGAGTGGTTAGGAACTGGAATTCACTGTCTGAGAGTGTGGTGGAGACATGGTCAATCGAGTGGTTAGGATCTGGAATGCACTGTCTGAGAGTGTGGTGGAGACAGGGTCAATCGAGTGGTTAGGATCTGGAATGCACTGTCTGAGAGTGTGGTGGAGACAGGGTCAATCGAGTGGTTCGGATCTGGAATGCACTGTCTGAGATTGTGGTGGAGACAGGGTCAATCGAGTGGTTAGGATCTGGAATGCACTGTCTGAGAGTGTGGTTGAGACAGTGTAAATTGAGTGGTTAGGATATGGAATGCACTATCTGAGAGTGTGGTGGAGACAGGGTCAATCGAGTGGTTAGGATCTGGAATGCACTATCTGAGAGTGTGGTGGAGTCAGGGTCAGTCGAGTGGTTAGGATCTGGAATGCACTGTCTGAGAGTGTGGTGGAGACAGGGACAATCGAGTTTTTAGGATTTGGAATGCACTGTCTGAAAGTGTGGTGGAGACAAGGTCAATCGAGTGGTTAGGATCTGGAATGCACTGTCTAAGAGTGTGGGGGAGACAGGGTCAATCGAGTGGTTAGGATCTGGAATGCACTGTCAGAGAGTGTGGCGGAGACAGTGTCAATCGAGTGGTTAGGATCTGGAATGCGCTGTCTGAGAATGTGGGGGAGACAGGGTCAATCGAGTGGTTAGGATCTGGAATGCACTGTCTGAGAGTGTGGTGGAGACAGGGTCAATCGAGTGGTTAGGATCTGGAATGCACTGTCTGAGATTGTGGTGGAGACAGGGTCAATCGAGTGGTTAGGATCTGGAATGCACTGTCTGAGAGTGTGGTGGAGACAGGGTCAATCGAGTGGTTAGGATCTGGAATGCACTGTCTGAGAGTGTGGTGGAGACAGGGTCAATCGAGTGGTTAGGATCTGGAATGCACTGCCTGAGAGTGTGGTGGAGTCAGGGTCAATCGAGTGGTTAGGATCTGGAATGCACTGTCTGAGAGTGTGGTGGAGACAGGGTCAATCGAGTGGTTAGGATCTGGAATGCACTGTCTGAGAGTGTGGTGGAGACAGGGTCAATCGAGTGGTTAGGATCTGGAATGCACTGTCTGAGAGTGTGGTGGAGACAGGGTCAATCGAGTGGTTAGGATCTGGAATGCACTGTCTGAGAGTGTGGTGGAGACAGGGTCAATCGAGTGGTTAGGATCTGGAATGCACTGTCTGAGAGTGTGGTGGAAACAGGGACAAACGAGTTTTTAGGATTTGGAATACAATGTCTGAAAGTGTGGTGGAGACAAGGTCAATCGAGTGGTTAGGATCTGGAATGCACTGTCTAAGAGTGTGGGGGAGACAGGGTCAATCGAGTGGTTAGGATCTGGAATGCACTGCCTGATAGTGTGGTGGAGACAGTGTCAATCGAGTGGTTAGGATCTGGAATGCTCTGTCTGAGAGTGTGGTGGAGACAGGGTCAATCGAGTGGTTAGGATTTGGAATGCACTGTCTGAGAGTGTGGTGGAGTCAGGGTCAGTCGAGTTGTTAGTATCTGGAATGCACTGTCTGAGAGTGTGGTGGAGACAGGGTCAATCGAGTGGTTAGGATCTGGAATGCACTGTCTGAGAGTGTGGTGGAGACAGGGTCAATCGAGTGGTTAGGATCTGGAATGCACTGTCTGAGAGTGTGGTGGAGACAGGGTCAATCGAGTGGTTAGGATCTGGAATGCACTGTCTGAGAGTGTGGTGGAGACAGGGTCAATCGAGTGGTTAGGATCTGGAATGCACTGTCTGAGAGTGTGGTGGAGACAGTGTCAATCGAGTGGTTAGGATCTGGAATGCTCTGTCTTAGAGTGTGGTGGAGACAGGGTCAATCGAGTGGTTAGGATTTGGAATGCACTGTGTGAGAGTGTGGTGGAGACAGGGTCTATTGAGTGGTTAGGATCTGGAATGCACTGTCTGAGAGTGTGGTGGAGACAGGGTCAATCGAGTGGTTCGGATCTGGAATGCACTGTCTGAGAGTGTGGTGGAGAGAGGGACAATCGTGTTTTTAGGATATGGAATACACTGTCTGAGAGTGTGGTGGAGACAGGGTCAATCGAGTGGTAAGGATCTGGAATGCACTGTCTGAGAGTGTGGGGGAGACAGGGTCAATCGAGTGGTTAGGATCTGGAATGCACTGTCTGAGAGTGTGGTGGAGACAGGGTCAGTTGAGTGGTTAGGATCTGGAATGAACAGCATGAGAGTGTGGTGGAGACAGGGTCAATCGAGTGCTTAGGATCTGGAATGCACTGCCTGAGAGTGTGGTGGAGACAGGGTCAATCGAGTGCTTTGTATCTGGAATGCACTGCCTGAGAGTGTGGTGGAGACAGGGTCAATCGAGTGGTTAGGATCTGGAATGCACTGTCTGAGAGTGTGGTGTAGAGAGGGACAATCGAGTTTTTAGGATATGGAATACACAGTCTGAGAGTGTGGTGGAGACAGGGTCAATCTAGAGGTTAGGATCTGGAATGCACTGTCTGAGTGTGTGGTGGGGACAGGGTCAATCGATTGGTTAGGATCTGGAATGCACTGTCTGAGAGTGTGGTGGAGACAGGGTCAATCGAGTGGTTAGGATCTGGAATTCACTGTCTGAGAGTGTGGGGGAGAGAGTGTCAATCGAGTGGTTAGGATCTGGAATGCACTGTCTGAGAGTGTGGTGGAGACAGGGTAAAATGAGTGGTGAGGATATGGAATGCACTGCTGAGAGTGTGGAGGAGACAGTGTCAATTGAATGGTTAGGATAAGGAATGCACTGCCTGAGAGTGAGGTGGAGACAGGGTCAATCGAGTGGGTAGGATCTGGAATGCACTGTCTGAGAGTGTGTTGGAGACAGGGTCAATTGAGTGGTTAGGATCTGGAATGCACTGTCTGAGAGTGTGGTGGAGACAGGGTCAATCGAGTGGTTAGGATCTGGAATGCACTGTCTGAGAGTGTGGGGGAGACAGAGTCAATCGAGTGGTTAGGATCTGGAATGCACTGTCTGAGAGTGTGGTGAAGACAGGGTCAAACGAGTGGTTAGGATCTGGAATGCACTGTCTGAGAGTGTGGTGGAGAGAGGGACAATCGAGTTTTTAGGATATGGAATACACAGTCTGAGAGTGTGGTGGAGACAGGGTCAATCGAGTGGTTAGGATCTGGAATGCACTGTCTGAGAGTGTGGTGAAGACTGGGTCTATTGAGTGGTTTGGATCTGGAATGCACTGTCTGAAAGTGTGGTGGAGACAGGGTCAATCGAATGGTTAGGATCTGGAATGCACTGTCTGAGAGTGTGGTGGAGACAGGGTCAATCGAGTGGTTAGGATCGGGAATGCACTGTCTGAGAGTCTAGTGGAGACAGGGTCAATCGAGTGGTTAGGATCTGGAATGCACTGTCTGAGAGTGTATTGGAGAAAGGGTCGATCGAGTGGTCAGGATCTGGAATTCACTGTCTGAGAGTGTGAGGGAGACAAGGTCAATCGAGTGGTTAGGATCTGGAATGCACTGTCTGAGAGTGTGGTGGAGACAGGTTCAATCGATTGGTTAGGATCCGGAATGCACTGTCTGAGAGTGTGGTGGAGAGAGGGACAATCGAGTTTTTAGGATATGGAATACACAGTCTGAGAGTGTGGTGGAGACAGGGTCAATCGAGTGGTAAGGATCTGGAATGCACTGTCTAAGAGTGCGATGGAGACAGGGTCAATCGAGTGGTTAGGATCTGGAATGCCCTGTCTGAGAGTGTGGCGGAGACAGGGTCAATCGAGTGTTTAGGATCTGGAATGCACTGTCTGAGAGTGTGGTGGAGACAGGGTCAATCGAGTGCTTTGGATCTGAAACGCACTGCCTGAGTGTGTGGTGGTGACAGGGTCAATCGAGTGGTTAGGATCTGGAATTCACTGTCTGAGAGTGTGGTGGAGACAGGGTCAATCGAGTGGTTAGGATCTGGAATGCACTGTCTGAGAGTGTGGTGGAGACAGGGTCAATCGAGTGGTTAGGATCTGGAATGCACTGTCTGAGAGTGTGGGGGAGACAGTGTCAATCGAGTGGTTAGGATCCGGAATGCACTGTCTGAGAGTGTGGTGGAGACAGGGTCAATCGAGTGGTTAGGATCTGGAATGCACTGTCTGAGAGTGTGGTGGAGAGAGTGTCAATCGAGTGGTTAGGATCTGGAATGCACTGTCTGAGAGTGTGGTGGAGAGAGTGTCAATCGAGTGGTCAGGATCTGGAATGCACTGTCTGAGAGTGTGGCGGAGACAGGGTCAATCGAGTGGTTAGGATCTGGAATACACTGTCTGAGAGTGTGGTGGAGAGAGTGTCAATCGAGTGGTTAGGATCTGGAATGCGCTGTCTGAGATTGTGGTTGAGACAGGGTCAATCGAGAGGTTAGGATCTGGAATGCGCTGTCTGAGATTGTGGTTGAGACAGGGTCAATCGAGTGGTAAGGATCTGGAATGCACTGTCTGAGAGTGAGCTGGAGACAGGGTCAATCGAGTGGTTAGGATCTGGAATGCACTGTCTGAGAGTGTGGGGGAGACAGGGTTAATCGAGTGGTCAGGATCTGGAATGAACTGTCTGAGAGTGTGGTGGAGACAGGGTCAATCGAGTGGTTAGGAAGTGGAATGCACTGTCTGAGAGTGTGGTGGAGACAGGGTCAATCGAGTGGTTAGGATCTGGAATGTACTGTCTGAGAGTGCGGGGGAGACAGGGTTAAACGAGGGGTTCGGATCTTGAATGCACTGTCTGAGAGTGTGGTGGAGACAGGGTCAATCGAGTGTTTCGGAACTGGAATGCACTGTCTGAGAGTGTGGTGAAGACAGGGTCAATCGAGTGGTTAGGATCTGGAATGCACTGTGTGAGATTGTAGTGGAGACAGGGTCAATCGAGTGGTTAGGATCTGGAATGCACTGTCTGAGAGTGTGGTGGAGACAGGGTAAAATGAGTGGTGAGGATATGGAATGCACTGCTGAGAGTGTGGAGGAGACAGTGTCAATTGAATGGTTAGGATAAGGAATGCACTGCCTGAGAGTGTGGTGGAGACAGGGTCAATCGAGTGGTTAGGATCTGGAATGCAATGTCAGATAGTGTGGTGGAGACAGGGTCAATTGAGTGGTTAGGATCTGGAATGCACTGTCTGAGAGTGTGGTGGAGACAGGATCAATCGAGTGGTTTGGATCTGGAATGCACTGTCTGAGAGTGAGGTGGAGACAGGGTCAATGGAGTGGTTAGGATCTCGAATGCACTGTCTGAGAGTGTGGTGGAGACAGGGTCAATCGAGTGGTTAGGATCTTGAATGCACTGTCTGAGAGTGTGTTGGAGACAGGGTCAATCGAGTGGTTAGGATCTGGAAAGCACTGTCTGAGAGTATGGTGGAGACAGGGTCAATCGAGTGGTAAGGATCTGGAATGCACTGTCTGAGAGTGTGGTGGAGAGAGGGACAATCGAGTTTTTAGGATATGGAATACACAGTCTGAGAGTGTGGTGGAGACAGGGGCAATCGAGTGGTTAGGATCTGGAATGCACTGTCTGAGAGTGTGGTGGAGACAGTGTCAATCGAGTGGTTAGGATCTGGTACGCTCTGTCTGCGAGTTTGTTGGAGACAGGGTCAATCGAGTGGTTAGGAACTGAAATTCACTGTCTGAGAGTGTGGTGGAGACATGGTCAATCGAGTGGTTAGGATCTGGAATGCACTGTCTGAGAGTGTGGTGGAGACAGGGTCAATCGAGTGGTCAGGATCTGGAATGCACTGTCTGAGAGTGTGGTGGAGACAGGGTCAATCGAGTGGTTCGGATCTGGAATGCACTGTCTGAGATTGTGGTGGAGACAGGGTCAATCGAGTGGTTAGGATCTGGAATGCACTGTCTGAGAGTGTGGTTGAGACAGTGTAAATTGAGTGGTTAGGATATGGAATGCACTATCTGAGAGTGTGGTGGAGACAGGGTCAATCGAGTGGTTAGGATCTGGAATGCACTATCTGAGAGTGTGGTGGAGTCAGGGTCAGTCGAGTGGTTAGGATCTGGAATGCACTGTCTGAGAGTGTGGTGGAGACAGGGACAATCGAGTTTTTAGGATTTGGAATGCACTGTCTATAAGTGTGATGGAGACAAGGTCAATCGAGTGGTTAGGATCTGGAATGCACTGTCTAAGAGTGTGGGGGAGACAGGGTCAATCGAGTGGTTAGGATCTGGAATGCACTGTCAGAGAGTGTGGCGGAGACAGTGTCAATCGAGTGGTTAGGATCTGGAATGCACTATCTGAGAGTGTGGTGGAGTCAGGGTCAATCGAGTGGTTAGGATCTGGAATGCACTGTCTGAGAGTGTGGTGGAGACAGGGACAATCGAGTTTTTAGGATTTGTAATGCACTGTCTGAAAGTGTGGTGGAGACAAGGTCAATCGAGTGGTTAGGATCTGGAATGCACTGTCTAAGAGTGTGGGGGAGACAGGGTCAATCGAGTGGTTAGGATCTGGAATTCACTGTCTGAGATTGTGGGGGAGAGAGTGTCAATCGAGTGGTTAGGATCTGGAATGCTCTGACTGCGATTTTGTTGGAGACAGGGTCAATCGAGTGGTCAGGATCTGGAATTCACTGTTTGAGAGTGTGAGGGAGACAAGGTCAATCGAGTGGTTAGGATCTGGAATACACTGTCTGAGAGTGTGGTGTAGACAGGGTCAATCGAGTGGTTAGGATCTGGAATGCACTGCCTGAGAGTGTGGGGGAAACAGGGTCAATCGAGTGGTTCGGATCTGGAATTCACTGTCTGAGAGTGTGGTGGAGACAGGGTCAATCGAGTGGTTAGGATCTGGAATGCACTGTCTGAGAGTGTGGTGGAGACAGGGTCAATCGAGTGGTTAGGATCTGGAATGCACTGTCTGAGAGTGTGGTGGAGACAGGGTCAATCGAGTGGTTCGGATCTGGAATGCACTGTCTGAGAGTGTGGTGGAGACAGGGTCAATCGAGTTGTTCGGATCTGGAATGCACTGTCTGAGAGTGTGGAGGAGACAGGGTCAATCGAGTGGTTACGATCTGGAATGCACTGCCTGACAGTGTGGTGGAGACAGGGTCAATCGAGTGGTTAGGATCTGGAATACACTGTCTGAGAGTGTGGTGGAGAGAGTGTCAATCGAGTGGTTAGGATCTGGAATGCACTGTCTGAGAGTATGTTTGACACTGGGTCAATCGAGTGGTTAGGATCTGGAATGCGCTGTCTGAGATTGTGGTTGAGACAGGGTCAATCGAGTGGTTAGGATCTGGAATGCGCTGTCTGAGATTGTGGTTGAGACAGGGTCAATCGAGTGGTTAGGATCTGGAATGCACTGTCAGAGAGTGTGGCGGAGACAGTGTCAATCGAGTGGTTAGGATCTGGAATGCACTATCTGAGAGTGTGGTGGAGTCAGGGTCAGTCGAGTGGTTAGGATCTGGAATGCACTGTCTGAGAGTGTGGTGGAGACAGGGACAATCGAGTTTTTAGGATTTGGAATGCACTGTCTGAAAGTGTGGTGGAGACAAGGTCAATCGAGTGGTTAGGATCTGGAATGCACTGTCTAAGAGTGTGGGGGAGACAGGGTCAATCGAGTGGTTAGGATCTGGAATGCACTGTCAGAGAGTGTGGCGGAGACAGTGTCAATCGAGTGGTTAGGATCTGGAATGCGCTGTCTGAGAGAGTGGGGGAGACAGGGTCAATCGAGTGGTTAGGGTCTGGATTGCACTGTCTGAGAGTGTGGCGGAGACAGTGTCAATCGAGTGGTTATGGTCTGGATTGCACTGTCTGAGAGTGTGGTGGAGACAGGGTCAATCGAGTGGTTAGGATCTGGAATGCACTGTCTGAGATTGTGGTGGAGACAGGGTCAATCGAGTGGTTAGGATCTGGAATGCTCTGTCTGAGATTGTGGTGGAGACAGGGTCAATCGAGTGGTTAGGATCTGGAATGCACTGTCTGAGAGTGTGGTGGAGACAGGGTCAATCGAGTGCTTAGGATCTGGAATGCACTGTCTGAGAGTGTGGTGGAGACAGGGTCAATCGAGTGGTTAGGATCTGGAATGCACTGTCTGAGAATGTGGTGGAGACAGGGACAAACGAGTTTTTAGGATTTGGAATACAATGTCTGAAAGTGTGGTGGAGACAAGGTCAATCGAGTGGTTAGGATCTGGAATGCACTGTCTAAGAGTGTGGGGGAGACAGGGTCAATCGAGTGGTTAGGATCTGGAATGCACTGCCTGAGAGTGTGGTGGAGACAGTGTCAATCGAGTGGTTAGGATCTGGAAAGCTCTGTCTTAGAGTGTGGTGGAGACAGGGTCAATCGAGTGGTTAGGATTTGGAATGCACTGTCTGAGAGTGTGGTGGAGTCAGGGTCAGTCGAGTTGTTAGGATCTGGAATGCACAGTCTGAGAGTGTGGTGGAGACAGGGTCAATCGAGTGGTTAGGATCTGGAATGCACTGTCTGAGAGTGTGGTGGAGACAGGGTCAATCGAGTGGTTAGGATCTGGAATGCACTGTCTGAGAGTGTGGTGGAGACAGGGTCAATCGAGTGGTTCGGATCTGGAATGCACTGTCTGAGAGTGTGGTGGAGACAGGGTCAATCGAGTTGTTCGGATCTGGAATGCACTGTCTGAGAGTGTGGAGGAGACAGGGTCAATCGAGTGGTTACGATCTGGAATGCACTGCCTGACAGTGTGGTGGAGACAGGGTCAATCGAGTGGTTAGGATCTGGAATACACTGTCTGAGAGTGTGGTGGAGAGAGTGTCAATCGAGTGGTTAGGATCTGGAATGCACTGTCTGAGAGTATGTTTGACACTGGGTCAATCGAGTGGTTAGGATCTGGAATGCGCTGTCTGAGATTGTGGTTGAGACAGGGTCAATCGAGTGGTTAGGATCTGGAATGCGCTGTCTGAGATTGTGGTTGAGACAGGGTCAATCGAGTGGTTAGGATCTGGAATGCACTGTCAGAGAGTGTGGCGGAGACAGTGTCAATCGAGTGGTTAGGATCTGGAATGCACTATCTGAGAGTGTGGTGGAGTCAGGGTCAGTCGAGTGGTTAGGATCTGGAATGCACTGTCTGAGAGTGTGGTGGAGACAGGGACAATCGAGTTTTTAGGATTTGGAATGCACTGTCTGAAAGTGTGGTGGAGACAAGGTCAATCGAGTGGTTAGGATCTGGAATGCACTGTCTAAGAGTGTGGGGGAGACAGGGTCAATCGAGTGGTTAGGATCTGGAATGCACTGTCAGAGAGTGTGGCGGAGACAGTGTCAATCGAGTGGTTAGGATCTGGAATGCGCTGTCTGAGAGAGTGGGGGAGACAGGGTCAATCGAGTGGTTAGGGTCTGGATTGCACTGTCTGAGAGTGTGGCGGAGACAGTGTCAATCGAGTGGTTATGGTCTGGATTGCACTGTCTGAGAGTGTGGTGGAGACAGGGTCAATCGAGTGGTTAGGATCTGGAATGCACTGTCTGAGATTGTGGTGGAGACAGGGTCAATCGAGTGGTTAGGATCTGGAATGCTCTGTCTGAGATTGTGGTGGAGACAGGGTCAATCGAGTGGTTAGGATCTGGAATGCACTGTCTGAGAGTGTGGTGGAGACAGGGTCAATCGAGTGCTTAGGATCTGGAATGCACTGTCTGAGAGTGTGGTGGAGACAGGGTCAATCGAGTGGTTAGGATCTGGAATGCACTGTCTGAGAATGTGGTGGAGACAGGGACAAACGAGTTTTTAGGATTTGGAATACAATGTCTGAAAGTGTGGTGGAGACAAGGTCAATCGAGTGGTTAGGATCTGGAATGCACTGTCTAAGAGTGTGGGGGAGACAGGGTCAATCGAGTGGTTAGGATCTGGAATGCACTGCCTGAGAGTGTGGTGGAGACAGTGTCAATCGAGTGGTTAGGATCTGGAAAGCTCTGTCTTAGAGTGTGGTGGAGACAGGGTCAATCGAGTGGTTAGGATTTGGAATGCACTGTCTGAGAGTGTGGTGGAGTCAGGGTCAGTCGAGTTGTTAGGATCTGGAATGCACAGTCTGAGAGTGTGGTGGAGACAGGGTCAATCGAGTGGTTAGGATCTGGAATGCACTGTCTGAGAGTGTGGTGGAGACAGTGTCAATCGAGTGGTTAGGATCTGGAATGCTCTGTCTTAGAGTGTGGTGGAGACAGGGTCAATCGAGTGGTTAGGATTTGGAATGCACTGTGTGAGAGTGTGGTGGAGACAGGGTCTATTGAGTGGTTAGGATCTGGAATGCACTGTCTGAGAGTGTGGTGGAGACAGGGTCAATCGAGTGGTTCGGATCTGGAATGCACTGTCTGAGAGTGTGGTGGAGAGAGGGACAATCGAGTTTTTAGGATATGGAATACACTGTCTGAGAGTGTGGTGGAGACAGGGTCAATCGAGTGGTAAGGATCTGGAATGCACTGTCTGAGAGTGTGGGGGAGACAGGGTCAATCGAGTGGTTAGGATCTGGAATGCACTGTCTGAGAGTGTGGTGGAGACAGGGTCAATTGAGTGGTTAGGATCTGGAATGCACAGCATGAGAGTGTGGTGGAGACAGGGTCAATCGAGTGCTTAGGATCTGGAATGCACTGCCTGAGAGTGCGGTGGAGACAGGGTCAATCGAGTGCTTAGTATCTGGAATGCACTGCCTGAGAGTATGGTGGAGACAGGGTCAATCGAGTGGTTAGGATCTGGAATGCACTGTCTGAGAGTGTGGTGTAGAGAGGGACAATCGAGTTTTTAGGATATGGAATACACAGTCTGAGAGTGTGGTGGAGACAAGGTCAATCTAGAGGTTAGGATCTGGAATGCACTGTCTGAGTGTGTGGTGGAGACAGGGTCAATCGAGTGGTTAGGATCTGGAATACACTGTCTGAGATTGTGGGGGAGAGAGTGTCAATCGAGTGGTTAGGATCTGGAATGCTCTGACTGCGATTTTGTTGGAGACAGGGTCAATCGAGTGGTTAGGATCTGGAATGCACTGTCAGAGATTGTGGTGGAGACAGGGTCGATCGAGTGGTCAGGATCTGGAATTCACTGTTTGAGAGTGTGAGGGAGACAAGGTCAATCGAGTGGTTAGGATCTGGAATACACTGTCTGAGAGTGTGGTGTAGACAGGGTCAATCGAGTGGTTAGGATCTGGAATGCACTGCCTGAGAGTGTGGGGGAGACAGGGTCAATCGAGTGGTTCGGATCTGGAATTCAATGTCTGAGAGTGTGGTGGAGACAGGGTCAATCGAGTGGTTAGGATCTGGAATGCACTGTCTGAGAGTGTGGTGGAGACAGGGTCAATCGAGTGGTTAGGATCTGGAATGCACTGTCTGAGAGTGTGGTGGAGACAGGGTCAATCGAGTGGTTCGGATCTGGAATGCACTGTCTGAGAGTGTGGTGGAGACAGGGTCAATCGAGATGTTCGAATCTGGAATGCACTGTCTGAGAGTGTGGAGGAGACAGGGTCAATCGAGTGGTTACGATCTGGAATGCACTGCCTGACAGTGTGGTGGAGACAGGGTCAATCGAGTGGTTAGGATCTGGAATACACTGTCTGAGAGTGTGGTGGAGAGAGTGTCAATCGAGTGGTTAGGATCTGGAATGCACTGTCTGAGAGTATGTTTGACACTGGGTCAATCGAGTGGTTAGGATCTGGAATGCGCTGTCTGAGATTGTGGTTGAGACAGGGTCAATCGAGTGGTTAGGATCTGGAATGCGCTGTCTGAGATTGTGGTTGAGACAGGGTCAATCGAGTGGTTAGGATCTGGAATGCACTGTCTGAGAGTGAGCTGGAGACAGGGTCAATCGAGTGGTTAGGATCTGGAATGCACTGTTTGAGAGTGTGGGGGAGACAGGGTCAATCGAGTGGTCAGGATCTGGAATGCACTGTCTGAGAGTGTGGTGGAGACAGGGTCAATCGAGTGGTTAGGAAGTGGAATGCACAGTCTGAGAGCGTGGTGGAGACAGGGTCAATCGAGTGGTTAGGATCTGGAATGTACTGTCTGAGAGTGCGGGGGAGACAGGGTTAAAAGAGGAGTTCGGATCTTGAATGCACTGTCTGAGAGTGTGGTGGAGACAGGGTCAATCGAGTGGTTAGGATCTGGAATGCACTGTCTGAGAGTGTAGTGGAGACAGGGTCAATCGAGTGGTTAGGATCTGGAATGCACTGTCTGAGAGTGTGGGGGAGACAGAGTCAATCGAGTGGTTAGGATCTGGAATGCACTGTCTGAGAGGGTGGTAAAGACAGGCTCAATCGAGTGGTTAGGATCTGGAATGCACTGTCTGAGAGTGTGGTGGAGACAGGGTCAATCGAGTGGTTAGGATCTGGAATGCACTGTCTGAGAGTGTTGTGAAGACTGGGTCTATTGAGTGGTTAGGATCTGGAATGCACTGTCTGAAAGTGTGGTGGAGAAAGGGTCAATCGAATGGTTAGGATCTGGAATGCACTGTCTGAGAGAGTGGTGGAGACAGGGTTGATCGAGTGGTCAGGATCTGGAATTCATTGTCTGAGAGTGTGAGGGAGACAAGGTCAATCGAGTGGTTAGGATCTGGAATGCACTGTCTGAGAGTGTGGTGAAGACAGGGTCAATCGAGTGGTTCGGATCTGGAATGCACTGTCTGAGAGTGTGGTGGAGAGAGGGACAATCAAGTTTTTAGGATATGGAATACACAGTCTGAGAGTGTGGTGGAGACAGGGTCAATCGAGTGGTAAGGATCTGGAATGCACTGTCTGAGAGTGTGGTGGAGACAGGGTCAATCGAGTGGTTAGGATCTGGAATGCACTGTCTGAGAGTGTGGGGGAGACAGGGTCAATCTAGTGGTTAGGATCTGGAATGCACTGTCTGAGAGTGTGGTGGGGACAGGGTCAATCGAGCGGTTAGGATCTGGAATTCACTGTCTGAGAGTGTGGGGGAGACAGTGTCAATCGAGTGGTTAGGAACTGGAATGCTCTGACTGCGATTTTGTTGGAGACAGGGTCAATCGAGTGGTTAGGATCTGGAATGCACTGTCAGAGAGTGTGGTGCAGACAGGGTCGATCGAGTGGTCAGGATCTGGAATTCACTGTTTGAGAGTGTGAGGGAGACAAGGTCAATCGAGTGGTTAGGATCTGGAATGCACTGTCTGAGAGGGTGGTGGAGAAAGGGTCAATCGAATGCTTAGGATCTGTAACGCATTTTCTGAGTGTGTGGTGGAGACAGGGTCAATCGAATGGTTAGGATCTGGAATTCACTGTTTGAGAGTGTGGTGGAGACAGGGTCAATCGAGTGGTTAGGATCTGGAATGCACTGTCTGAGAGTGTGGTGGAGACAGGGTCAATCGAGTGGTTAGGGTCTGGTATGCACTGTCTGAGAGTGTGGTGGAGACAGGGTCAATCGAGTGGTTAGGAAGTGGAATGCACAGTCTGAGACTGTGGTGGAGACAGGGTCAATCGAGTGGTTCGGATCTGGAATGCACTGTCTGAGAGTGTGGGGGAGACAGGGTCAATCGAGTGGTTAGGATCTGGAATACACTGTCTGAGAGTGTGGTGGAGAGAGTGTCAATCGAGTGGTTAGGATCTGGAATGCACTGTCTGAGAGTATGGTTGACAATGGGTCAATCGAGTGGTTAGGATCTGGAATGCGCTGTCTGAGATTGTGGTTGAGACAGGGTCAATCGAGTGGTTAGGATCTGGAATGCGCTGTCTGAGATTGTGGTTGAGACAGGGTCAATCGAGTGGTTAGGATCTGGAATGCACTGTCTGAGAGTGAGCTGGAGACAGGGTCAATCGAGTGGTTAGGATCTGGAATGCACTGTCTGAGAGTGTGGGGGAGAAAGGTTCAATCGAGTGGTCAGGATCTGGAATGCACTGTCTGAGAGTGTGGTGGAGACAGGGTCAATCGAGTGGTTAGGAGGTGGAATGCACAGTCTGAGAGTGTGGTGGAGACAGGGTCAATCGAATGGTTAGGATCTGGAATGTACTGTCTGAGAGTGCGGGGGAGACAGGGTTAAACGAGGGGTTCGGATCTTGAATGCACTGTCTGAGAGTGTGGTGGAGACAGGGTCAATCGAGTGGTTAGGATCTGGAATGCACTGTCTGAGAGTGTGGTGGAGACAGGGTCAATCGAGTGGTTAGGATCTGGAATGCACTGTCTGAGAATATGGTTGACACTGGGTCAATCGAGTGGTTAGGATCTGGAATGCTCTCTCTGAGATTGTGGTTGAGACAGGGTCAATCGAGTGGTTAGGATCTGGAATGCACTGTCTGAGAGTGAGCTGGAGACAGGGTCAATCGAGTGGTTAGGATCTGGAACGCACTGTCTGAGAGTGTGGTGGAGACAGGGTCAATCGAGTGGTTAGGATCTGGAATGCACTGTCTGAGAGTGTGGTGGAGACAGGGTCAATCGAGTCGTTAGGATCTGGAATGTACTGTCTGAGAGTGCGGGGGAGACAGGGTTAAAAGAGGGGTTCGGATCTTGAATGCACTGTCTGAGAGTGTGGTGGATACAGGGTCAATCGAGTGGTTAGGATCTGGAATGCACTGTCTGAGAGTGTAGTGGAGACAGGGTCAATCAAGTGGTTAGGATCTGGAATGCACTGTCTGAGAATGTGGGGGAGACAGAGTCAATCGAGTGGTTAGGATCTGGAATGCACTGTCTGAGAGGGTGGTAAAGACAGGGTCAATCGAGTGGTTAGGATCTGGAATGCACTGTCTGAGAGTGTGGTGGAGACAGGGTCAATCGAGTGGTTAGGATCTGGAATGCACTGTCTGAGAGTGTTGTGAAGACTGGGTCTATTGAGTGGTTAGGATCTGGAATGCACTGTCTGAAAGTGTGGTGGAGACAGGGTCAATCGAATGGTTAGGATCTGGAATGCACTGTCTTAGAGTGTGGTGGAGAAAGGGTTGATCGAGTGGTCAGGATCTGGAATTCATTGTCTGAGAGTGTGAGGGAGACAAGGTCAATCGAGTGGTTAGGATCTGGAATGCACTGTCTGAGAGTGTGGTGGAGACAGGGTCAATCGAGTGGTTAGGATCTGGAATGCACTGTCTGAGAGTGTGGTGAAGACAGGGTCAATCGAGTGGTTCGGATCTGGAATGCACTGTCTGAGAGTGTGGTGGAGAGAGGGACAATCAAGTTTTTAGGATATGGAATACACAGTCTGAGAGTGTGGTGGAGACAGGGTCAATCGAGTGGTTAGGATCTGGAATGCTCTGACTGCGATTTTGTTGGAGACAGGGTCAATCGATTGGTTAGGATCTGGAATGCACTGTCTGAGAGTGTGGTGGAGACAGGGTCGATCGAGTGGTCAGGATCTGGAATTCACTGTTTGAGAGTGTGAGGGAGACAAGGTCAATCGAGTGGTTAGGATCTGGAATGCACTGTCTGAGAGGGTGGTGGAGAAAGGGTCAATCGAGTGCTTAGGATCTGAAACGCATTTTCTGAGTGTGTGGTGGAGACAGGGTCAATCGAATGGTTAGGATCTGGAATTCACTGTCTGAGAGTGTGGTGGAGACAGGGTCAATCGAGTGGTTCGGATCTGGAATGCACTGTCTGAGAGTGTGGAGGAGACAGGGTCAATCGAGTGGTTACGATTTGGAATGCACTGCCTGACAGTGTGGTGGAGACAGGGTCAATCGAGTGGTTAGGATCTGGAATACACTGTCTGAGAGTGTGGTGGAGAGAGTGTCAATCGAGTGGTTAGGATCTGGAATGCACTGTCTGAGAGTATGGTTGACACTGGGTCAATCGAGTGGTTAAGATCTGGAATGCGCTGTCTGAGATTGTGGTTGAGACAGGGTCAATCGAGTGGTTAGGATCTGGAATGCGCTGTCTGAGATTGTGGTTGAGACAGGGTCAATCGAGTGGTTAGGATCTGGAATGCACTGTCTGAGAGTGAGCTGGAGACAGGGTCAATCGAGTGGTTAGGATCTGGAATGCACTGTCTGAGATTGTGGGGGAGACAGGGTCAATCGAGTGGTCAGGATCTGGAATGCACTGTCTGAGAGTGTGGTGGAGACAGGGTCAATCGAGTGGTTAGGAAGTGGAATGCACAGTCTGAGAGCGTGGTGGAGACAGGGTCAATCGAATGGTTAGGATCTGGAATGTACTGTCTGAGAGTGCAGGGGAGACAGGGTTAAACGAGGGGTTCGGATATTGAATGCACTGTCTGAGAGTGTGGTGGAGACAGGGTCAATCGAGTGTTTAGGAACTGGAATGCACTGTCTGAGAGTGTGGTGAAGTCAGGGTCAATCGAGTGGTTAGGATCTGGAATGCACTGTCTGAGAGTGTAGTGGAGACAGGGTCAATCAAGTGGTTAGGATCTCGAAAGCACTGTCTGAGAGTGTGGTGGAGACAGGGTCAATCGAGTGGTTAGGATCTGGAATGCACTGTCTGAGAGTGTGGTGGAGACAGGGTAAAATGAATGGTGAGGATATGGAATGCACTGCTGAGAGTGTGGAGGAGACAGTGTCAATTGAATGGTTAGGATAAGGAATGCACTGCCTGAGAGTGTGGTGGAGACAGGGTCAATCGAGTGGTTAGGATCTGGAATGCGCTGTCTGAGAGTGTGGTGGAGACAGGGTCAATTGAGTGGTTAGGATCTGGAATGCACTGTCTGAGAGTGTGGTGGAGACAGGGTCAATCGAGTGGTTAGGATCTGGAATGCACTGTCTGAGAGTGTGCGGGAGACAGAGTCAATCGAGTGGTTAGGATCTGGAATGCACTGTCTGAGAGTGTGGTGAAGACAGGGTCAAACGAGTGGTTAGGATCTGGAATGCACTGTCTGAGAGTGTGGTGGAGAGAGGGACAATCGAGTTTTTAGGATATGGAATACACAGTCTGAGAGTGTGGTGGAGACAGGGTCAATCGAGTGGTTAGGATCTGGAATGCACTGTCTGAGAGTGTGGTGAAGACTGGGTCTATTGAGTGGTTTGGATCTGGAATGCACTGTCTGAAAGTATGGTGGAGACAGGGTCAATCGAATGGTTAGGATCTGGAATGCACTGTCTGAGAGTGTGGTGGAGACAGGGTCAATCGAGTGGTTAGGATCTGGAATGCACTGTCTGAGAGTCTAGTGGAGACAGGGTCAATCGAGTGGTTAGGATCTGGAATGCACTGTCTGAGATTGTATTGGAGAAAGGGTCGATCGAGTGGTCAGGATCTGGAATTCACTGTCTGAGAGTGTGAGGGAGACAGGGTCAATCGAGTGGTTAGGATCTGGAATGCACTGTCTGAGAGTGTGGTGGAGACTGGGTCAATCGATTGGTTAGGATCTGGAATGCACTGTCTGAGAGTGTGGTGGAGAGAGGGACAATCGAGTTTTTAGGATATGGAATACACAGTCTGAGAGTGTGGTGGAGACAGGGTCAATCGAGTGGTAAGGATCTGGAATGCACTGTCTGAGAGTGCGATGGAGAAAGGGTCAATCGAGTGGTTAGGATCTGGAATGCACTGTCTGAGAGTGTGGCGGAGACATGGTCAATCGAGTGGTTAGGATCTGGAATGCACTGTCTGAGAGTGTGTTGGAGACAGGGTCAATCGAGTGGTTAGGATCTGGAATGTACTGTCTGAGAGTGCGGGGGAGACAGGGTTAATAGAGGGGTTCGGATCTTGAATGCACTGTCTGAGAGTGTGGTGGAGACAGGGTCAATCGAGTGGTTAGGATCTGGAATGCACTGTCTGAGAGTGTAGTGGAGACAGGGTCAATCAAGTGGTTAGGATCTGGAATGCACTGTCTGAGAATGTGGGGGAGACAGAGTCAATCGAGTGGTTAGGATCTGGAATGCACTGTCTGAGAGTGTGGTAAAGACAGGGTCAATCGAGTGGTTAGGATCTGGAATGCACTGTCTGTGAGTGTGGTGGAGACAGGGTCAATCGAGTGGTTAGGATCTGGAATGCACTGTCTGAGAGTGTTGTGAAGACTGGGTCTATTGAGTGGTTAGGATCTGGAATGCACTGTCTGAAAGTGTGGTGCAGACAGGGTCAATCGAATGGTTAGGATCTGGAATGCACTGTCTTAGAGTGTGGTGGAGAAAGGGTTGATCGAGTGGTCAGGATCTGGAATTCATTGTCTGAGAGTGTGAGGGAGACAAGGTCAATCGAGTGGTTAGGATCTGGAATGCACTGTCTGAGAGTGTGGTGGAGACAGGGTCAATCGAGTGGTTAGGATCTGGAATGCACTGTCTGAGAGTGTGGTGAAGACAGGGTCAATCGAGTGGTTCGGATCTGGAATGCACTGTCTGAGAGTGTGGTGGAGAGAGGGACAATCAAGTTTTTAGGATATGGAATACACAGTCTGAGAGTGTGGTGGAGACAGGGTCAATCGAGTGGTTAGGATCTGGAATGCTCTGACTGCGATTTTGTTGGAGACAGGGTCAATCGAGTGGTTAGGATCTGGAATGCACTGTCTGAGAGTGTGGTGGAGACAGGGTCGATCGAGTGGTCAGGATCTGGAATTCACTGTTTGAGAGTGTGAGGGAGACAAGGTCAATCGAGTGGTTAGGATCTGGAATGCACTGTCTGAGAGGGTGGTGGAGAAAGGGTCAATCGAGTGCTTAGGATCTGAAACGCATTTTCTGAGTGTGTGGTGGAGACAGGGTCAATCGAATGGTTAGGATCTGGAATTCACTGTCTGAAGAGTGTGGTGGAGACAGGGTCAATCGAGTGGTTCGGATCTGGAATGCACTGTCTGAGAGTGTGGTGGAGACAGGGTCAATCGAGTGGTTAGGATCTGGAATACACTGTCTGAGATTGTGGTGGAGAGAGTGTCAATCGAGTGGTTAGGATCTGGAATGCACTGTCTGAGAGTATGGTTGACACTGGGTCAATCGAGTGGTTAAGATCTGGAATGCGCTGTCTGAGATTGTGGTTGAGACAGGGTCAATCGAGTGGTTAGGATCTGGAATGCGCTGTCTGAGATTGTGGTTGAGACAGGGTCAATCGAGTGGTTAGGATCTGGAATGCACTATCTGAGAGTGAGCTGGAGACAGGGTCAATCGAGTGGTTAGGATCTGGAATGCACTGTCTGAGAGTGTGGGGGAGACAGGGTCAATCGAGTGGTCAGGATCTGGAATGCACTGTCTGAGAGTGTGGTGGAGACAGGGGTCAATCGAGTGGTTAGGAAGTGGAATGCACAGTCTGAGAGCGTGGTGGAGACAGGGTCAATCGAATGGTTAGGATCTGGAATGTACTGTCTGAGAGTGCAGGGGAGACAGGGTTAAACGAGGGGTTCGGATATTGAATGCACTGTCTGAGAGTGTGGTGAAGACAGGGTCAATCGAGTGGTTAGGATCTGGAATGCACTGTCTGAGAGTGTAGTGGAGACAGGGTCAATCGAGTGGTTAGGATCTGGAAAGCACTGTCTGAGAGTGTGGTGGAGACAGGGTCAATCGAGTGGTTAGGATCTGGAATGCACTGTCTGAGAGTGTGGTGGAGACAGGGTAAAATGAATGGTGAGGATATGGAATGCACTGCTGAGAGTGTGGAGGAGACAGTGTCAATTGAATGGTTTGGATAAGGAATGCACTGCCTGAGAGTGTGGTGGAGACAGGGTCAATCGAGTGGTTAGGATCTGGAATGCACTGTCTGAGAGTGTGGTGGAGACAGGGTCAATTGAGTGGTTAGGATCTGGAATGCACTGTCTGAGAGTGTGGTGGAGACAGGGTCAATCGAGTGGTTAGGATCTGGAATGCACTGTCTGAGAGTGTGGGGGAGACAGAGTCAATCGAGTGGTTAGGATCTGGAATGCACTGTCTGAGAGTGTGGTGAAGACAGGGTCAAACGAGTGGTTAGGATCTGGAATGCACTGTCTGAGAGTGTGGTGGAGAGAGGGACAATCGAGTTTTTAGGATATGGAATACACAGTCTGAGAGTGTGGTGGAGACAGGGTCAATCGAGTGGTTAGGATCTGGAATGCACTGTCTGAGAGTGTGGTGAAGACTGGGTCTATTGAGTGGTTTGGAACTGGAATGCACTGTCTGAAAGTGTGGTGGAGACAGGGTCAATCGAATGGTTAGGATCTGGAATGCACTGTCTGAGAGTGTGGTGGAGACAGGGTCAATCGAGTGGATAGGATCTGGAATGCACTGTCTGAGAGTCTAGTGGAGACAGGGTCAATCGAGTGGTTAGGATCTGGCATGCACTGTCTGAGATTGTATTGGAGAAAGGGTCGATCGAGTGGTCAGGATCTGGAATTCACCGTCTGAGAGTGTGAGGGAGACAGGGTCAATCGAGTGGTTAGGATCTGGAATGCACTGTCTGAGAGTGTGGTGGAGACAGGGTCAATCGATTGGTTAGGATCTGGAATGCACTGTCTGAGAGTGTGGTGGAGAGAGGGACAATCGAGTTTTTAGGATATGGAATACACAGTCTGAGAGTGTGGTGGAGACAGGGTCAATCGAGTGGTAAGGATCTGGAATGCACTGTCTGAGAGTGCGATGGAGACAGGGTCAATCGAGTGGTTAGGATCTGGAATGCACTGTCTGAGAGTGTGGCGGAGACAGGGTCAATCGAGTGGTTAGGATCTGGAATGCACTGTCTGAGAGTGTGGTGGAGACAGGGTCAATCGAGTGCTTTGGATCTGAAACGCACTGCCTGAGTGTGTGGTGGTGACAGGGTCAATCGAGTGGTTAGGATCTGGAATTCACTGTCTGAGAGTGTGGTGGAGAAAGGGTCAATCGAGTGCTTAGAATATGGAATGCACTGTCTGAGAGTGTGGTGGAGACAGGGTCAATCGAGTGGTTAGGATCTGGAATGCACAGTCTGAGAGTGTGGTGGAGACAGGGTCAATCGAGTGGTTAGGATCCGGAATGCACTATCTGAGAGTGTGGTGGAGACAGGGTCAATCGAGTGGTTAGGATCTGGAATGCACTGTCTGAGAGTGTGGCGGAGACAGGGTCAATCGAGTGGTTAGGATCTGGAATACACTGTCTGAGAGTGTGGTGGAGAGAGTGTCAATCGAGTGGTTAGGATCTGGAATGCACTGTCTGAGAGTATGGTTGACACTGGGTCAATCGAGTGGTTAGGATCTGGAATGCGCTGTCTGAGATTGTGGTTGAGACAGGGTCAATCGAGTGGTTAGGATCTGGAATGCGCTGTTTGAGATTGTGGTTGAGACAGGGTCAATCGAGTGGTAAGGATCTGGAATGCACTGTCTGAGAGTGAGCTGGAGACAGGGTCAATCGAGTGGTTAGGATCTGGAATGCACTGTTTGAGAGTGTGGGGGAGACAGGGTCAATCGTGTGGTCAGGATCTGGAATGCACTGTCTGAGAGTGTGGTGGAGACAGGGTCAATCGAGTGGTTAGGAAGTGGAATGCACAGTCTGAGAGCGTGGTGGAGACAGGGTCAATCGAGTGGTTAGGATCTGGAATGTACTGTCTGAGAGTGCGGGGGAGACAGGGTTAAAAGAGGGGTTCGAATCTTGAATGCACTGTCTGAGAGTGTGGTGGAGACAGGGTCAATCGAGTGGTTAGGATCTGGAATGCACTGTCTGAGAGTGTAGTGGAGACAGGGTCAATCGAGTGGTTAGGATCTGGAATGCACTGTCTGAGAGTGTGGGGGAGACAGAGTCAATCGAGTGGTTAGGATCTGGAATGCACTGTCTGAGAGGGTGGTAAAGACAGGGTCAATCGAGTGGTTAGGATCTGGAATGCACTGTCTGAGAGTGTGGTGGAGACAGGGTCAATCGAGTGGTTAGGATCTGGAATGCACTGTCTGAGAGTGTTGTGAAGACTGGGTCTATTGAGTGGTTAGGATCTGGAATGCACTGTCTGAAAGTGTGGTGGAGACAGGGTCAATCGAATGGTTAGGATCTGGAATGCACTGTCTGAGAGTGTGGTGGAGACAGGGTTGATCGAGTGGTCAGGATCTGGAATTCATTGTCTGAGAGTGTGAGGGAGACAAGGTCAATCGAGTGGTTAGGATCTGGAATGCACTGTCTGAGAGTGTGGTGGAGACAGGGTAAAATGAATGGTGAGGATATGGAATGCACTGCTGAGAGTGTGGAGGAGACAGTGTCAATTGAATGGTTTGGATAAGGAATGCACTGCCTGAGAGTGTGGTGGAGACAGGGTCAATCGAGTGGTTAGGATCTGGAATGCACTGTCTGAGAGTGTGGTGGAGACAGGGTCAATTGAGTGGTTAGGATCTGGAATGCACTGTCTGAGAGTGTGGTGGAGACAGGGTCAATCGAGTGGTTAGGATCTGGAATGCACTGTCTGAGAGTGTGGGGGAGACAGAGTCAATCGAGTGGTTAGGATCTGGAATGCACTGTCTGAGAGTGTGGTGAAGACAGGGTCAAACGAGTGGTTAGGATCTGGAATGCACTGTCTGAGAGTGTGGTGGAGAGAGGGACAATCGAGTTTTTAGGATATGGAATACACAGTCTGAGAGTGTGGTGGAGACAGGGTCAATCGAGTGGTTAGGATCTGGAATGCACTGTCTGAGAGTGTGGTGAAGACTGGGTCTATTGAGTGGTTTGGAACTGGAATGCACTGTCTGAAAGTGTGGTGGAGACAGGGTCAATCGAATGGTTAGGATCTGGAATGCACTGTCTGAGAGTGTGGTGGAGACAGGGTCAATCGAGTGGATAGGATCTGGAATGCACTGTCTGAGAGTCTAGTGGAGACAGGGTCAATCGAGTGGTTAGGATCTGGCATGCACTGTCTGAGATTGTATTGGAGAAAGGGTCGATCGAGTGGTCAGGATCTGGAATTCACCGTCTGAGAGTGTGAGGGAGACAGGGTCAATCGAGTGGTTAGGATCTGGAATGCACTGTCTGAGAGTGTGGTGGAGACAGGGTCAATCGATTGGTTAGGATCTGGAATGCACTGTCTGAGAGTGTGGTGGAGAGAGGGACAATCGAGTTTTTAGGATATGGAATACACAGTCTGAGAGTGTGGTGGAGACAGGGTCAATCGAGTGGTAAGGATCTGGAATGCACTGTCTGAGAGTGCGATGGAGACAGGGTCAATCGAGTGGTTAGGATCTGGAATGCACTGTCTGAGAGTGTGGCGGAGACAGGGTCAATCGAGTGGTTAGGATCTGGAATGCACTGTCTGAGAGTGTGGTGGAGACAGGGTCAATCGAGTGCTTTGGATCTGAAACGCACTGCCTGAGTGTGTGGTGGTGACAGGGTCAATCGAGTGGTTAGGATCTGGAATTCACTGTCTGAGAGTGTGGTGGAGAAAGGGTCAATCGAGTGCTTAGAATATGGAATGCACTGTCTGAGAGTGTGGTGGAGACAGGGTCAATCGAGTGGTTAGGATCTGGAATGCACAGTCTGAGAGTGTGGTGGAGACAGGGTCAATCGAGTGGTTAGGCTCCGGAATGCACTATCTGAGAGTGTGGTGGAGACAGGGTCAATCGAGTGGTTAGGATCTGGAATGCACTGTCTGAGAGTGTGGCGGAGACAGGGTCAATCGAGTGGTTAGGATCTGGAATACACTGTCTGAGAGTGTGGTGGAGAGAGTGTCAATCGAGTGGTTAGGATCTGGAATGCACTGTCTGAGAGTATGGTTGACACTGGGTCAATCGAGTGGTTAGGATCTGGAATGCGCTGTCTGAGATTGTGGTTGAGACAGGGTCAATCGAGTGGTTAGGATCTGGAATGCGCTGTTTGAGATTGTGGTTGAGACAGGGTCAATCGAGTGGTAAGGATCTGGAATGCACTGTCTGAGAGTGAGCTGGAGACAGGGTCAATCGAGTGGTTAGGATCTGGAATGCACTGTTTGAGAGTGTGGGGGAGACAGGGTCAATCGTGTGGTCAGGATCTGGAATGCACTGTCTGAGAGTGTGGTGGAGACAGGGTCAATCGAGTGGTTAGGAAGTGGAATGCACAGTCTGAGAGCGTGGTGGAGACAGGGTCAATCGAGTGGTTAGGATCTGGAATGTACTGTCTGAGAGTGCGGGGGAGACAGGGTTAAAAGAGGGGTTCGAATCTTGAATGCACTGTCTGAGAGTGTGGTGGAGACAGGGTCAATCGAGTGGTTAGGATCTGGAATGCACTGTCTGAGAGTGTAGTGGAGACAGGGTCAATCGAGTGGTTAGGATCTGGAATGCACTGTCTGAGAGTGTGGGGGAGACAGAGTCAATCGAGTGGTTAGGATCTGGAATGCACTGTCTGAGAGGGTGGTAAAGACAGGGTCAATCGAGTGGTTAGGATCTGGAATGCACTGTCTGAGAGTGTGGTGGAGACAGGGTCAATCGAGTGGTTAGGATCTGGAATGCACTGTCTGAGAGTGTTGTGAAGACTGGGTCTATTGAGTGGTTAGGATCTGGAATGCACTGTCTGAAAGTGTGGTGGAGACAGGGTCAATCGAATGGTTAGGATCTGGAATGCACTGTCTGAGAGTGTGGTGGAGACAGGGTTGATCGAGTGGTCAGGATCTGGAATTCATTGTCTGAGAGTGTGAGGGAGACAAGGTCAATCGAGTGGTTAGGATCTGGAATGCACTGTCTGAGAGTGTGGTGAAGACAGGGTCAATCGAGTGGTTCGGATCTGGAATGCACTGTCTGAGAGTGTGGTGGAGAGAGGGACAATCAAATTTTTAGGATATGGAATACACAGTCTGAGAGTGTGGTGGAGACAGGGTCAATCGAGTGGTTAGGATCTGGAATGCACTGTCTGAGAGTGTGGTGGAGACAGGTTCGATCGAGTGGTCAGGATCTGGAATTCACTGTTTGAGAGTGTGAGGGAGACAAGGTCAATCGAGTGGTTAGGATCTGGAATGCACTGTCTGAGAGGGTGGTGGAGAAAGGGTCTATCGAGTGCTTAGGATCTGTAACGCATTTTCTGAGTGTGTGGTGGAGACAGGGTCAATCGAATGGTTAGGATCTGGAATTCACTGTCTGAGAGTGTGGTGGAGACAGGGTCAATCGAGTGGTTAGGATCTGGAATGCACTGTCTGAGAGTGTGGTGGAGACAGGGTCAATCGAGTGGTTCGGATCTGGATTGCACTGTCTGAGAGTGTGGTGGAGACAGGGTCAATCGAGTGGTTCGGATCTGGAATGCACTGTCTGAGAGTGTGGGGGAGACAGGGTCAATCGAGTGGTTAGGATCTGGAATACACTGTCTGAGAGTGTGGTGGAGACAGGGTCAATCGAGTGGTTAGGATCTGGAATGCACTGTCTGAGAGTATGGTTGACACTGGGTCAATCGAGTGGTTAGGATCTGGAATGCGCTGTCTGAGATTGTGGTTGAGACAGGGTCAATCGAGTGGTTAGGATCTGGAATGCGCTGTCTGAGATTGTGGTTGAGACAGGGTCAATCGAGTGGTTAGGATCTGGAATGCACTGTCTGAGAGTGAGCTGGAGACAGGGTCAATCGAGTGGTTAGGATCTGGAATGCACTGTCTGAGAGTGTGGGGTAGACAGGGTCAATCGAGTGGTCAGGATCTGGAATGCACTGTCTGAGAGTGTGGTGGAGACAGGGTCAATCGAGTGGTTAGGAAGTGGAATGCACAGTCTGAGAGTGTGGTGGAGACAGGGTCAATCGAATGGTTAGGATCTGGAATGTACTGTCTGAGAGTGCAGGGGAGACAGGGTTAAACGAGGGGTTCGGATCTTGAATGCACTGTCTGTGAGTGTGGTGGAGACAGGGTCAATCGAGTGTTTAGGAACTGGAATGCACTGTCTGAGAGTGTGGTGAAGACAGGGTCAATCGAGTGGTTAGGATCTGGAATGCACTGTCTGAGAGTGTGGTGGAGACAGGGTCAATCGAGTGGTTACGATCTGGAATGCACTGCCTGACAGTGTGGTGGAGACAGGGTCAATCGAGTGGTTAGGATCTGGAATGCACTGTCTGAGAGTGTGGTGGAGAGAGTGTCAATCGAGTGGTTAGGATCTGGAATGCACTGTCTGAGAGTATGGTTGACACTGGGTCAATCGAGTGGTTAGGATCTGGAATGCTCTCCCTGAGATTGTGGTTGAGACAGGGTCAATCGAGTGGTTAGGATCTGGAATGCACTGTCTGAGAGTGAGCTGGAGACAGGGTCAATCGAGTGGTTAGGATCTGGAACGCACTGTCTGAGAGTGTGGTGGAGACAGGGTCAATCGAGTGGTTAGGATCTGGAATGCACTGTCTGAGAGTGTGGTGGAGACAGGGTCAATCGAGTGGTTAGGATCTGGAATGTACTGTCTGAGAGTGCGGGAGAGACAGGGTTAAAAGAGGGGTTCGGATCTTGAATGCACTGTATGTGAGTGTGGTGGAGACAGGGTCAATCGAGTGGTTAGGATCTGGAATGCACTGTCTGAGAGTGTAGTGGAGACAGGGTCAATCAAGTGGTTAGGATCTGGAATGCACTGTCTGAGAATGTGGGGGAGACAGATTCAATCGAGTGGTTAGGATCTGGAATGCACTGTCTGAGAGGGTGGTAAAGACAGGGTCAATCGAGTGGTTAGGATCTGGAATGCACTGTCTGAGAGTGTGGTGGAGACAGGGTCAATCGAGTGGTTAAGATCTGGAATGCACTGTCTGAGAGTGTTGTGAAGACTGGGTCTATTGAGTGGTTAGGATCTGGAATGCACTGTCTGAAAGTGTGGTGGAGACAGGGTCAATCGAATGGTTAGGATCTGGAATGCACTGTCTTAGAGTGTGGTGGAGAAAGGGTTGATCGAGTGGTCAGGATCTGGAATTCATTGTCTGAGAGTGTGAGGGAGACAAGGTCAATCGAGTGGTTAGGATCTGGAATGCACTGTCTGAGAGTGTGGTGGAGACAGGGTCAATCGAGTGGTTAGGATCTGGAATGCACTGTCTGAGAGTGTGGTGAAGACAGGGTCAATCGAGTGGTTCGGATCTGGAATGCACTGTCTGAGAGTGTGGTGGAGAGAGGGACAATCAAGTTTTTAGGATATGGAATACACAGTCTGAGAGTGTGGTGGAGACAGGGTCAATCGAGTGGTTAGGATCTGGAATGCTCTGACTGCGATTTTGTTGGAGACAGGGTCAATCGAGTGGTTAGGATCTGGAATGCACTGTCTGAGAGTGTGGTGGAGACAGGGTCGATCGAGTGGTCAGGATCTGGAATTCACTGTTTGAGAGTGTGAGGGAGACAAGGTCAATCGAGTGGTTAGGATCTGGAATGCACTGTCTGAGAGGGTGGTGGAGAAAGGGTCAATCGAGTGCTTAGGATCTGAAACGCATTTTCTGAGTGTGTGGTGGAGACAGGGTCAATCGAATGGTTAGGATCTGGAATTCACTGTCTGAGGGTGTGGTGGAGACAGGGTCAATCGAGTGGTTCGGATCTGGAATGCACTGTCTGAGAGTGTGGAGGAGACAGGGTCAATCGAGTGGTTACGATTTGGAATGCACTGCCTGACAGTGTGGTGGAGACAGGGTCAATCGAGTGGTTAGGATCTGGAATACACTGTCTGAGAGTGTGGTGGAGAGAGTGTCAATCGAGTGGTTAGGATCTGGAATGCACTGTCTGAGAGTATGGTTGACACTGGGTCAATCGAGTGGTTAGGATCTGGAATGCGCTGTCTGAGATTGTGGTTGAGACAGGGTCAATCGAGTGGTTAGGATCTGGAATGCGCTGTCTGAGATTGTGGTTGAGACAGGGTCAATCGAGTGGTTAGGATCTGGAATGCACTGTCTGAGAGTGAGCTGGAGACAGGGTCAATCGAGTGGTTAGGATCTGGAATGCACTGTCTGAGAGTGTGGGGGAGACAGGGTCAATCGAGTGGTCAGGATCTGGAATGCACTGTCTGAGAGTGTGGTGGAGACAGGGTCAATCGAGTGGTTAGGAAGTGGAATGCACAGTCTGAGAGCGTGGTGGAGACAGGGTCAATCGAATGGTTAGGATCTGGAATGTACTGTCTGAGAGTGCAGAGGAGACAGGGTTAAACGAGGGGTTCGGATATTGAATGCACTGTCTGAGAGTGTGGTGGAGACAGGGTCAATCGAGTGTTTAGGAACTGGAATGCACTGTCTGAGAGTGTGGTGAAGACAGGGTCAATCGAGTGGTTAGGATCTGGAATGCACTGTCTGAGAGTGTAGTGGAGACAGGGTCAATCGAGTGGTTAGGATCTGGAAAGCACTGTCTGAGAGTGTGGTGGAGACAGGGTCAATCGAGTGGTTAGGATCTGGAATGCACTGTCTGAGAGTGTGGTGGAGACAGGGTAAAATGAATGGTGAGGATATGGAATGCACTGCTGAGAGTGTGGAGGAGACAGTGTCAATTGAATGGTTAGGATACGGAATGCACTGCCTGAGAGTGTGGTGGAGACAGGGTCAATCGAGTGGTTAGGATCTGGAATGCACTGTCTTAGAGTGTGGTGGAGGCAGGGTCAATTGAGTGGTTAGGATCTGGAATGCACTGTCTGAGAGTGTGGTGGAGACAGGGTCAATCGAGTGGTTAGGATCTGGAATGCACTGTCTGAGAGTGTGGGGGAGACAGAGTCAATCGAGTGGTTAGGATCTGGAATGCACTGTCTGAGAGTGTGGTGAAGACAGGGTCAAACGAGTGGTTAGGATCTGGAATGCACTGTCTGAGAGTGTGGTGGAGAGAGGGACAATCGAGTTTTTAGGATATGGAATACACAGTCTGAGAGTGTCGTGGAGACAGGGTCAATCGAGTGGTTAGGATCTGGAATGCACTGTCTGAGAGTGTGGTGAAGACTGGGTCTATTGAGTGGTTTGGATCTGGAATGCACTGTCTGAAAGTGTGGTGGAGAAAGGGTCAATCGAATGGTTAGGATCTGGAATGCACTGTCTGAGAGTGTGGTGGAGACAGGGTCAATCGAGTGGTTAGGATCTGGAATGCACTGTCTGAGAGTCTAGTGGAGACAGGGTCAATCGAGCGGTTAGGATCTGGAATGCAGTGTCTGAGATTGTATTGGAGAAAGGGTCGATCGAGTGGTCAGGATCTGGAATTCACTGTCTGAGAGTGTGAGGGAGACAGGGTCAATCGAGTGGTTAGGATCTGGAATGCACTGTCTGAGAGTGTGGTGGAGACAGGGTCAATCAATTGGTTAGGATCTGGAATGCACTGTCTGAGAGTGTGGTGGAGAGAGGGACAATCGAGTTTTTAGGATATGGAATACACAGTCTGAGAGTGTGGTGGAGACAGGGTCAATCGAGTGGTAAGGATCTGGAATGCACTGCCTGAGAGTGCGATGGAGACAGGGTCAATCGAGTGGTTAGGATCTGGAATGCACTGTCTGAGAGTGTGGCGGAGACAGGGTCAATCGAGTGGTTAGGATCTGGAATGCACTGTCTGAGAGTGTGGTGGAGACAGGGTCAATCGAGTGCTTTGGATCTGATACGCACTGCCTGAGTGTGTGGTGGTGACAGGGTCAATCGAGTGGTTAGGATCTGGAATTCACTGTCTGAGAGTGTGGTGGAGACAGGGTCAATCGAGTGGTTAGAATATGGAATGCAATGTCTGAGAGTGTGGTGGAGACAGGGTCAATCGAGTTTTTAGGATATGGAATACACAGTCTGAGAGTGTGGTGGAGACAGGGTCAATCTAGAGTTTAGGATCTGGAATGCACTGTCTGAGTGTGTGGTGGGGACAGGGTCAATCGAGTGGTTAGGATCTGGAATGCACTGCATGAGAGTGTGGTGGAGACTGGGTCAATCGAGTGCTTAGGATCTGAAACGCACTGTCTGAGTGTGTGGTGGAGACAGGGTCAATGGAGTGGTTAGGATCTGGAATTCACTGTCTGAGAGTGTGGGGGAGAGAGTGTCAATCGAGTGGTTAGGATCTGGAATGCTCTGACTGCGATTTTGTTGGAGACAGGGTCAATCGAGTGGTTAGGATCTGGAATGCAATGTCAGAGATTGTGGTGGAGACAGGGTCGATCGAGTGGTCAGGATCTGGAATTCACTGTTTGAGAGTGTGAGGGAGACAAGGTCAATCAAGTGGTTAGGATCTGGAATACACTGTCTGAGAGTGTGGTGGAGACAGGGTCAAACGAGTGGTTAGGATCTGGAATGCACTGCCTGAGAGTGTGGTGGAGACAGGGTCAATCGAGTGGTTAGGATCTGGAATTCACTGTCTGAGAGTGTGGTGGAGACAGGGTCAATCGAGTGGTTAGGATCTGGAATGCACTGCCTGAGAGTGTGGTGGAGACAGGGTCAATCGAGTGGTTAGGATCAGGAATTCACTGTCTGAGAGTGTGTTGGAGACAGGGTCAATCGAGTGGTTAGGATCTGGAATGCACTGTCTGAGAGTGTGGCGGAGACAGGGTCAATCGAGTGGTTAGGATCTGGAATGCACTGTCTGAGAGTGTGGTGGAGACAGGGTCAATCGAGTGCTTTGGATCTGAAACGCACTGCCTGAGTGTGTGGTGGTGACAGGGTCAATCGAGTGGTTAGGATCTGGAATTCACTGTCTGAGAGTGTGGTGGAGACAGGGTCAATCGAGTGGTTAGAATATGGAATGCAATGTCTGAGAGTGTGGTGGAGACAGGGTCAATCGAGTTTTTAGGATATGGAATACACAGTCTGAGAGTGTGGTGGAGACAGGGTCAATCTAGAGTTTAGGATCTGGAATGCACTGTCTGAGTGTGTGGTGGGGACAGGGTCAATCGAGTGGTTAGGATCTGGAATGCACTGCATGAGAGTGTGGTGGAGACTGGGTCAATCGAGTGCTTAGGATCTGTAACGCACTGTCTGAGTGTGTGGTGGAGACAGGGTCAATGGAGTGGTTAGGATCTGGAATTCACTGTCTGAGAGTGTGGGGGAGAGAGTGTCAATCGAGTGGTTAGGATCTGGAATGCTCTGACTGCGATTTTGTTGGAGACAGGGTCAATCGAGTGGTTAGGATCTGGAATGCAATGTCAGAGATTGTGGTGGAGACAGGGTCGATCGAGTGGTCAGGATCTGGAATTCACTGTTTGAGAGTGTGAGGGAGACAAGGTCAATCGAGTGGTTAGGATCTGGAATACACTGTCTGAGAGTGTGGTGGAGACAGGGTCAATCGAGTGGTTAGGATCTGGAATGCACTGCCTGAGAGTGTGGTGGAGACAGGGTCAATCGAGTGGTTAGGATCTGGAATTCACTGTCTGAGAGTGTGGTGGAGACAGGGTCAATCGAGTGGTTAGGATCTGGAATGCACTGCCTGAGAGTGTGGTGGAGACAGGGTCAATCGAGTGGTTAGGATCTGGAATTCACTGTCTGAGAGTGTGGTGGAGACAGGTTCAATCGAGTGGTTAGGATATGGAATGCACTGTCTGAGAGTGTGGTGGAGACAGGTTCAATCGAGTGGTTCGGATCTGGAATGCACTGTCTGAGAGTGTGGTGGAGACAGGGTCAATCGAGTGGTTCGGATCTGGAATGCACTGTCTGAGAGTGTGGTGTAGACAGGGTCAATCGAGTGGTTCGGATCTGGAATGCACTGTCTGAGAGTGTGGAAGAGACAGGGTCAATCGAGTGGTTACGATCTGGAATGCACTGCCTGACAGTGTGGTGGAGACAGGGTCAATCGAGTGGTTAGGATCTGGAATACACTGTCTGAGAGTATGTTTGACACTGGGTCAATCGAGTGGTTAGGATCTGGAATGCGCTGTCTGAGATTGTGGTTGAGACAGGGTCAATCGAGTGGTTAGGATCTGGAATGCGCTGTCTGAGATTGTGGTTGAGACAGGGTCAATCGAGTGGTTAGGATCTGGAATGCACTGTCTGAGAATGAGCTGGAGACAGGGTCAATCGAGTGGTTAGGATCTGGAATGCACTGTTTGAGAGTGTGGGGGAGACAGGGTCAATCGAGTGGTTAGGATCTGGAATACACTGTCTGAGAGTATGGTTGACACTGGGTCAATCGAGTGGTTAGCATCTGGAATGCGCTGTCTGAGATTGTGGTTGAGACAGGGTCAATCGAGTGGTTAGGATCTGGAATGCGCTGTCTGAGATTGTGGTTGAGACAGGTTCAATCGAGTGGTTAGGATCTGGAATGCACTGTCTGAGAGTGAGCTGGAGACAGGGTCAATCGAGTGGTTAGGATCTGGAATGCACTGTTTGAGAGTGTGGGGGAGACAGGGTCAATCGAGTGGTCAGGATCTGGAATGCACTGTCTGAGAGTGTGGTGGAGACAGGGTCAATCGAGTGGTTAGGAAGTGGAATGCACAGTCTGAGAGCGTGGTGGAGACAGGGTCAATCGAGTGGTTAGGATCTGGAATGTACTGTCTGAGAGTGCGGGGGAGACAGGGTTAAAAGAGGGGTTCGGATCTTGAATGCACTGTCTGAGAGTGTGGTGGAGACAGGGTCAATCGAGTGGTTAGGATCTGGAATGCACTGTCTGAGAGTGTAGTGGAGACAGGGTCAATCGAGTGGTTAGGATCTGGAATGCACTGTCTGAGAGTGTGGGGAAGACAGAGTCAATCGAGTGGTTAGGATCTGGAATGCACTGTCTGAGAGGGTGGTAAAGACAGGGTCAATCGAGTGGTTAGGATCTGGAATGCACTGTCTGAGAGTGTGGTGGAGACAGGGTCAATCGAGTGGTTAGGATCTGGAATGCACTGTCTGAGAGTGTTGTGAAGACTGGGTCTATTGAGTGGTTAGGATCTGGAATGCACTGTCTGAAAGTGTGGTGGAGACAGGATCAATCGAATGGTTAGGATCTGGAATGCACTGTCTGAGAGTGTGGTGGAGACAGGGTTGATCGAGTGGTCAGGATCTGGAATTCATTGTCTGAGAGTGTGAGGGAGACAAGTTCAATCGAGTGGTTAGGATCTGGAATGCACTGTCTGAGAGTGTGGTGAAGACAGGGTCAACCGAGTGGTTCGGATCTGGAATGCACTGTCTGAGAGTGTGGTGGAGAGAGGGACAATCAAGTTTTTAGGATATGGAATACACAGTCTGAGAGTGTGGTGGAGACAGGGTCAATCGAGTGGTAAGGATCTGGAATGCACTGTCTGAGAGTGTGGTGGAGACAGGGTCAATCGAGTGGTTAGGATATGGAATGCACTGTCTGAGAGTGTGGGGGAGACAGGGTCAATCGAGTGGTTAGGATCTGGAATGCACTGTTTGAGAGTGTGGGGGAGACAGGGTCAATCGAGTGGTTAGGATCTGGAATACACTGTCTGAGAGTATGGTTGACACTGGGTCAATCGAGTGGTTAGGATCTGGAATGCGCTGTCTGAGATTGTGGTTGAGACAGGGTCAATCGAGTGGTTAGGATCTGGAATGCACTGTCTGAGATTGTGGTTGAGACAGGTTCAATCGAGTGGTTAGGATCTGGAATGCACTGTCTGAGAGTGAGCTGGAGACAGGGTCAATCGAGTGGTTAGGATCTGGAATGCACTGTTTGAGAGTGTGGGGGAGACAGGGTCAATCGAGTGGTCAGGATCTGGAATGCACTGTCTGAGAGTGTGGTGGAGACAGGGTCAATCGAGTGGTTAGGAAGTGGAATGCACAGTCTGAGAGCGTGGTGGAGACAGGGTCAATCGAGTGGTTAGGATCTGGAATGTACTGTCTGAGAGTGCGGGGGAGACAGGGTTAAAAGAGGGGTTCGGATCTTGAATGCACTGTCTGAGAGTGTGGTGGAGACAGGGTCAATCGAGTGGTTAGGATCTGGAATGCACTGTCTGAGAGTGTAGTGGAGACAGGGTCAATCGAGTGGTTAGGATCTGGAATGCACTGTCTGAGAGTGTGGGGAAGACAGAGTCAATCGAGTGGTTAGGATCTGGAATGCACTGTCTGAGAGGGTGGTAAAGACAGGGTCAATCGAGTGGTTAGGATCTGGAATGCACTGTCTGAGAGTGTGGTGGAGACAGGGTCAATCGAGTGGTTAGGATCTGGAATGCACTGTCTGAGAGTGTTGTGAAGACTGGGTCTATTGAGTGGTTAGGATCTGGAATGCACTGTCTGAAAGTGTGGTGGAGACAGGGTCAATCGAATGGTTAGGATCTGGAATGCACTGTCTGAGAGTGTGGTGGAGACAGGGTTGATCGAGTGGTCAGGATCTGGAATTCATTGTCTGAGAGTGTGAGGGAGACAAGTTCAATCGAGTGGTTAGGATCTGGAATGCACTGTCTGAGAGTGTGGTGAAGACAGGGTCAACCGAGTGGTTCGGATC
Organism: Cetorhinus maximus; assembly: GCF_964194155.1. Lineage (NCBI taxonomy): Eukaryota > Metazoa > Chordata > Chondrichthyes > Lamniformes > Cetorhinidae > Cetorhinus > Cetorhinus maximus. Next base: position 73,329 of record NW_027596347.1, read on the forward strand.
TGGAATGCACTGTCTGAGAGTGTGGTGGAGAGAGGGACAATCAAGTTTTTAGGATATGGAATACACAGTCTGAGAGTGTGGTGGAGACAGGGTCAATCGAGTGGTAAGGATCTGGAATGCACTGTCGGAGAGTGTGGTGGAGACAGGGTCAATCGAGTGGTTAGGATATGGAATGCACTGTCTGAGAGTGTGGGGGAGACAGGGTCAATCTAGTGGTTAGGATCTGGAATGCACTGTCTGAGAGTGTGGTGGGGACAGGGTCAATCGAGTGGTTAGGATCTGGAATTCACTGTTTGAGAGTGTGAGGGAGACAAGGTCAATCGAGTGGTTAGGATCTGGAATGCACTGTCTGAGAGGGTGGTGGAGAAAGGGTCAATCGAGTGCTTAGGATCTGTAACGCATTTTCTGAGTGTGTGGTGGAGACAGGGTCAATCGAATGGTTAGGATCTGGAATTCACTGTCTGAGAGTGTGGTGGAGACAGGGTCAATCGAGTGGTTCGGATCTGGAATGCACTGTCTGAGAGTGTGGTGGAGACAGGGTCAATCGAGTGGTTAGGATCTGGAATACACTGTCTGAGAGTGTGGTGGAGAGAGTGTCAATCGAGTGGTTAGGATCTGGAATGCACTGTCTGAGAGTATGGTTGACACTGGGTCAATCGAGTGGTTAGGATCTGGAATGCGCTGTCTGAGATTGTGGTTGAGACAGGGTCAATCGAGTGGTTAGGATCTGGAATGCGCTCTCTGAGATTGTGGTTGAGACAGGGTCAATCGAGTGGTTAGGATCTGGAATGCACTGTCTGAGAGTGAGCTGGAGACAGGGTCAATCGAGTGGTTAGGATCTGGAATGTTCTGTCTGAGAGTGTGGTGGAGACAGGGTCAATCGAATGGTTCGGATCTGGAATGTACTGTCTGAGAGTGCGGGGGAGACAGGGTTAAACGAGGGGTTCGGATCTTGAATGCACTGTCTGAGAGTGTGGTGGAGACAGGGTCAATCGAGTGTTTAGGAACTGGAATGCACTGTCTGAGAGTGTGGTGAAGACAGGGTCAATCGAGTGGTTAGGATCTGAAATGCACTGTCTGAGAGTGTGGTGGAGACAGGGTCAATCGAGTGGTTACGATCTGGAATGCACTGCCTGACAGTGTGGTGGAGACAGGGTCAATCGAGTGGTTAGGATCTGGAATGCACTGTCTGAGAGTGTGGTGGAGAGAGTGTCAATCGAGTGGTTAGGATCTGGAATGCACTGTCTGAGAGTGTGGCGGAGACAGGGTCAATCGAGTGGTTAGGATCTGGAATGCGCTCTCTGAGATTGTGGTTGAGACAGGGTCAATCGAGTGGTTAGGATCTGGAATGCACTGTCTGAGAGTGTAGGGGAGACAGGATCAATCGAGTGGTTAGGATCTGGAATGCACTGCCTGACAGTGTGGTGGAGACAGGGTCAATCGAGTGGTTAGGATCTGGAATGCACTGTCTGAGAGTACGGTGGAGACAGGGTCAATCGAGTGGTTAGGATCTGGAATGCACTGTCTGAGAGTGTGGTGGAGAGAGTGTCAATCGAGTGGTTAGGATCTGGAATGCACTGTCTGAGAGTGTGGTGGACACTGGGTCAATCGAGTGGTTAGGATCTGGAAAGCGCTGTCTGAGATTGTGGTTGAGACAGGGTCAATCGAGTGGTTAGGAACTGGAATGCGCTGTCTGAGATTGTGGTTGAGACAGTGTCAATCGAGTGGTTAGGATCTGGAATGCACTGTCTGAGGGTGAGCTGGAGACAGGGTCAATCGAGTGGTTAGGATCTGGAATGCACTGTCTGAGAGTGTGGGGGAGACAGGGTCAATCGAGTGGTTAGGATCTGGAATGCACTGTCTGAGAGTGTGGTGGAGACAGGGTCAATCGAGTGGTTAGGATCTGGAATGCACTGTCTGAGAGTGTGAGGGAGACAGGGTCAATCGAGTGGTGACGATCTGGAATGCACTGCCAGACAGTGTGGTGGAGACAGGGTCAATTGAGTGGTTAGGATCTGGAATGCACTGTCTGAGAGTGTGGTGGAGAGAGTGTCAATCGAGTGGTTAGGATCTGGAATGCACTGTCTGAGAGTATGGTGGACACTGGGTCAATCGAGTGGTTAGGATCTGGAATGCGCTGTCTGAGATTGTGGTTGAGACAGGGTCAATCGAGTGGTTAGGATCTGGAATGCGCTGTCTGAGATTGTGTTGAGACAGGGTCAATCGAGTCGTTAGGAACTGGATAGCACTGTCTGAGAGTGAGCTGGAGACAGGGTCAATCGAGTGGTAAGGATCTGGAATGCACTGTCTGAGAGTGTGAGGGAGACAGGGTCAATCGAGTGGTTAGGATCTGGAATGCACTGCCTGACAGTGTGGTGGAGACAGGGTCAATCGAGTGGTAAGGATCTGGAATGCACTGTCTGAGAGTATGGTGGAGACAGGGTCAATCGAGTGGTTAGGATCTGGAATGCACTGTCTGAGAGTGTGGTGGAGAGAGTGTCAATCGAGTGGTTAGGATCTGGAATGCACTGTCTGAGAGTATGGTGGACACTGGGTCAATCGAGTGGTTTGGATCTGGAATGCGCTGTCTGAGATTGTGGTTGAGACAGGGTCAATCGAGTGGTTAGGATCTGGAATGCGCTGACTGAGATTGTGGTTGAGACAGGGTCAATCGAGTGGTTAGGATCTGGAATGCACTGTCTGAGAGTGAGCTGGAGACAGGGTCAATCGAGTGGTTAGGATCTGGAATGCACTATCTGAGAGTGTGGGGGAGAGAGGGTCAATCGAGTGGTTAGGATCTGCAATGCACTGTCTGAGAGTGTGGTGGAGACAGGGTCAATCGAGTGGTTAGGATCTGGAATGCACTGCCTGAGAGTGTGGTGGAGACAGGGTCAATCGAGTGGTTAGGATCTGGAATGCACTGTCTGAGAGTGTGGTGGAGACAGGGTCAATCGAGTGGTTAGGATCTGGAATGCACTGTCTGAGAGTGTGGTGGAGACAGGGTCAATCGAGTGGTTAGGATCTGGAATGCGCTGTCTGAGATTGTGGTTGAGACAGGGTCAATCGAGTGGTTAGGATCTGGAATGCACTGTCTGAGATTGTGGTTGAGACAGGGTCAATCGAGTGTTTAGGATCTGGAATGCACTGTCTGAGATTGTGGGGGAGACAGGGTCAATCGAGTGGTCAGGATCTGGAATGCACTGTCTGAGAGTGTGGTGGAGAGAGTGTCAATCGAGTGGTTAGGATCTGGAATGCACTGTCTGAGAGTATGGTTGACACTGGGTCAATCGAGTGGTTAGGATCTGGAATGCGCTGTCTGAGAGTGTGGTTGAGACAGGGTCAATCGAGTGGTTAGGATCTGGAATGCGCTGTCTGAGATTGTGGTTGAGACAGGGTCAATCGAGTGGTTAGGATCTGGAATGCGCTGTCTGAGATTGTGGTTGAGACAGGGTCAATCGAGTGGTTAGGATCTGGAATGCACTGTCTGAGAGTGAGCTGGAGACAGGGTCAATCGAGTGGTTAGGATCTGGAATGCACTGTTTGAGAGTGTGGGGGAGAGAGGGTCAATCGAGTGGTCAGGATCTGGAATGCACTGTCTGAGAGTGTGGTGGAGACAGGGTCAATCGAGTGGTTAGGAAGTGGAATGCACAGTCTGAGAGCGTGGTGGAGACAGGGTCAATCGAGTGGTAAGGATCTGGAATGTACTGTCTGAGAGTGCGGGGGAGACAGGGTTAAAAGAGGGGTTCGGATCTTGAATGCACTGTCTGAGAGTGTGGTGCAGACAGGGTTAATTGAGTGGTTAGGATCTGGAATGCACTGTCTGAGAGTGTGGTGGAGACAGGATCATTCGAGTGGTTTGGACCTGGAATGCACTGTCTGAGAGTGTGGTGGAGACAGGGTCAATCGAGTGGTTAGGATCTGGAATGCACTGTCTGAGAGTGAGGTGGAGTCAGGGTCAATGGAGTGGTTAGGATCTGGAATGCACTGTCTGAGAGTGTGGTGGAGACAGGGTCAATCGAGTGGTTAGGATCTTGAATGCACTGTCTGAGAGTGTGGTGGAGACAGGGTCAATCGAGTGGTTAGGATCTGGAATGCACTGTCTGAGAGCATGGCGGAGACAGGGTCAATCGAGTGGTTAGGATCTGGAATGCACTGTCTGAGAGTGTGGTGGAGACAAGGTCAATCGAGTGGTTAGGATCTGGAATGCACAGTCTGAGAGTGTGGTGGAGACAAGGTCAATCGAGTGGTTAGGATCTGGAATGCACTGTCTGAGAGTGTGGTGGAGACAGGGTCAATCGAGTGGTTAGGATCTGGAATGCACTGTCTGAGAGTGTAGTGGAGTCAGGGTCAATCGAGTGGTTAGGATCTGGAATGCACTGTCTGAGAGTGTGGAGGAGACAGTGTCAATCGAGTGGTTAGGATCTGGAATGCACTGTCTGAGAGGGTGGTAATGTCAGGGTCAATCGAGTGGTTAGGATCTGGAATGCACAGTCTGAGAGTGTGTTGGAGACAGGGTCAATCGAGTGGTTAGGATCTGGAATGCACTGTCTGAGAGTGTGGTGAAGACTGGGTCTATTGAGTGGTTAGGATCTGGAATGCACTGTCTGTGAGTGTGGTGGAGACAGGGTTGATCGAGTGGTCAGGATCTGGAATTCATTGTCTGAGAGTGTGAGGGAGACAAGGTCAATCGAGTGGTTAGGATCTGGAATGCACTGTCTGAGAGTGTGGTGGAGACAGGGTCAATCGAGTGATTAGGATCTGGAATGCACTGTCTGAGAGTGTGGTGAAGACAGGGTCAATCGAGTGGTTCGGATCTGGAATGCACTGTCTGAGAGTGTGGTGGAGAGAGGGACAATCGAGTTTTTAGGATATGGAATAAACAGTCTGAGAGTGTGGTGGAGACAGGGTCAATCGAGTGGTAAGAATCTGGAATGCACAGTCTGAGAGTGTGGTGGAGACAGGGTCAATCGAGTGGTTAGGATCTGGAATGCACTGTCTGAGAGTGTGGTGAAGACTGGATCTATTGAGTGGTTAGGATCTGGAATGCACTGTCTGAGAGTGTGGTGGAGACAGGGTTGATCGAGTGGTCAGGATCTGGAATTCATTGTCTGAGAGTGTGAGGGAGACAAGGTCAATCGAGTGGTTAGGATCTGGAATGCACTGTCTGAGAGTGTGGGGGAGACAGGGTCAATCTAGTGGTTAGGATCTGGAATGTACTGTCTGAGAGTGTGGTGGGGACAGGGTCAATCGAGTGGTTAGGATCTGGAATGCACTGCATGAGAGTGTGGTGGAGACTGGGTCAATCGAGTGCTTAGGATCTGAAACGCACTGTCTGAGTGTGTGGTGGAGACAGGGTCAATCGAGTGGTTAGGATCTGGAATTCACTGTCTGAGAGTGTGGGGGAGAGAGTGTCAATCGAGTGGTTAGGATCTGGAATGCTCTGACTGCGATTTTGTTGGAGACAGGGTCAATCGAGTGGTTAGGATCTGGAATGCACTGTCAGAGATTGTGGTGGAGACAGGGTCGATCGAGTGGTCAGGATCTGGAATTCACTGTTTGAGAGTGTGAGGGAGACAAGGTCAATCGAGTGGTTAGGATCTGGAATACACTGTCTGAGAGTGTGGTGGAGACAGGGTCAATCGAGTGGTTAGGATCTGGAATTCACTGTCTGAGAGTGTGGTGGAGACAGGGTCAATCGAGTGGTTAGGATCTGGAATGCGCTGTCTGAGAATGTGGTTGAGACAGGGTCAATCGAGTGGTTAGGATCTGGAATGCGCTGTCTGAGATTGTGGTTGAGACAGGGTCAATCGAGTGGTTAGGATCTGGAATGCACTGTTTGAGAGAGAGCTGGAGACAGGGTCAATCGAGTGGTTAGGATCTGGAATGCACTGTTTGAGAGTGTGGGGGAGAGAGGGTCAATCGAGTGGTCAGGATCTGGAATGCACTGTCTGAGAGTGTGGTGGAGACAGGGTCAATCGAGTGGTTAGGAAGTGGAATGCACAGTCTGAGAGCGTGGTGGAGACAGGGTCAATCGAGTGGTTAGATTCTGGAATGTACTGTCTGAGAGTGCGGGGGAGACAGGGTTAAAAGAGGGGTTCGGATCTTGAATGCACTGTCTGAGAGTGTGGTGGAGACAGGGTTAATTGAGTGGTTAGGATCTGGAATGCACTGTCTGAGAGTGTGGTGGAGACAGGATCATTCGAGTGGTTTGGACCTGGAATGCACTGTCTGAGACTGTGGTGGAGACAGGGTCAATCGAGTGGTTAGGATCTGGAATGCACTGTCTGAGAGTGAGGTGGAGTCAGGGTCAATCGAGTGGTTAGGATCTGGAATGCACTGTCTGAGAGCATGGCGGAGACAGGGTCAATCGAGTGGTTAGGATCTGGAATGCACTGTCTGAGAGTGTGGTGGAGACAAGGTCAATCGAGTGGTTAGGATCTGGAATGCACAGTCTGAGAGTGTGGTGGAGACAAGGTCAATCGAGTGGTTAGGATCTGGAATGCACTGTCTGAGAGTGTGGTGGAGACAGGGTCAATCGAGTGGTTAGGATCTGGAATGCACTGTCTGAGAGTGTGGTGGAGACAGGGTTGATCGAGTGGTCAGGATCTGGAATTCATTGTCTGAGAGTGTGAGGGAGACAAGGTCAATCGAGTGGTTAGGATCTGGAATGCACTGTCTGAGAGTGTGGTGGAGACAGGGTCAATCGAGTGGTTAGGATCTGGAATGCACTGTCTGAGAGTGTGGTGAAGACAGGGTCAATCGAGTGGTTCGGATCTGGAATGCACAGTCTGAGAGTGTGGTGGAGAGAGGGACAATCGAGTTTTTAGGATATGGAATACTCAGTCTGAGAGTGTGGTGGAGACAGGGTCAATCGAGTGGTAAGTATCTGGAATGCACTGTCTGAGAGTGTGGGGGAGACAGGGTCAATCTAGTGGTTAGGATCTGGAATGTACTGTCTGAGAGCGTGGTGGGGACAGGGTCAATCGAGTGGTTAGGATCTGGAATGCACTGCATGAGAGTGTGGTGGAGACTGGGTCAATCGAGTGCTTAGGATCTGAAACGCACTGTCTGAGTGTGTGGTGGAGACAGGGTCAATCGAGTGGTTAGGATCTGGAATTCACTGTCTGAGAGTGTGGGGGAGAGAGTGTCAATCGAGTGGTTAGGATCTGGAATGCTCTGACTGCGATTTTGTTGGAGACAGGGTCAATCGAGTGGTTAGGATCTGGAATGCACTGTCAGAGATTGTGGTGGAGACAGGGTCGATCGAGTGGTCAGGATCTAGAATTCACTGTTTGAGAGTGTGAGGGAGACAAGGTCAATCGAGTGGTTAGGATCTGGAATACACTGTCTGAGAGTGTGGTGGAGACAGGGTCAATCGAGTGGTTAGGATCTGGAATACACTGTCTGAGAGTGTGGTGGAGAGAGTGTCAATCGAGTGGTTAGGATCTGGAATGCACTGTCTGAGAGTATGGTTGACACTGGGTCAATCGAGTGGTTAGGATCTGGAATGCACTGTCTGAGAGTGTGGCGGAGACAGGGTCAATCGAGTGGTTAGGATCTGGAATGCTCTCTCTGAGATTGTGGTTGAGACAGGGTCAATCGAGTGGTTAGGATCTGGAATGCACTGTCTGAGAGTGAGCTGGAGACAGGGTCAATTGAGTGGTTAGGATCTGGAACGCACTGTCTGAGAGTGTGGTGGAGACAGGGTCAATCGAGTGGTTAGGAAGTGGAATGCACAGTCTGAGAGCGTGGTGGAGACAGGGTCAATCGAGTGGTTAGGATCTGGAATGTACTGTCTGAGAGTGCGGGGGAGACAGGGTTAAAAGAGGGGTTCGGATCTTGAATGCACTGTCTGAGAGTATGGTGGAGACAGGGTCAATCGAGTGTTTAGGATCTGGAATGCACTGTCTGAGAGTGTAGTGGAGACAGGGTCAATCGAGTGGTTAGGATCTGGAATGCACTGTCTGAGAATGTGGGGGAGACAGAGTCAATCGAGTGGTTAGGATCTGGAATGCACTGTCTGAGAGTGTGGTAAAGACAGGGTCAATCGAGTGGTTAGGATCTGGAATGCACTGTCTGAGAGTGTGGTGGAGAAAGGGTCAATCGAGTGGTTAGGATCTGGAATGCACTGTCTGAGAGTGTTGTGAAGACTGGGTCTATTGAGTGGTTAGGATCTGGAATGCACTGTCTGAGAGTGTGGTGGAGACAGGGTCAATCGAATGGTTAGGATCTGGAATGCACTGTCTTAGAGTGTGGTGGAGAAAGGGTTGATCGAGTGGTCAGGATCTGGAATTCATTGTCTGAGAGTGTGAGGGAGACAAGGTCAATCGAGTGGTTAGGATCTGGAATGCACTGTCTGAGAGTGTGGTGGAGAAAGGGTCAATCGATTGCTTAGGATCTGAAACGCATTTTCTGAGTGTGTGGTGGAGACAGGGTCAATCGAATGGTTAGGATCTGGAATTCACTGTCTGAGAGTGTGGTGGAGACAGGGTCAATCGAGTGTTTCGGATCTGGAATGCACTGACTGAGAGTGTGGAGGAGACAGGGTCAATCGAGTGGTTACGATTTGGAATGCACTGCCTGACAGTGTGGTGGAGACAGGGTCAATCGAGTGGTTAGGATCTGGAATACACTGTCTGAGAGTGTGGTGGAGAGAGTGTCAATCGAGTGGTTAGGATCTGGAATGCACTGTCTGAAAGTATGGTTGACACTGGGTCAATCGAGTGGTTAGGATCTGGAATGCACTGTCTGAGAGTGAGCTGGAGACAGGGTCAATCGAGTGGTTACGATTTGGAATGCACTGCCTGACAGTGTGGTGGAGACAGGGTCAATCGAGTGGTTAGGATCTGGAATACACTGTCTGAGAGTGTGGTGGAGAGAGTGTCAATCGAGTGGTTAGGATCTGGAATGCACTGTCTGAAAGTATGGTTGACACTGGGTCAATCGAGTGGTTAGGATCCGGAATGCGCTGTCTGAGATTGTGGTTGAGACAGGGTCAATCGAGTGGTTAGGATCTGGAATGCACTGTCTGAGAGTGAGCTGGAGACAGGGTGAATCGAGTGGTTAGGATCTGGAATGCACTGTCTGAGAGTGTGGGGGAGACAGGGTCAATCGAGTGGTCAGGATCTTGAATGCACTGTCTGAGAGTGTGGTGGAGACAGGGTCAATCGAGTGGTTAGGAAGTGGAATGCACAGTCTGAGAGCGTGGTGGAGACAGGGTCAATCGAATGGTTAGGATCTGGAATGTACTGTCTGAGAGTGCGGGGGAGACAGGGTTAAACGAGGGGTTCGGATCTAGAATGCACTGTCTGAGAGTGTGGTGGAGACAGGGTAAAATGAGTGGTGAGGATATGGAATGCACTGCTGAGAGTGTGGAGGAGACAGTGTCAATTGAATGGTTAGGATAAGGAATGCACTGCCTGAGAGTGTGGTGGAGACAGGGTCAATCGAGTGGTTAGCATCTGGAATGCACTGTCTGAGAGTGTGGTGGAGACAGGGTCAATTGAGTGGTTAGGATCTGGAATGCACTGTCTGAGAGTGTGGTGGAGACAGGGTCAATCGAGTGGTTAGGATCTGGAATGCACTGTCTGAGAGTGTGGTGAAGACAGGGTCAAACGAGTGGTTAGGATCTGGAATGCACTGTCTGAGAGTGTGGTGGAGAGAGGGACAATCGAGTTTTTAGGATATGGAATACACAGTCTGAGAGTGTGGTGGAGACAGGGTCAATCGAGTGGTTAGGATCTGGAATGCACTGTCTGAGAGTGTGGTGAAGACTGGGTCTATTGAGTGGTTTGGATCTGGAATGCACTGTCTGAAAGTGTGGTGGAGACAGGGTCAATCGAATGGTTAGGATCTGGAATGCACTGTCTGAGAGTGTGGTGGAGACCGGGTCAATCGAGTGGTTAGGATCTGGAATGCACTGTCTGAGAGTCTAGTGGAGACAGGGTCAATCGAGTGGTTAGGATCTGGAATGCACTGTCTGAGAGTGTATTGGAGAAAGGGTCGATCGAGTGGTCAGGATCTGGAATTCACTGTCTGAGAGTGTGAGGGAGACAAGGTCAATCGAGTGGTTAGGATCTGGAATGCACTGTCTGAGAGTGTGGTGGAGACAGGGTCAATCGATTGGTTAGGATCTGGAATGCACTGACTGAGAGTGTGGTGGAGACAGGGTCAATCGAGTGGTTAGGAATGGAATGCACTGACTGAGAGTGTGGTGGAGACAGGGTCAATCGAGTGGTTAGGATCTGGAATTCACTGTCTGAGAGTGTGGTGGAGACAGGGTCAATCGAGTGGTTAGGATCTGGAATGCACTGTCTGAGAGTGTGGTGGAGACAGGGTCAATCGAGTGGTTAGGATCTGGAATGCACTGTCTGAGAGTGTGGGGGAGACAGTGTCAATCGAGTGGTTAGGATCCGGAATGCACTGTCTGAGAGTGTGGTGGAGACAGGGTCAATCGAGTGGTTAGGATCTGGAATGCACTGTCTGAGAGTATGGTTGACACTGGGTCAATCGAGTGGTTAGGATCTGGAATGCGCTGTCTGAGATTGAGGTTGAGACAGGGTCAATCGAGTGGTTAGGATCTGGAATGCTCTGTCTGAGATTGTGGTTGAGACAGGGTCAATCGAGTGGTAAGGATCTGGAATGCACTGTCTGAGAGTGAGCTGGAGACAGGGTCAATCGAGAGGTTAGGATCTGGAATGCACTGTCTGAGAGTGTGGGGGAGACAGGGTCAATCGAGTGGTCAGGATCTGGAAAGCACTGTCTGAGAGTGTGGTGGAGACAGGGTCAATCGAGTGGTTAGGAAGTGGAATGCACTGTCTGAGAGTGTGGTGGAGACAGGGTCAATCGAGTGGTTAGGATCTGGAATGCACTGTCTGAGAGTAGGGTGGAGACAGGGTCAATCGAGTGGTAAGGATCTGGAATGCACTGTCTGAGAGTGTGGTGGAGAGAGGGACAATCGAGTTTTTAGGATATGGAATAAACAGTCTGAGAGTGTGGTGGAGACAGGGTCAATCGAGTGGTTAGGATCTGGAATGCACTGTCTGAGAGTGTGGTGGAGACAGGGACAATCGAGTTTTTAGGATTTGGAATGCACTGTCTGAAAGTGTGGTGGAGACAAGGTCAATCGAGTGGTTAGGATCTGGAATGCACTGTCTAAGAGTGTGGGGGAGACAGGGTCAATCGAGTGGTTAGGATCTGGAATGCACTGTCAGAGAGTGTGGCGGAGACAGTGTCAATCGAGTGGTTAGGATCTGGAATGCGCTGTCTGAGAATGTGGGGGAGACAGGGTCAATCGAGTGGTTAGGATCTGGAATGCACTGTCTGAGAGTGTGGTGGAGAGAGGGACAATCGAGTTTTTAGGATATGGAATAAACAGTCTGAGAGTGTGGTGGAGACAGGGTCAATCGAGTGGTTAGGATCTGGAATGCACTGTCTGAGAGTGTGGTGGAGACAGGGACAATCGAGTTTTTAGGATTTGGAATGCACTGTCTGAAAGTGTGGTGGAGACAAGGTCAATCGAGTGGTTAGGATCTGGAATGCACTGTCTAAGAGTGTGGGGGAGACAGGGTCAATCGAGTGGTTAGGATCTGGAATGCACTGTCAGAGAGTGTGGCGGAGACAGTGTCAATCGAGTGGTTAGGATCTGGAATGCGCTGTCTGAGAATGTGGGGGAGACAGGGTCAATCGAGTGGTTAGGATCTGGAATGCACTGTCTGAGAGTGTGGTGGAGACAGGGTCAATCGAGTGGTTAGGATCTGGAATGCACTGTCTGAGATTGTGGTGGAGACAGGGTCAATCGAGTGGTTAGGATCTGGAATGCACTGTCTGAGAGTGTGGTGGAGACAGGGTCAATCGAGTGGTTAGGATCTGGAATGCACTGTCTGAGAGTGTGGTGGAGACAGGGTCAATCGAGTGGTTAGGATCTGGAATGCACTGCCTGAGAGTGTGGTGGAGTCAGGGTCAATCGAGTGGTTAGGATCTGGAATGCACTGTCTGAGAGTGTGGTGGAGACAGGGTCAATCGAGTGGTTAGGATCTGGAATGCACTGTCTGAGAGTGTGGTGGAGACAGGGTCAATCGAGTGGTTAGGATCTGGAATGCACTGTCTGAGAGTGTGGTGGAAACAGGGACAAACGAGTTTTTAGGATTTGGAATACAATGTCTGAAAGTGTGGTGGAGACAAGGTCACTCGAGTGGTTAGGATCTGGAATGCACTGTCTAAGAGTGTGGGGGAGACAGGGTCAATCGAGTGGTTAGGATCTGGAATGCACTGCCTGATAGTGTGGTGGAGACAGTGTCAATCGAGTGGTTAGGATCTGGAATGCTCTGTCTGAGAGTGTGGTGGAGACAGGGTCAATCGAGTGGTTAGGATTTGGAATGCACTGTCTGAGAGTGTGGTGGAGTCAGGGTCAGTCGAGTTGTTAGTATCTGGAATGCACTGTCTGAGAGTGTGGTGGAGACAGGGTCAATCGAGTGGTTAGGATCTGGAATGCACTGTCTGAGAGTGTGGTGGAGACAGGGTCAATCGAGTGGTTAGGATCTGGAATGCACTGTCTGAGAGTGTGGTGGAGACAGGGTCAATCGAGTGGTTAGGATCTGGAATGCACTGTCTGAGAGTGTGGTGGAGACAGGGTCAATCGAGTGGTTAGGATCTGGAATGCACTGTCTGAGAGTGTGGTGGAGACAGTGTCAATCGAGTGGTTAGGATCTGGAATGCTCTGTCTTAGAGTGTGGTGGAGACAGGGTCAATCGAGTGGTTAGGATTTGGAATGCACTGTGTGAGAGTGTGGTGGAGACAGGGTCTATTGAGTGGTTAGGATCTGGAATGCACTGTCTGAGAGTGTGGTGGAGACAGGGTCAATCGAGTGGTTCGGATCTGGAATGCACTGTCTGAGAGTGTGGTGGAGAGAGGGACAATCGTGTTTTTAGGATATGGAATACACTGTCTGAGAGTGTGGTGGAGACAGGGTCAATCGAGTGGTAAGGATCTGGAATGCACTGTCTGAGAGTGTGGGGGAGACAGGGTCAATCGAGTGGTTAGGATCTGGAATGCACTGTCTGAGAGTGTGGTGGAGACAGGGTCAGTTGAGTGGTTAGGATCTGGAATGAACAGCATGAGAGTGTGGTGGAGACAGGGTCAATCGAGTGCTTAGGATCTGGAATGCACTGCCTGAGAGTGTGGTGGAGACAGGGTCAATCGAGTGCTTTGTATCTGGAATGCACTGCCTGAGAGTGTGGTGGAGACAGGGTCAATCGAGTGGTTAGGATCTGGAATGCACTGTCTGAGAGTGTGGTGTAGAGAGGGACAATCGAGTTTTTAGGATATGGAATACACAGTCTGAGAGTGTGGTGGAGACAGGGTCAATCTAGAGGTTAGGATCTGGAATGCACTGTCTGAGTGTGTGGTGGGGACAGGGTCAATCGATTGGTTAGGATCTGGAATGCACTGTCTGAGAGTGTGGTGGAGACAGGGTCAATCGAGTGGTTAGGATCTGGAATTCACTGTCTGAGAGTGTGGGGGAGAGAGTGTCAATCGAGTGGTTAGGATCTGGAATGCACTGTCTGAGAGTGTGGTGGAGACAGGGTAAAATGAGTGGAGAGGATATGGAATGCACTGCTGAGAGTGTGGAGGAGACAGTGTCAATTGAATGGTTAGGATAAGGAATGCACTGCCTGAGAGTGAGGTGGAGACAGGGTCAATCGAGTGGGTAGGATCTGGAATGCACTGTCTGAGAGTGTGTTGGAGACAGGGTCAATTGAGTGGTTAGGATCTGGAATGCACTGTCTGAGAGTGTGGTGGAGACAGGGTCAATCGAGTGGTTAGGATCTGGAATGCACTGTCTGAGAGTGTGGGGGAGACAGAGTCAATCGAGTGGTTAGGATCTGGAATGCACTGTCTGAGAGTGTGGTGAAGACAGGGTCAAACGAGTGGTTAGGATCTGGAATGCACTGTCTGAGAGTGTGGTGGAGAGAGGGACAATCGAGTTTTTAGGATATGGAATACACAGTCTGAGAGTGTGGTGGAGACAGGGTCAATCGAGTGGTTAGGATCTGGAATGCACTGTCTGAGAGTGTGGTGAAGACTTGGTCTATTGAGTGGTTTGGATCTGGAATGCACTGTCTGAAAGTGTGGTGGAGACAGGGTCAATCGAATGGTTAGGATCTGGAATGCACTGTCTGAGAGTGTGGTGGAGACAGGGTCAATCGAGTGGTTAGGATCGGGAATGCACTGTCTGAGAGTCTAGTGGAGACAGGGTCAATCGAGTGGTTAGGATCTGGAATGCACTGTCTGAGAGTGTATTGGAGAAAGGGTCGATCGAGTGGTCAGGATCTGGAATTCACTGTCTGAGAGTGTGAGGGAGACAAGGTCAATCGAGTGGTTAGGATCTGGAATGCACTGTCTGAGAGTGTGGTGGAGACAGGTTCAATCGATTGGTTAGGATCTGGAATGCACTGTCTGAGAGTGTGGTGGAGAGAGGGACAATCGAGTTTTTAGGATATGGAATACACAGTCTGAGAGTGTGGTGGAGACAGGGTCAATCGAGTGGTAAGGATCTGGAATGCACTGTCTAAGAGTGCGATGGAGACAGGGTCAATCGAGTGGTTAGGATCTGGAATGCCCTGTCTGAGAGTGTGGCGGAGACAGGGTCAATCGAGTGTTTAGGATCTGGAATGCACTGTCTGAGAGTGTGGTGGAGACAGGGTCAATCGAGTGCTTTGGATCTGAAACGCACTGCCTGAGTGTGTGGTGGTGACAGGGTCAATCGAGTGGTTAGGATCTGGAATTCACTGTCTGAGAGTGTGGTGGAGACAGGGTCAATCGAGTGGTTAGGATCTGGAATGCACTGTCTGAGAGTGTGGTGGAGACAGGGTCAATCGAGTGGTTAGGATCTGGAATGCACTGTCTGAGAGTGTGGGGGAGACAGTGTCAATCGAGTGGTTAGGATCCGGAATGCACTGTCTGAGAGTGTGGTGGAGACAGGGTCAATCGAGTGGTTAGGATCTGGAATGCACTGTCTGAGAGTGTGGTGGAGAGAGTGTCAATCGAGTGGTTAGGATCTGGAATGCACTGTCTGAGAGTGTGGTGGAGAGAGTGTCAATCGAGTGGTCAGGATCTGGAATGCACTGTCTGAGAGTGTGGCGGAGACAGGGTCAATCGAGTGGTTAGGATCTGGAATACACTGTCTGAGAGTGTGGTGGAGAGAGTGTCAATCGAGTGGTTAGGATCTGGAATGCGCTGTCTGAGATTGTGGTTGAGACAGGGTCAATCGAGAGGTTAGGATCTGGAATGCGCTGTCTGAGATTGTGGTTGAGACAGGGTCAATCGAGTGGTAAGGATCTGGAATGCACTGTCTGAGAGTGAGCTGGAGACAGGGTCAATCGAGTGGTTAGGATCTGGAATGCACTGTCTGAGAGTGTGGGGGAGACAGGGTTAATCGAGTGGTCAGGATCTGGAATGAACTGTCTGAGAGTGTGGTGGAGACAGGGTCAATCGAGTGGTTAGGAAGTGGAATGCACTGTCTGAGAGTGTGGTGGAGACAGGGTCAATCGAGTGGTTAGGATCTGGAATGTACTGTCTGAGAGTGCGGGGGAGACAGGGTTAAACGAGGGGTTCGGATCTTGAATGCACTGTCTGAGAGTGTGGTGGAGACAGGGTCAATCGAGTGTTTCGGAACTGGAATGCACTGTCTGAGAGTGTGGTGAAGACAGGGTCAATCGAGTGGTTAGGATCTGGAATGCACTGTGTGAGATTGTAGTGGAGACAGGGTCAATCGAGTGGTTAGGATCTGGAATGCACTGTCTGAGAGTGTGGTGGAGACAGGGTAAAATGAGTGGTGAGGATATGGAATGCACTGCTGAGAGTGTGGAGGAGACAGTGTCAATTGAATGGTTAGGATAAGGAATGCACTGCCTGAGAGTGTGGTGGAGACAGGGTCAATCGAGTGGTTAGGATCTGGAATGCAATGTCAGATAGTGTGGTGGAGACAGGGTCAATTGAGTGGTTAGGATCTGGAATGCACTGTCTGAGAGTGTGGTGGAGACAGGATCAATCGAGTGGTTTGGATCTGGAATGCACTGTCTGAGAGTGAGGTGG
The DNA here is from genome assembly GCF_964194155.1 of Cetorhinus maximus. Taxonomy (NCBI): domain Eukaryota; kingdom Metazoa; phylum Chordata; class Chondrichthyes; order Lamniformes; family Cetorhinidae; genus Cetorhinus; species Cetorhinus maximus. Next base: position 89,424 of record NW_027596347.1, read on the forward strand.
AGACAGGGTCAATGGAGTGGTTAGGATCTCGAATGCACTGTCTGAGAGTGTGGTGGAGACAGGGTCAATCGAGTGGTTAGGATCTTGAATGCACTGTCTGAGAGTGTGGTGGAGACAGGGTCAATCGAGTGGTTAGGATCTGGAAAGCACTGTCTGAGAGTATGGTGGAGACAGGGTCAATCGAGTGGTAAGGATCTGGAATGCACTGTCTGAGAGTGTGGTGGAGAGAGGGACAATCGAGTTTTTAGGATATGGAATACACAGTCTGAGAGTGTGGTGGAGACAGGGGCAATCGAGTGGTTAGGATCTGGAATGCACTGTCTGAGAGTGTGGTGGAGACAGTGTCAATCGAGTGGTTAGGATCTGGTACGCTCTGTCTGCGAGTTTGTTGGAGACAGGGTCAATCGAGTGGTTAGGAACTGGAATTCACTGTCTGAGAGTGTGGTGGAGACATGGTCAATCGAGTGGTTAGGATCTGGAATGCACTGTCTGAGAGTGTGGTGGAGACAGGGTCAATCGAGTGGTCAGGATCTGGAATGCACTGTCTGAGAGTGTGGTGGAGACAGGGTCAATCGAGTGGTTCGGATCTGGAATGCACTGTCTGAGATTGTGGTGGAGACAGGGTCAATCGAGTGGTTAGGATCTGGAATGCACTGTCTGAGAGTGTGGTTGAGACAGTGTAAATTGAGTGGTTAGGATATGGAATGCACTATCTGAGAGTGTGGTGGAGACAGGGTCAATCGAGTGGTTAGGATCTGGAATGCACTATCTGAGAATGTGGTGGAGTCAGGGTCAGTCGAGTGGTTAGGATCTGGAATGCACTGTCTGAGAGTGTGGTGGAGACAGGGACAATCGAGTTTTTAGGATTTGGAATGCACTGTCTATAAGTGTGATGGAGACAAGGTCAATCGAGTGGTTAGGATCTGGAATGCACTGTCTAAGAGTGTGGGGGAGACAGGGTCAATCGAGTGGTTAGGATCTGGAATGCACTGTCAGAGAGTGTGGCGGAGACAGTGTCAATCGAGTGGTTAGGATCTGGAATGCACTATCTGAGAGTGTGGTGGAGTCAGGGTCAATCGAGTGGTTAGGATCTGGAATGCACTGTCTGAGAGTGTGGTGGAGACAGGGACAATCGAGTTTTTAGGATTTGTAATGCACTGTCTGAAAGTGTGGTGGAGACAAGGTCAATCGAGTGGTTAGGATCTGGAATGCACTGTCTAAGAGTGTGGGGGAGACAGGGTCAATCGAGTGGTTAGGATCTGGAATTCACTGTCTGAGATTGTGGGGGAGAGAGTGTCAATCGAGTGGTTAGGATCTGGAATGCTCTGACTGCGATTTTGTTGGAGACAGGGTCAATCGAGTGGTTAGGATCTGGAATGCACTGTCAGAGATTGTGGTGGAGACAGGGTCGATCGAGTGGTCAGGATCTGGAATTCACTGTTTGAGAGTGTGAGGGAGACAAGGTCAATCGAGTGGTTAGGATCTGGAATACACTGTCTGAGAGTGTGGTGTAGACAGGGTCAATCGAGTGGTTAGGATCTGGAATGCACTGCCTGAGAGTGTGGGGGAAACAGGGTCAATCGAGTGGTTCGGATCTGGAATTCACTGTCTGAGAGTGTGGTGGAGACAGGGTCAATCGAGTGGTTAGGATCTGGAATGCACTGTCTGAGAGTGTGGTGGAGACAGGGTCAATCGAGTGGTTAGGATCTGGAATGCACTGTCTGAGAGTGTGGTGGAGACAGGGTCAATCGAGTGGTTCGGATCTGGAATGCACTGTCTGAGAGTGTGGTGGAGACAGGGTCAATCGAGTTGTTCGGATCTGGAATGCACTGTCTGAGAGTGTGGAGGAGACAGGGTCAATCGAGTGGTTACGATCTGGAATGCACTGCCTGACAGTGTGGTGGAGACAGGGTCAATCGAGTGGTTAGGATCTGGAATACACTGTCTGAGAGTGTGGTGGAGAGAGTGTCAATCGAGTGGTTAGGATCTGGAATGCACTGTCTGAGAGTATGTTTGACACTGGGTCAATCGAGTGGTTAGGATCTGGAATGCGCTGTCTGAGATTGTGGTTGAGACAGGGTCAATCGAGTGGTTAGGATCTGGAATGCACTGTCAGAGAGTGTGGCGGAGACAGTGTCAATCGAGTGGTTAGGATCTGGAATGCACTATCTGAGAGTGTGGTGGAGTCAGGGTCAGTCGAGTGGTTAGGATCTGGAATGCACTGTCTGAGAGTGTGGTGGAGACAGGGACAATCGAGTTTTTAGGATTTGGAATGCACTGTCTGAAAGTGTGGTGGAGACAAGGTCAATCGAGTGGTTAGGATCTGGAATGCACTGTCTAAGAGTGTGGGGGAGACAGGGTCAATCGAGTGGTTAGGATCTGGAATGCACTGTCAGAGAGTGTGGCGGAGACAGTGTCAATCGAGTGGTTAGGATCTGGAATGCGCTGTCTGAGAGAGTGGGGGAGACAGGGTCAATCGAGTGGTTAGGGTCTGGATTGCACTGTCTGAGAGTGTGGCGGAGACAGTGTCAATCGAGTGGTTATGGTCTGGATTGCACTGTCTGAGAGTGTGGTGGAGACAGGGTCAATCGAGTGGTTAGGATCTGGAATGCACTGTCTGAGATTGTGGTGGAGACAGGGTCAATCGAGTGGTTAGGATCTGGAATGCTCTGTCTGAGATTGTGGTGGAGACAGGGTCAATCGAGTGGTTAGGATCTGGAATGCACTGTCTGAGAGTGTGGTGGAGACAGGGTCAATCGAGTGCTTAGGATCTGGAATGCACTGTCTGAGAGTGTGGTGGAGACAGGGTCAATCGAGTGGTTAGGATCTGGAATGCACTGTCTGAGAATGTGGTGGAGACAGGGACAAACGAGTTTTTAGGATTTGGAATACAATGTCTGAAAGTGTGGTGGAGACAAGGTCAATCGAGTGGTTAGGATCTGGAATGCACTGTCTAAGAGTGTGGGGGAGACAGGGTCAATCGAGTGGTTAGGATCTGGAATGCACTGCCTGAGAGTGTGGTGGAGACAGTGTCAATCGAGTGGTTAGGATCTGGAAAGCTCTGTCTTAGAGTGTGGTGGAGACAGGGTCAATCGAGTGGTTAGGATTTGGAATGCACTGTCTGAGAGTGTGGTGGAGTCAGGGTCAGTCGAGTTGTTAGGATCTGGAATGCACAGTCTGAGAGTGTGGTGGAGACAGGGTCAATCGAGTGGTTAGGATCTGGAATGCACTGTCTGAGAGTGTGGTGGAGACAGTGTCAATCGAGTGGTTAGGATCTGGAATGCTCTGTCTTAGAGTGTGGTGGAGACAGGGTCAATCGAGTGGTTAGGATTTGGAATGCACTGTGTGAGAGTGTGGTGGAGACAGGGTCTATTGAGTGGTTAGGATCTGGAATGCACTGTCTGAGAGTGTGGTGGAGACAGGGTCAATCGAGTGGTTCGGATCTGGAATGCACTGTCTGAGAGTGTGGTGGAGAGAGGGACAATCGAGTTTTTAGGATATGGAATACACTGTCTGAGAGTGTGGTGGAGACAGGGTCAATCGAGTGCTAAGGATCTGGAATGCACTGTCTGAGAGTGTGGGGGAGACAGGGTCAATCGAGTGGTTAGGATCTGGAATGCACTGTCTGAGAGTGTGGTGGAGACAGGGTCAATTGAGTGGTTAGGATCTGGAATGCACAGCATGAGAGTGTGGTGGAGACAGGGTCAATCGAGTGCTTAGGATCTGGAATGCACTGCCTGAGAGTGCGGTGGAGACAGGGTCAATCGAGTGCTTAGTATCTGGAATGCACTGCCTGAGAGTATGGTGGAGACAGGGTCAATCGAGTGGTTAGGATCTGGAATGCACTGTCTGAGAGTGTGGTGTAGAGAGGGACAATCGAGTTTTTAGGATATGGAATACACAGTCTGAGAGTGTGGTGGAGACAAGGTCAATCTAGAGGTTAGGATCTGGAATGCACTGTCTGAGTGTGTGGTGGAGACAGGGTCAATCGAGTGGTTAGGATCTGGAATTCACTGTCTGAGATTGTGGGGGAGAGAGTGTCAATCGAGTGGTTAGGATCTGGAATGCTCTGACTGCGATTTTGTTGGAGACAGGGTCAATCGAGTGGTTAGGATCTGGAATGCACTGTCAGAGATTGTGGTGGAGACAGGGTCGATCGAGTGGTCAGGATCTGGAATTCACTGTTTGAGAGTGTGAGGGAGACAAGGTCAATCGAGTGGTTAGGATCTGGAATACACTGTCTTAGAGTGTGGTGTAGACAGGGTCAATCGAGTGGTTAGGATCTGGAATGCACTGCCTGAGAGTGTGGGGGAGACAGGGTCAATCGAGTGGTTCGGATCTGGAATTCACTGTCTGAGAGTGTGGTGGAGACAGGGTCAATCGAGTGGTTAGGATCTGGAATGCACTGTCTGAGAGTGTGGTGGAGACAGGGTCAATCGAGTGGTTAGGATCTGGAATGCACTGTCTGAGAGTGTGGTGGAGACAGGGTCAATCGAGTGGTTCGGATCTGGAATGCACTGTCTGAGAGTGTGGTGGAGACAGGGTCAATCGAGATGTTCGAATCTGGAATGCACTGTCTGAGAGTGTGGAGGAGACAGGGTCAATCGAGTGGTTACGATCTGGAATGCACTGCCTGACAGTGTGGTGGAGACAGGGTCAATCGAGTGGTTAGGATCTGGAATACACTGTCTGAGAGTGTGGTGGAGAGAGTGTCAATCGAGTGGTTAGGATCTGGAATGCACTGTCTGAGAGTATGTTTGACACTGGGTCAATCGAGTGGTTAGGATCTGGAATGCGCTGTCTGAGATTGTGGTTGAGACAGGGTCAATCGAGTGGTTAGGATCTGGAATGCGCTGTCTGAGATTGTGGTTGAGACAGGGTCAATCGAGTGGTTAGGATCTGGAATGCACTGTCTGAGAGTGAGCTGGAGACAGGGTCAATCGAGTGGTTAGGATCTGGAATGCACTGTTTGAGAGTGTGGGGGAGACAGGGTCAATCGAGTGGTCAGGATCTGGAATGCACTGTCTGAGAGTGTGGTGGAGACAGGGTCAATCGAGTGGTTAGGAAGTGGAATGCACAGTCTGAGAGCGTGGTGGAGACAGGGTCAATCGAGTGGTTAGGATCTGGAATGTACTGTCTGAGAGTGCGGGGGAGACAGGGTTAAAAGAGGAGTTCGGATCTTGAATGCACTGTCTAAGAGTGTGGTGGAGACAGGGTCAATCGAGTGGTTAGGATCTGGAATGCACTGTCTGAGAGTGTAGTGGAGACAGGGTCAATCGAGTGGTTAGGATCTGGAATGCACTGTCTGAGAGTGTGGGGGAGACAGAGTCAATCGAGTGGTTAGGATCTGGAATGCACTGTCTGAGAGGGTGGTAAAGACAGGCTCAATCGAGTGGTTAGGATCTGGAATGCACTGTCTGAGAGTGTGGTGGAGACAGGGTCAATCGAGTGGTTAGGATCTGGAATGCACTGTCTGAGAGTGTTGTGAAGACTGGGTCTATTGAGTGGTTAGGATCTGGAATGCACTGTCTGAAAGTGTGGTGGAGAAAGGGTCAATCGAATGGTTAGGATCTGGAATGCACTGTCTGAGAGTGTGGTGGAGACAGGGTTGATCGAGTGGTCAGGATCTGGAATTCATTGTCTGAGAGTGTGAGGGAGACAAGGTCAATCGAGTGGTTAGGATCTGGAATGCACTGTCTGAGAGTGTGGTGAAGACAGGGTCAATCGAGTGGTTCGGATCTGGAATGCACTGTCTGAGAGTGTGGTGGAGAGAGGGACAATCAAGTTTTTAGGATATGGAATACACAGTCTGAGAGTGTGGTGGAGACAGGGTCAATCGAGTGGTAAGGATCTGGAATGCACTGTCTGAGAGTGTGGTGGAGACAGGGTCAATCGAGTGGTTAGGATCTGGAATGCACTGTCTGAGAGTGTGGGGGAGACAGGGTCAATCTAGTGGTTAGGATCTGGAATGCACTGTCTGAGAGTGTGGTGGGGACAGGGTCAATCGAGCGGTTAGGATCTGGAATTCACTGTCTGAGAGTGTGGGGGAGACAGTGTCAATCGAGTGGTTAGGATCTGGAATGCTCTGACTGCGATTTTGTTGGAGACAGGGTCAATCGAGTGGTTAGGATCTGGAATGCACTTTCAGAGAGTGTGGTGCAGACAGGGTCGATCGAGTGGTCAGGATCTGGAATTCACTGTTTGAGAGTGTGAGGGAGACAAGGTCAATCGAGTGGTTAGGATCTGGAATGCACTGTCTGAGAGGGTGGTGGAGAAAGGGTCAATCGAATGCTTAGGATCTGTAACGCATTTTCTGAGTGTGTGGTGGAGACAGGGTCAATCGAATGGTTAGGATCTGGAATTCACTGTTTGAGAGTGTGGTGGAGACAGGGTCAATCGAGTGGTTAGGATCTGGAATGCACTGTCTGAGAGTGTGGTGGAGACAGGGTCAATCGAGTGGTTAGGGTCTGGAATGCACTGTCTGAGAGTGTGGTGGAGACAGGGTCAATCGAGTGGTTAGGAAGTGGAATGCACAGTCTGAGAGTGTGGTGGAGACAGGGTCAATCGAGTGGTTCGGATCTGGAATGCACTGTCTGAGAGTGTGGGGGAGACAGGGTCAATCGAGTGGTTAGGATCTGGAATACACTGTCTGAGAGTGTGGTGGAGAGAGTGTCAATCGAGTGGTTAGGATCTGGAATGCACTGTCTGAGAGTATGGTTGACAATGGGTCAATCGAGTGGTTAGGATCTGGAATGCGCTGTCTGAGATTGTGGTTGAGACAGGGTCAATCGAGTGGTTAGGATCTGGAATGCGCTGTCTGAGATTGTGGTTGAGACAGGGTCAATCGAGTGGTTAGGATCTGGAATGCACTGTCTGAGAGTGAGCTGGAGACAGGGTCAATCGAGTGGTTAGGATCTGGAATGCACTGTCTGAGAGTGTGGGGGAGAAAGGTTCAATCGAGTGGTCAGGATCTGGAATGCACTGTCTGAGAGTGTGGTGGAGACAGGGTCAATCGAGTGGTTAGGAAGTGGAATGAACAGACTGAGAGTGTGGTGGAGACAGGGTCAATCGAATGGTTAGGATCTGGAATGTACTGTCTGAGAGTGCGGGGGAGACAGGGTTAAACGAGGGGTTCGGATCTTGAATGCACTGTCTGAGAGTGTGGTGGAGACAGGGTCAATCGAGTGGTTAGGATCTGGAATGCACTGTCTGAGAGTGTGGTGGAGACAGGGTCAATCGAGTGGTTAGGATCTGGAATGCACTGTCTGAGAATATGGTTGACACTGGGTCAATCGAGTGGTTAGGATCTGGAATGCTCTCTCTGAGATTGTGGTTGAGACAGGGTCAATCGAGTGGTTAGGATCTGGAATGCACTGTCTGAGAGTGAGCTGGAGACAGGGTCAATCGAGTGGTTAGGATCTGGAACGCACTGTCTGAGAGTGTGGTGGAGACAGGGTCAATCGAGTGGTTAGGATCTGGAATGCACTGTCTGAGAGTGTGGTGGAGACAGGGTCAATCGAGTGGTTAGGATCTGGAATGTACTGTCTGAGAGTGCGGGGGAGACAGGGTTAAAAGAGGGGTTCGGATCTTGAATGCACTGTCTGAGAATGTGGTGGAGACAGGGTCAATCGAGTGGTTAGGATCTGGAATGCACTGTCTGAGAGTGTAGTGGAGACAGGGTCAATCAAGTGGTTAGGATCTGGAATGCACTGTCTGAGAATGTGGGGGAGACAGAGTCAATCGAGTGGTTAGGATCTGGAATGCACTGTCTGAGAGGGTGGTAAAGACAGGGTCAATCGAGTGGTTAGGATCTGGAATGCACTGTCTGAGAGTGTGGTGGAGACAGGGTCAATCGAGTGGTTAGGATCTGGAATGCACTGTCTGAGAGTGTTGTGAAGACTGGGTCTATTGAGTGGTTAGGATCTGGAATGCACTGTCTGAAAGTGTGGTGGAGACAGGGTCAATCGAATGGTTAGGATCTGGAATGCACTGTCTTAGAGTGTGGTGGAGAAAGGGTTGATCGAGTGGTCAGGATCTGGAATTCATTGTCTGAGAGTGTGAGGGAGACAAGGTCAATCGAGTGGTTAGGATCTGGAATGCACTGTCTGAGAGTGTGGTGGAGACAGGGTCAATCGAGTGGTTAGGATCTGGAATGCACTGTCTGAGAGTGTGGTGAAGACAGGGTCAATCGAGTGGTTCGGATCTGGAATGCACTGTCTGAGAGTGTGGTGGAGAGAGGGACAATCAAGTTTTTAGGATATGGAATACACAGTCTGAGAGTGTGGTGGAGACAGGGTCAATCGAGTGGTTAGGATCTGGAATGCTCTGACTGCGATTTTGTTGGAGACAGGGTCAATCGAGTGGTTAGGATCTGGAATGCACTGTCTGAGAGTGTGGTGGAGACAGGGTCGATCGAGTGGTCAGGATCTGGAATTCACTGTTTGAGAGTGTGAGGGAGACAAGGTCAATCGAGTGGTTAGGATCTGGAATGCACTGTCTGAGAGGGTGGTGGAGAAAGGGTCAATCGAGTGCTTAGGATCTGAAACGCATTTTCTGAGTGTGTGGTGGAGACAGGGTCAATCGAATGGTTAGGATCTGGAATTCACTGTCTGAGAGTGTGGTGGAGACAGGGTCAATCGAGTGGTTCGGATCTGGAATGCACTGTCTGAGAGTGTGGAGGAGACAGGGTCAATCGAGTGGTTACGATTTGGAATGCACTGCCTGACAGTGTGGTGGAGACAGGGTCAATCGAGTGGTTAGGATCTGGAATACACTGTCTGAGAGTGTGGTGGAGAGAGTGTCAATCGAGTGGTTAGGATCTGGAATGCACTGTCTGAGAGTATGGTTGACACTGGGTCAATCGAGTGGTTAAGATCTGGAATGCGCTGTCTGAGATTGTGGTTGAGACAGGGTCAATCGAGTGGTTAGGATCTGGAATGCGCTGTCTGAGATTGTGGTTGAGACAGGGTCAATCGAGTGGTTAGGATCTGGAATGCACTGTCTGAGAGTGAGCTGGAGACAGGGTCAATCGAGTGGTTAGGATCTGGAATGCACTGTCTGAGATTGTGGGGGAGACAGGGTCAATCGAGTGGTCAGGATCTGGAATGCACTGTCTGAGAGTGTGGTGGAGACAGGGTCAATCGAGTGGTTAGGAAGTGGAATGCACAGTCTGAGAGCGTGGTGGAGACAGGGTCAATCGAATGGTTAGGATCTGGAATGTACTGTCTGAGAGTGCAGGGGAGACAGGGTTAAACGAGGGGTTCGGATATTGAATGCACTGTCTGAGAGTGTGGTGGAGACAGGGTCAATCGAGTGTTTAGGAACTGGAATGCACTGTCTGAGAGTGTGGTGAAGTCAGGGTCAATCGAGTGGTTAGGATCTGGAATGCACTGTCTGAGAGTGTAGTGGAGACAGGGTCAATCAAGTGGTTAGGATCTGGAAAGCACTGTCTGAGAGTGTGGTGGAGACAGGGTCAATCGAGTGGTTAGGATCTGGAATGCACTGTCTGAGAGTGTGGTGGAGACAGGGTAAAATGAATGGTGAGGATATGGAATGCACTGCTGAGAGTGTGGAGGAGACAGTGTCAATTGAATGGTTAGGATAAGGAATGCACTGCCTGAGAGTGTGGTGGAGACAGGGTCAATCGAGTGGTTAGGATCTGGAATGCGCTGTCTGAGAGTGTGGTGGAGACAGGGTCAATTGAGTGGTTAGGATCTGGAATGCTCTGTCTGAGAGTGTGGTGGAGACAGGGTCAATCGAGTGGTTAGGATCTGGAATGCACTGTCTGAGAGTGTGCGGGAGACAGAGTCAATCGAGTGGTTAGGATCTGGAATGCACTGTCTGAGAGTGTGGTGAAGACAGGGTCAAACGAGTGGTTAGGATCTGGAATGCACTGTCTGAGAGTGTGGTGGAGAGAGGGACAATCGAGTTTTTAGGATATGGAATACACAGTCTGAGAGTGTGGTGGAGACAGGGTCAATCGAGTGGTTAGGATCTGGAATGCACTGTCTGAGAGTGTGGTGAAGACTGGGTCTATTGAGTGGTTTGGATCTGGAATGCACTGTCTGAAAGTATGGTGGAGACAGGGTCAATCGAATGGTTAGGATCTGGAATGCACTGTCTGAGAGTGTGGTGGAGACAGGGTCAATCGAGTGGTTAGGATCTGGAATGCACTGTCTGAGAGTCTAGTGGAGACAGGGTCAATCGAGTGGTTAGGATCTGGAATGCACTGTCTGAGATTGTATTGGAGAAAGGGTCGATCGAGTGGTCAGGATCTGGAATTCACTGTCTGAGAGTGTGAGGGAGACAGGGTCAATCGAGTGGTTAGGATCTGGAATGCCCTGTCTGAGAGTGTGGTGGAGACTGGGTCAATCGATTGGTTAGGATCTGGAATGCACTGTCTGAGAGTGTGGTGGAGAGAGGGACAATCGAGTTTTTAGGATATGGAATACACAGTCTGAGAGTGTGGTGGAGACAGGGTCAATCGAGTGGTAAGGATCTGGAATGCACTGTCTGAGAGTGCGATGGAGAAAGGGTCAATCGAGTGGTTAGGATCTGGAATGCACTGTCTGAGAGTGTGGCGGAGACAGGGTCAATCGAGTGGTTAGGATCTGGAATGCACTGTCTGAGAGTGTGTTGGAGACAGGGTCAATCGAGTGGTTAGGATCTGGAATGTACTGTCTGAGAGTGCGGGGGAGACAGGGTTAATAGAGGGGTTCGGATCTTGAATGCACTGTCTGAGAGTGTGGTGGAGACAGGGTCAATCGAGTGGTTAGGATCTGGAATGCACTGTCTGAGAGTGTAGTGGAGACAGGGTCAATCAAGTGGTTAGGATCTGGAATGCACTGTCTGAGAATGTGGGGGAGACAGAGTCAATCGAGTGATTAGGATCTGGAATGCACTGTCTGAGAGTGTGGTAAAGACAGGGTCAATCGAGTGGTTAGGATCTGGAATGCACTGTCTGTGAGTGTGGTGGAGACAGGGTCAATCGAGTGGTTAGGATCTGGAATGCACTGTCTGAGAGTGTTGTGAAGACTGGGTCTATTGAGTGGTTAGGATCTGGAATGCACTGTCTGAAAGTGTGGTGCAGACAGGGTCAATCGAATGGTTAGGATCTGGAATGCACTGTCTTAGAGTGTGGTGGAGAAAGGGTTGATCGAGTGGTCAGGATCTGGAATTCATTGTCTGAGAGTGTGAGGGAGACAAGGTCAATCGAGTGGTTAGGATCTGGAATGCACTGTCTGAGAGTGTGGTGGAGACAGGGTCAATCGAGTGGTTAGGATCTGGAATGCACTGTCTGAGAGTGTGGTGAAGACAGGGTCAATCGAGTGGTTCGGATCTGGAATGCACTGTCTGAGAGTGTGGTGGAGAGAGGGACAATCAAGTTTTTAGGATATGGAATACACAGTCTGAGAGTGTGGTGGAGACAGGGTCAATCGAGTGGTTAGGATCTGGAATGCTCTGACTGCGATTTTGTTGGAGACAGGGTCAATCGAGTGGTTAGGATCTGGAATGCACTGTCTGAGAGTGTGGTGGAGACAGGGTCGATCGAGTGGTCAGGATCTGGAATTCACTGTTTGAGAGTGTGAGGGAGACAAGGTCAATCGAGTGGTTAGGATCTGGAATGCACTGTCTGAGAGGGTGGTGGAGAAAGGGTCAATCGAGTGCTTAGGATCTGAAACGCATTTTCTGAGTGTGTGGTGGAGACAGGGTCAATCGAATGGTTAGGATCTGGAATTCACTGTCTGAAGAGTGTGGTGGAGACAGGGTCAATCGAGTGGTTCGGATCTGGAATGCACTGTCTGAGAGTGTGGAGGAGACAGGGTCAATCGAGTGGTTACGATTTGGAATGCACTGCCTGACAGTGTGGTGGAGACAGGGTCAATCGAGTGGTTAGGATCTGGAATACACTGTCTGAGAGTGTGGTGGAGACAGGGTCAATCGAGTGGTTAGGATCTGGAATGCACAGTCTGAGAGTATGGTTGACACTGGGTCAATCGAGTGGTTAAGATCTGGAATGCGCTGTCTGAGATTGTGGTTGAGACAGGGTCAATCGAGTGGTTAGGATCTGGAATGCGCTGTCTGAGATTGTGGTTGAGACAGGGTCAATCGAGTGGTTAGGATCTGGAATGCACTATCTGAGAGTGAGCTGGAGACAGGGTCAATCGAGTGGTTAGGATCTGGAATGCACTGTCTGAGAGTGTGGGGGAGACAGGGTCAATCGAGTGGTCAGGATCTGGAATGCACTGTCTGAGAGTGTGGTGGAGACAGGGTCAATCGAGTGGTTAGGAAGTGGAATGCACAGTCTGAGAGCGTGGTGGAGACAGGGTCAATCGAATGGTTAGGATCTGGAATGTACTGTCTGAGAGTGCAGGGGAGACAGGGTTAAACGAGGGGTTCGGATATTGAATGCACTGTCTGAGAGTGTGGTGAAGACAGGGTCAATCGAGTGGTTAGGATCTGGAATGCACTGTCTGAGAGTGTGGGGGAGACAGGGTCAATCGAGTGGTCAGGATCTGGAATGCACTGTCTGAGAGTGTGGTGGAGACAGGGTCAATCGAGTGGTTAGGAAGTGGAATGCACAGTCTGAGAGCGTGGTGGAGAGAGGGTCAATCGAATGGTTAGGATCTGGAATGTACTGTCTGAGAGTGCAGGGGAGACAGGGTTAAACGAGGGGTTCGGATATTGAATGCACTGTCTGAGAGTGTGGTGAAGACAGGGTCAATCGAGTGGTTAGGATCTGGAATGCACTGTCTGAGAGTGTAGTGGAGACAGGGTCAATCGAGTGGTTAGGATCTGGAATGCACTGTCTGAGAGTGTGGTGGAGACAGGGTCAATTGAGTGGTTAGGATCTGGAATGCACTGTCTGAGAGTGTGGTGGAGACAGGGTCAATCGAGTGGTTAGGATCTGGAATGCACTGTCTGAGAGTGTGGGGGAGACAGAGTCAATCGAGTGGTTAGGATCTGGAATGCACTGTCTGAGAGTGTGGTGAAGACAGGGTCAAACGAGTGGTTAGGATCTGGAATGCACTGTCTGAGAGTGTGGTGGAGAGAGGGACAATCGAGTTTTTAGGATATGGAATACACAGTCTGAGAGTGTGGTGGAGACAGGGTCAATCGAGTGGTTAGGATCTGGAATGCACTGTCTGAGAGTGTGGTGACGACTGGGTCTATTGAGTGGTTTGGAACTGGAATGCACTGTCTGAAAGTGTGGTGGAGACAGGGTCAATCGAATGGTTAGGATCTGGAATGCACTGTCTGAGAGTGTGGTGGAGACAGGGTCAATCGAGTGGATAGGATCTGGAATGCACTGTCTGAGAGTCTAGTGGAGACAGGGTCAATCGAGTGGTTAGGATCTGGCATGCACTGTCTGAGATTGTATTGGAGAAAGGGTCGATCGAGTGGTCAGGATCTGGAATTCACCGTCTGAGAGTGTGAGGGAGACAGGGTCAATCGAGTGGTTAGGATCTGGAATGCACTGTCTGAGAGTGTGGTGGAGACAGGGTCAATCGATTGGTTAGGATCTGGAATGCACTGTCTGAGAGTGTGGTGGAGAGAGGGACAATCGAGTTTTTAGGATATGGAATACACAGTCTGAGAGTGTGGTGGAGACAGGGTCAATCGAGTGGTAAGGATCTGGAATGCACTGTCTGAGAGTGCGATGGAGACAGGGTCAATCGAGTGGTTAGGATCTGGAATGCACTGTCTGAGAGTGTGGCGGAGACAGGGTCAATCGAGTGGTTAGGATCTGGAATGCACTGTCTGAGAGTGTGGTGGAGACAGGGTCAATCGAGTGCTTTGGATCTGAAACGCACTGCCTGAGTGTGTGGTGGTGACAGGGTCAATCGAGTGGTTAGGATCTGGAATTCACTGTCTGAGAGTGTGGTGGAGAAAGGGTCAATCGAGTGCTTAGAATATGGAATGCACTGTCTGAGAGTGTGGTGGAGACAGGGTCAATCGAGTGGTTAGGATCTGGAATGCACAGTCTGAGAGTGTGGTGGAGACAGGGTCAATCGAGTGGTTAGGATCCGGAATGCACTATCTGAGAGTGTGGTGGAGACAGGGTCAATCGAGTGGTTAGGATGCGGAATGCACTGTCTGAGAGTGTGGCGGAGACAGGGTCAATCGAGTGGTTAGGATCTGGAATACACTGTCTGAGAGTGTGGTGGAGAGAGTGTCAATCGAGTGGTTAGGATCTGGAATGCACTGTCTGAGAGTATGGTTGACACTGGGTCAATCGAGTGGTTAGGATCTGGAATGCGCTGTCTGAGATTGTGGTTGAGACAGGGTCAATCGAGTGGTTAGGATCTGGAATGCGCTGTTTGAGATTGTGGTTGAGACAGGGTCAATCGAGTGGTAAGGATCTGGAATGCACTGTCTGAGAGTGAGCTGGAGACAGGGTCAATCGAGTGGTTAGGATCTGGAATGCACTGTTTGAGAGTGTGGGGGAGACAGGGTCAATCGTGTGGTCAGGATCTGGAATGCACTGTCTGAGAGTGTGGTGGAGACAGGGTCAATCGAGTGGTTAGGAAGTGGAATGCACAGTCTGAGAGCGTGGTGGAGACAGGGTCAATCGAGTGGTTAGGATCTGGAATGTACTGTCTGAGAGTGCGGGGGAGACAGGGTTAAAAGAGGGGTTCGAATCTTGAATGCACTGTCTGAGAGTGTGGTGGAGACAGGGTCAATCGAGTGGTTAGGATCTGGAATGCACTGTCTGAGAGTGTAGTGGAGACAGGGTCAATCGAGTGGTTAGGATCTGGAATGCACTGTCTGAGAGTGTGGGGGAGACAGAGTCAATCGAGTGGTTAGGATCTGGAATGCACTGTCTGAGAGGGTGGTAAAGACAGGGTCAATCGAGTGGTTAGGATCTGGAATGCACTGTCTGAGAGTGTGGTGGAGACAGGGTCATTCGAGTGGTTAGGATCTGGAATGCACTGTCTGAGAGTGTTGTGAAGACTGGGTCTATTGAGTGGTTAGGATCTGGAATGCACTGTCTGAAAGTGTGGTGGAGACAGGGTCAATCGAATGGTTAGGATCTGGAATGCACTGTCTGAGAGTGTGGTGGAGACAGGGTTGATCGAGTGGTCAGGATCTGGAATTCATTGTCTGAGAGTGTGAGGGAGACAAGGTCAATCGAGTGGTTAGGATCTGGAATGCACTGTCTGAGAGTGTGGTGAAGACAGGGTCAATCGAGTGGTTCGGATCTGGAATGCACTGTCTGAGAGTGTGGTGGAGAGAGGGACAATCAAATTTTTAGGATATGGAATACACAGTCTGAGAGTGTGGTGGAGACAGGGTCAATCGAGTGGTTAGGATCTGGAATGCACTGTCTGAGAGTGTGGTGGAGACAGGTTCGATCGAGTGGTCAGGATCTGGAATTCACTGTTTGAGAGTGTGAGGGAGACAAGGTCAATCGAGTGGTTAGGATCTGGAATGCACTGTCTGAGAGGGTGGTGGAGAAAGGGTCTATCGAGTGCTTAGGATCTGTAACGCATTTTCTGAGTGTGTGGTGGAGACAGGGTCAATCGAATGGTTAGGATCCGGAATTCACTGTCTGAGAGTGTGGTGGAGACAGGGTCAATCGAGTGGTTAGGATCTGGAATGCACTGTCTGAGAGTGTGGTGGAGACAGGGTCAATCGAGTGGTTCGGATCTGGATTGCACTGTCTGAGAGTGTGGTGGAGACAGGGTCAATCGAGTGGTTCGGATCTGGAATGCACTGTCTGAGAGTGTGGGGGAGACAGGGTCAATCGAGTGGTTACGATCTGGAATACACTGTCTGAGAGTGTGGTGGAGACAGGGTCAATCGAGTGGTTAGGATCTGGAATGCACTGTCTGAGAGTATGGTTGACACTGGGTCAATCGAGTGGTTAGGATCTGGAATGCGCTGTCTGAGATTGTGGTTGAGACAGGGTCAATCGAGTGGTTAGGATCTGGAATGCGCTGTCTGAGATTGTGGTTGAGACAGGGTCAATCGAGTGGTTAGGATCTGGAATGCACTGTCTGAGAGTGAGCTGGAGACAGGGTCAATCGAGTGGTTAGGATCTGGAATGCACTGTCTGAGAGTGTGGGGTAGACAGGGTCAATCGAGTGGTCAGGATCTGGAATGCACTGTCTGAGAGTGTGGTGGAGACAGGGTCAATCGAGTGGTTAGGAAGTGGAATGCACAGTATGAGAGTGTGGTGGAGACAGGGTCAATCGAATGGTTAGGATCTGGAATGTACTGTCTGAGAGAGCGGGGGAGACAGGGTTAAACGAGGGGTTCGGATCTTGAATGCACTGTCTGTGAGTGTGGTGGAGACAGGGTCAATCGAGTGTTTAGGAACTGGAATGCACTGTCTGAGAGTGTGGTGAAGACAGGGTCAATCGAGTGGTTAGGATCTGGAATGCACTGTCTGAGAGTGTGGTGGAGACAGGGTCAATCGAGTGGTTACGATCTGGAATGCACTGCCTGACAGTGTGGTGGAGACAGGGTCAATCGAGTGGTTAGGATCTGGAATGCACTGTCTGAGAGTGTGGTGGAGAGAGTGTCAATCGAGTGGTTAGGATCTGGAATGCACTGTCTGAGAGTATGGTTGACACTGGGTCAATCGAGTGGTTAGGATCTGGAATGCTCTCTCTGAGATTGTGGTTGAGACAGGGTCAATCGAGTGGTTAGGATCTGGAATGCACTGTCTGAGAGTGAGCTGGAGACAGGGTCAATCGAGTGGTTAGGATCTGGAACGCACTGTCTGAGAGTGTGGTGGAGACAGGGTCAATCGAGTGGTTAGGATCTGGAATGTACTGTCTGAGAGTGCGGGAGAGACAGGGTTAAAAGAGGGGTTCGGATCTTGAATGCACTGTATGTGAGTGTGGTGGAGACAGGGTCAATCGAGTGGTTAGGATCTGGAATGCACTGTCTGAGAGTGTAGTGGAGACAGGGTCAATCAAGTGGTTAGGATCTGGAATGCACAGTCTGAGAATGTGGGGGAGACAGATTCAATCGAGTGGTTAGGATCTGGAATGCACTGTCTGAGAGGGTGGTAAAGACAGGGTCAATCGAGTGGTTAGGATCTGGAATGCACTGTCTGAGAGTGTGGTGGAGACAGGGTCAATCGAGTGGTTAAGATCTGGAATGCACTGTCTGAGAGTGTTGTGAAGACTGGGTCTATTGAGTGGTTAGGATCTGGAATGCACTGTCTGAAAGTGTGGTGGAGACAGGGTCAATCGAATGGTTAGGATCTGGAATGCACTGTCTTAGAGTGTGGTGGAGAAAGGGTTGATCGAGTGGTCAGGATCTGGAATTCATTGTCTGAGAGTGTGAGGGAGACAAGGTCAATCGAGTGGTTAGGATCTGGAATGCACTGTCTGAGAGTGTGGTGGAGACAGGGTCAATCGAGTGGTTAGGATCTGGAATGCACTGTCTGAGAGTGTGGTGAAGACAGGGTCAATCGAGTGGTTCGGATCTGGAATGCACTGTCTGAGAGTGTGGTGGAGAGAGGGACAATCAAGTTTTTAGGATATGGAATACACAGTCTGAGAGTGTGGTGGAGACAGGGTCAATCGAGTGGTTAGGATCTGGAATGCTCTGACTGCGATTTTGTTGGAGACAGGGTCAATCGAGTGGTTAGGATCTGGAATGCACTGTCTGAGAGTGTGGTGGAGACAGGGTCGATCGAGTGGTCAGGATCTGGAATTCACTGTTTGAGAGTGTGAGGGAGACAAGGTCAATCGAGTGGTTAGGATCTGGAATGCACTGTCTGAGAGGGTGGTGGAGAAAGGGTCAATCGAGTGCTTAGGATCTGAAACGCATTTTCTGAGTGTGTGGTGGAGACAGGGTCAATCGAATGGTTAGGATCTGGAATTCACTGTCTGAGGGTGTGGTGGAGACAGGGTCAATCGAGTGGTTCGGATCTGGAATGCACTGTCTGAGAGTGTGGAGGAGACAGGGTCAATCGAGTGGTTACGATTTGGAATGCACTGCCTGACAGTGTGGTGGAGACAGGGTCAATCGAGTGGTTAGGATCTGGAATACACTGTCTGAGAGTGTGGTGGAGAGAGTGTCAATCGAGTGGTTAGGATCTGGAATGCACTGTCTGAGAGTATGGTTGACACTGGGTCAATCGAGTGGTTAGGATCTGGAATGCGCTGTCTGAGATTGTGGTTGAGACAGGGTCAATCGAGTGGTTAGGATCTGGAATGCGCTGTCTGAGATTGTGGTTGAGACAGGGTCAATCGAGTGGTTAGGATCTGGAATGCACTGTCTGAGAGTGAGCTGGAGACAGGGTCAATCGAGTGGTTAGGATCTGGAATGCACTGTCTGAGAGTGTGGGGGAGACAGGGTCAATCGAGTGGTCAGGATCTGGAATGCACTGTCTGAGAGTGTGGTGGAGACAGGGTCAATCGAGTGGTTAGGAAGTGGAATGCACAGTCTGAGAGCGTGGTGGAGACAGGGTCAATCGAATGGTTAGGATCTGGAATGTACTGTCTGAGAGTGCAGAGGAGACAGGGTTAAACGAGGGGTTCGGATATTGAATGCACTGTCTGAGAGTGTGGTGGAGACAGGGTCAATCGAGTGTTTAGGAACTGGAATGCACTGTCTGAGAGTGTGGTGAAGACAGGGTCAATCGAGTGGTTAGGATCTGGAATGCACTGTCTGAGAGTGTAGTGGAGACAGGGTCAATCGAGTGGTTAGGATCTGGAAAGCACTGTCTGAGAGTGTGGTGGAGACAGGGTCAATCGAGTGGTTAGGATCTGGAATGCACTGTCTGAGAGTGTGGTGGAGACAGGGTAAAATGAATGGTGAGGATATGGAATGCACTGCTGAGAGTGTGGAGGAGACAGTGTCAATTGAATGGTTAGGATACGGAATGCACTGCCTGAGAGTGTGGTGGAGACAGGGTCAATCGAGTGGTTAGGATCTGGAATGCACTGTCTGAGAGTGTGGTGGAGGCAGGGTCAATTGAGTGGTTAGGATCTGGAATGCACTGTCTGAGAGTGTGGTGGAGACAGGGTCAATCGAGTGGTTAGGATCTGGAATGCACTGTCTGAGAGTGTGGGGGAGACAGAGTCAATCGAGTGGTTAGGATCTGGAATGCACTGTCTGAGAGTGTGGTGAAGACAGGGTCAAACGAGTGGTTAGGATCTGGAATGCACTGTCTGAGAGTGTGGTGGAGAGAGGGACAATCGAGTTTTTAGGATATGGAATACACAGTCTGAGAGTGTCGTGGAGACAGGGTCAATCGAGTGGTTAGGATCTGGAATGCACTGTCTGAGAGTGTGGTGAAGACTGGGTCTATTGAGTGGTTTGGATCTGGAATGCACTGTCTGAAAGTGTGGTGGAGAAAGGGTCAATCGAATGGTTAGGATCTGGAATGCACTGTCTGAGAGTGTGGTGGAGACAGGGTCAATCGAGTGGTTAGGATCTGGAATGCACTGTCTGAGAGTCTAGTGGAGACAGGGTCAATCGAGCGGTTAGGATCTGGAATGCAGTGTCTGAGATTGTATTGGAGAAAGGGTCGATCGAGTGGTCAGGATCTGGAATTCACTGTCTGAGAGTGTGAGGGAGACAGGGTCAATCGAGTTTTTAGGATCTGGAATGCACTGTCTGAGAGTGTGGTGGAGACAGGGTCAATCAATTGGTTAGGATCTGGAATGCACTGTCTGAGAGTGTGGTGGAGAGAGGGACAATCGAGTTTTTAGGATATGGAATACACAGTCTGAGAGTGTGGTGGAGACAGGGTCAATCGAGTGGTAAGGATCTGGAATGCACTGCCTGAGAGTGCGATGGAGACAGGGTCAATCGAGTGGTTAGGATCTGGAATGCACTGTCTGAGAGTGTGGCGGAGACAGGGTCAATCGAGTGGTTAGGATCTGGAATGCACTGTCTGAGAGTGTGGTGGAGACAGGGTCAATCGAGTGCTTTGGATCTGATACGCACTGCCTGAGTGTGTGGTGGTGACAGGGTCAATCGAGTGGTTAGGATCTGGAATTCACTGTCTGAGAGTGTGGTGGAGACAGGGTCAATCGAGTGGTTAGAATATGGAATGCAATGTCTGAGAGTGTGGTGGAGACAGGGTCAATCGAGTTTTTAGGATATGGAATACACAGTCTGAGAGTGTGGTGGAGACAGGGTCAATCTAGAGTTTAGGATCTGGAATGCACTGTCTGAGTGTGTGGTGGGGACAGGGTCAATCGAGTGGTTAGGATCTGGAATGCACTGCATGAGAGTGTGGTGGAGACTGGGTCAATCGAGTGCTTAGGATCTGAAACGCACTGTCTGAGTGTGTGGTGGAGACAGGGTCAATGGAGTGGTTAGGATCTGGAATTCACTGTCTGAGAGTGTGGGGGAGAGAGTGTCAATCGAGTGGTTAGGATCTGGAATGCTCTGACTGCGATTTTGTTGGAGACAGGGTCAATCGAGTGGTTAGGATCTGGAATGCAATGTCAGAGATTGTGGTGGAGACAGGGTCGATCGAGTGGTCAGGATCTGGAATTCACTGTTTGAGAGTGTGAGGGAGACAAGGTCAATCAAGTGGTTAGGATCTGGAATACACTGTCTGAGAGTGTGGTGGAGACAGGGTCAATCGAGTGGTTAGGATCTGGAATGCACTGCCTGAGAGTGTGGTGGAGACAGGGTCAATCGAGTGGTTAGGATCTGGAATTCACTGTCTGAGAGTGTGGTGGAGACAGGGTCAATCGAGTGGTTAGGATCTGGAATGCACTGCCTGAGAGTGTGGTGGAGACAGGGTCAATCGAGTGGTTAGGATCTGGAATTCACTGTCTGAGAGTGTGTTGGAGACAGGGTCAATCGAGTGGTTAGGATCTGGAATGCACTGTCTGAGAGTGTGGCGGAGACAGGGTCAATCGAGTGGTTAGGATCTGGAATGCACTGTCTGAGAGTGTGGTGGAGACAGGGTCAATCGAGTGCTTTGGATCTGAAACGCACTGCCTGAGTGTGTGGTGGTGACAGGGTCAATCGAGTGGTTAGGATCTGGAATTCACTGTCTGAGAGTGTGGTGGAGACAGGGTCAATCGAGTGGTTAGAATATGGAATGCAATGTCTGAGAGTGCGGTGGAGACAGGGTCAATCGAGTTTTTAGGATATGGAATACACAGTCTGAGAGTGTGGTGGAGACAGGGTCAATCTAGAGTTTAGGATCTGGAATGCACTGTCTGAGTGTGTGGTGGGGACAGGGTCAATCGAGTGGTTAGGATCTGGAATGCACTGCATGAGAGTGTGGTGGAGACTGGGTCAATCGAGTGCTTAGGATCTGAAACGCACTGTCTGAGTGTGTGGTGGAGACAGGGTCAATGGAGTGGTTAGGATCTGGAATTCACTGTCTGAGAGTGTGGGGGAGAGAGTGTCAATCGAGTGGTTAGGATCTGGAATGCTCTGACTGCGATTTTGTTGGAGACAGGGTCAATCGAGTGGTTAGGATCTGGAATGCAATGTCAGAGATTGTGGTGGAGACAGGGTCGATCGAGTGGTCAGGATCTGGAATTCACTGTTTGAGAGTGTGAGGGAGACAAGGTCAATCGAGTGGTTAGGATCTGGAATACACTGTCTGAGAGTGTGGTGGAGACAGGGTCAATCGAGTGGTTAGGATCTGGAATGCACTGCCTGAGAGTGTGGTGGAGACAGGGTCAATCGAGTGGTTAGGATCTGGAATTCACTGTCTGAGAGTGTGGTGGAGACAGGGTCAATCGAGTGGTTAGGATCTGGAATGCACTGCCTGAGAGTGTGGTGGAGACAGGGTCAATCGAGTGGTTAGGATCTGGAATTCACTGTCTGAGAGTGTGGTGGAGACAGGTTCAATCGAGTGGTTAGGATATGGAATGCACTGTCTGAGAGTGTGGTGGAGACAGGGTCAATCGAGTGGTTCGGATCTGGAATGCACTGTCTGAGAGTGTGGTGGAGACAGGGTCAATCGAGTGGTTCGGATCTGGAATGCACTGTCTGAGAGTGTGGTGGAGACAGGGTCAATCGAGTGGTTCGGATCTGGAATGCACTGTCTGAGAGTGTGGAAGAGACAGGGTCAATCGAGTGGTTACGATCTGGAATGCACTGCCTGACAGTGTGGTGGAGACAGGGTCAATCGAGTGGTTAGGATCTGGAATACACTGTCTGAGAGTATGGTTGACACTGGGTCAATCGAGTGGTTAGGATCTGGAATGCGCTGTCTGAGATTGTGGTTGAGACAGGGTCAATCGAGTGGTTAGGATCTGGAATGCGCTGTCTGAGATTGTGGTTGAGACAGGGTCAATCGAGTGGTTAGGATCTGGAATGCACTGTCTGAGAATGAGCTGGAGACAGGGTCAATCGAGTGGTTAGGATCTGGAATGCACTGTTTGAGAGTGTGGGGGAGACAGGGTCAATCGAGTGGTTAGGATCTGGAATACACTGTCTGAGAGTATGGTTGACACTGGGTCAATCGAGTGGTTAGCATCTGGAATGCGCTGTCTGAGATTGTGGTTGAGACAGGGTCAATCGAGTGGTTAGGATCTGGAATGCGCTGTCTGAGATTGTGGTTGAGACAGGTTCAATCGAGTGGTTAGGATCTGGAATGCACTGTCTGAGAGTGAGCTGGAGACAGGGTCAATCGAGTGGTTAGGATCTGGAATGCACTGTTTGAGAGTGTGGGGGAGACAGGGTCAATCGAGTGGTCAGGATCTGGAATGCACTGTCTGAGAGTGTGGTGGAGACAGGGTCAATCGAGTGGTTAGGAAGTGGAATGCACAGTCTGAGAGCGTGGTGGAGACAGGGTCAATCGAGTGGTTAGGATCTGGAATGTACTGTCTGAGAGTGCGGGGGAGACAGGGTTAAAAGAGGGGTTCGGATCTTGAATGCACTGTCTGAGAGTGTGGTGGAGACAGGGTCAATCGAGTGGTTAGGATCTGGAATGCACTGTCTGAGAGTGTAGTGGAGACAGGGTCAATCGAGTGGTTAGGATCTGGAATGCACTGTCTGAGAGTGTGGGGAAGACAGAGTCAATCGAGTGGTTAGGATCTGGAATGCACTGTCTGAGAGGGTGGTAAAGACAGGGTCAATCGAGTGGTTAGGATCTGGAATGCACTGTCTGAGAGTGTGGTGGAGACAGGGTCAATCGAGTGGTTAGGATCTGGAATGCACTGTCTGAGAGTGTTGTGAAGACTGGGTCTATTGAGTGGTTAGGATCTGGAATGCACTGTCTGAAAGTGTGGTGGAGACAGGGTCAATTGAATGGTTAGGATCTGGAATGCACTGTCTGAGAGTGTGGTGGAGACAGGGTTGATCGAGTGGTCAGTATCTGGAATTCATTGTCTGAGAGTGTGAGGGAGACAAGTTCAATCGAGTGGTTAGGATCTGGAATGCACTGTCTGAGAGTGTGGTGAAGACAGGGTCAACCGAGTGGTTCGGATCTGGAATGCACTGTCTGAGAGTGTGGTGGAGAGAGGGACAATCAAGTTTTTAGGATATGGAATACACAGTCTGAGAGTGTGGTGGAGACAGGGTCAATCGAGGGGTAAGGATCTGGAATGCACTGTCGGAGAGTGTGGTGGAGACAGGGTCAATCGAGTGGTTAGGATATGGAATGCACTGTCTGAGAGTGTGGGGGAGACAGGGTCAATCTAGTGGTTAGGATCTGGAATGCACTGTCTGAGAGTGTGGTGGGGACAGGGTCAATCGAGTGGTTAGGATCTGGAATTCACTGTTTGAGAGTGTGAGGGAGACAAGGTCAATCGAGTGGTTAGGATCTGGAATGCACTGTCTGAGAGGGTGGTGGAGAAAGGGTCAATCGAGTGCTTAGGATCTGTAACGCATTTTCTGAGTGTGTGGTGGAGACAGGGTCAATCGAATGGTTAGGATCTGGAATTCACTGTCTGAGAGTGTGGTGGAGACAGGGTCAATCGAGTGGTTCGGATCTGGAATGCACTGTCTGAGAGTGTGGTGGAGACAGGGTCAATCGAGAGGTTAGGATCTGGAATACACTGTCTGAGAGTGTGGTGGAGAGAGTGTCAATCGAGTGGTTAGGATCTGGAATGCACTGTCTGAGAGTATGGTTGACACTGGGTCAATCGAGTGGTTAGGATCTGGAATGCGCTGTCTGAGATTGTGGTTGAGACAGGGTCAATCGAGTGGTTAGGATCTGGAATGCGCTCTCTGAGATTGTGGTTGAGACAGGGTCAATCGAGTGGTTAGGATCTGGAATGCACTGTCTGAGAGTGAGCTGGAGACAGGGTCAATCGAGTGGTTAGGATCTGGAATGTTCTGTCTGAGAGTGTGGTGGAGACAGGGTCAATCGAATGGTTCGGATCTGGAATGTACTGTCTGAGAGTGCGGGGGAGACAGGGTTAAACGAGGGGTTCGGATCTTGAATGCACTGTCTGAGAGTGTGGTGGAGACAGGGTCAATCGAGTGTTTAGGAACTGGAATGCACTGTCTGAGAGTGTGGTGAAGACAGGGTCAATCGAGTGGTTAGGATCTGAAATGCACTGTCTGAGAGTGTGGTGGAGACAGGGTCAATCGAGTGGTTACGATCTGGAATGCACTGCCTGACAGTGTGGTGGAGACAAGGTCAATCGAGTGGTTAGGATCTGGAATGCACTGTCTGAGAGTGTGGTGGAGAGAGTGTCAATCGAGTGGTTAGGATCTGGAATGCACTGTCTGAGAGTGTGGCGGAGACAGGGTCAATCGAGTGGTTAGGATCTGGAATGCGCTCTCTGAGATTGTGGTTGAGACAGGGTCAATCGAGTGGTTAGGATCTGGAATGCACTGTCTGAGAGTGTGGGGGAGACAGGGTCAATCGAGTGGTCAGGATCTGGAATGCACTGTCTGAGAGTGTGGTGGAGACAGGGTCAATCGAATGGTTAGGATCTGGAATGTACTGTCTGAGAGTGCGGGGGAGACAGGGTTAAACGAGGGGTTCGGATCTTGAATGCACTGTCTGAGAGTGTGGAGGAGACAGGGTCAATCGAGTGTTTAGGAACTGGAATGCACTGTCTGAGAGTGTGGTGGAGACAGGGTCAATCGAGTGGTTACGATCTGGAATGCACTGCCTGACATTGTGGTGGAGACAGGGTAAATCGAGTGGTTAGGATCTGGAATGCACTGTCTGAGAGTGTGGTGGAGAGAGTGTCAATCGAGTGGCTAGGATCTGGAATGCACTGTCTGAGAGTATGGTTGACACTGGGTCAATCGAGTGTTTAGGATCTGGAATGCACTGTCTGAGAGTGTGGCGGAGACATGGTCAATCGAGTGGTTAGGATCTGGAACGCACTGTCTGAGAGTGTGGTGGAGACAGGGTCAATCAAGTGGTTAGGATCTGGAATGCACTGTCTGAGAGTGTGGTGGAGACAGGGTCAATCGAGTGGTTAGGATCTGGAATGTACTGTCTGAGAGTCCGGGGGAGACAGGGTTAAAAGTGGGGTTCGGATCTTGAATGCACTGTCTGAGAGTGTGGTGGAGACAGGGTCAATCGAGTGCTTCGGATCTGGAATGCACTGTCTGAGAGTGTGGTGGAGACAGGGTCAATCGAGTGGTTAGGATCTGGAATGCACTGTCTGAGAGTGTAGTGGAGACAGGGTCAATCAAGTGGTTAGGATCTGGAATGCACT
The DNA here is from genome assembly GCF_964194155.1 of Cetorhinus maximus. Lineage (NCBI taxonomy): Eukaryota > Metazoa > Chordata > Chondrichthyes > Lamniformes > Cetorhinidae > Cetorhinus > Cetorhinus maximus. The sequence goes on from NW_027596347.1 coordinate 114,998, forward strand.
GTCTGAGAGGGTGTTAAAGACAGGGTCAATCGAGTGGTTAGGATCTGGAATGCACTGTCTGAGAGTGTGGTGGAGACAGGGTCAATCGAGTGGTTAGGATCTGGAATGCATTGTCTGAGAGTGTTGTGAAGACTGGGTCTATTGAGTGGTTAGGATCTGGAATGCACTGTCTGAAAGTGTGGTGGAGACAGGGTCAATCGAATGGTTAGGATCTGGAATGCACTGTCTTAGAGTGTGGTGGAGAAAGGGTTGATCGAGTGGTCAGGATCTGGAATTCATTGTCTGAGAGTGTGAGGGAGACAAGGTCAATCGAGTGGTTAGGATCTGGAATGCACTGTCTGAGAGTGTGGTGGAGACAGGGTCAATCGAGTGGTTAGGATCTGGAATGCACTGTCTGAGAGTGTGGTGAAGACAGGGTCAATCGAGTGGTTCGGATCTGGAATGCACTGTCTGAGAGTGTGGTGGAGAGAGGGACAATCAAGTTTTTAGGATATGGAATACACAGTCTGAGAGTGTGGTGGAGACAGGGTCAATCGAGTGGTTAGGATCTGGAATGCTCTGACAGCGATTTTGTTGGAGACAGGGTCAATCGAGTGGTTAGGATCTGGAATGCACTGTCTGAGAGTGTGGTGGAGACAGGGTCGATCGAGTGGTCAGGATCTGGAATTCACTGTTTGAGAGTGTGAGGGAGACAAGGTCAATCGAGTGGTTAGGATCTGGAATGCACTGTCTGAGAGGGTGGTGGAGAAAGGGTCAATCGAGTGCTTAGGATCTGAAACGCATTTTCTGAGTGTGTGGTGGAGACAGGGTCAATCGAATGGTTAGGATCTGGAATTCACTGTCTGAGAGTGTGGTGGAGACAGGGTCAATCGAGTGGTTCGGATCTGGAATGCACTGTCTGAGAGTGTGGAGGTGACAGGGTCAATCGAGTGGTTACGATTTGGAATGCACTGCCTGACAGTGTGGTGGAGACAGGGTCAATTGAGTGGTTAGGATCTGGAATACACTGTCTGAGAGTGTGGTGGAGAGAGTGTCAATCGAGTGGTTAGGATCTGGAATGCACTGTCTGAGAGTATGGTTGACACTGGGTCAATCGAGTGGTTAGGATCTGGAATGCGCTGTCTGAGATTGTGGTTGAGACAGGGTCAATCGAGTGGTTAGGATCTGGAATGCGCTGTCTGAGATTGTGGTTGAGACAGGGTTAAACGAGGGGTTCGGATATTGAATGCACTGTCTGAGAGTGTGGTGGAGACAGGGTCAATCGAGTGTTTAGGAACTGGAATGCACTGTCTGAGAGTGTGGTGGAGACATGGTCAATCGAGTGGTTAGGATCTGGAATGCACTGTCTGAGAGTGTGGTGGAGACAGGGTCAATTGAGTGGTTAGGATTTGGTATGCACTGTCTGAGAGTGTGGTGGAGACAGGGTCAATCGAGTGGTTAGGATCTGGAATGCACTGTCTGAGAGTGTGGGGGAGACAGAGTCAATCGAGTGGTTAGGATCTGGAATGCACTGTCTGAGAGTGTGGTGAAGACAGGGTCAAACGAGTGGTTAGGATCTGGAATGCACTGTCTGAGAGTGTGGTGGAGAGAGGGACAATCGTGTTTTTAGGTTATGGAATACACAGTCTGAGAGTGTGGTGGAGACAGGGTCAATCGAGTGGTTAGGATCTGGAATGCACTGTCTGAGTGTGTGGCGGAGACAGGGTCAATCGAGTGGTTAGGATCTGGAATGCACTGTCTGAGATTGTGGTGGAGACAGGGTCAATCGAGTGCTTTGGATCTGAAACGCACTGCCTGAGTGTGTGGTGGTGACAGGGTCAATCGAGTGGTTAGGATCTGGAATTCACTGTCTGAGAGTGTGGTGGAGACAGGGTCAATCGAGTGGTTAGGATCTGGAATGCACTGTCTGAGAGTGTGGTGGAGACAGGGTCAATCGAGTGGTTAGGATCTGGAATGCACTGTCTGAGAGTGTGGGGGAGACAGTGTCAATCGAGTGGTTAGGATCCGGAATGCACTGTCTGAGAGTGTGGCGGAGACAGGGTCAATCGAGTGGTTAGGATCTGGAATACACTGTCTGAGAGTGTGGTGGAGAGAGTGTCAATCGAGTGGTTAGGATCTGGAATACACTGTCTGAGAGTGTGGTGGAGAGAGTGTCAATCGAGTGGTTAGGATCTGGAATGCACTGTCTGAGAGTATGGTTGACACTGGGTCAATCGAGTGGTTAGGATCTGGAATGCGCTGTCTGAGATTGTGGTTGAGACAGGGTCAATCGAGTGGTTAGGATCTGGAATGCGCTGTCTGAGATTGTGGTTGAGACAGGGTCAATCGAGTGGTAAGGATCGGGAATGCACTGTCTGAGAGTGAGCTGGAGACAGGGTCAATCGAGTGGTTAGGATCTGGAATGCACTGTCTGAGAGTGTGGGGGAGACAGGGTCAATCGAGTGGTCAGGATCTGGAATGCACTGTCTGAGAGTGTGGTGGAGACAGGGTCAATCGAGTGGTTAGGAAGTGGAATGCACTGTCTGAGAGTGTGGTGGAGACAGGGTCAATCGAGTGGTTAGGATCTGGAATGCACTGTCTGAGAGCGTGGTGGAGACAGGGTCAATCGAGTGGTTAGGATCTGGAATGTACTGTCTGAGAGTGAGGAGGAGACAGGGTTAAACGAGGGGTTCGGATCTTGAATGCACTGTCTGAGAGTGTGGTGGAGACAGGGTCAATCGAGTGTTTCGGAACTGGAATGCACTGTCTGAGAGTGTGGTGAAGACATGGTCAATCGAGTGGTTAGGAATTGGAATGCACTGTGTGAGATTGTAGTGGAGACAGGGTCAATCGAGTGGTTAGGATCTGGAACGCACTGTCTGAGAGTGTGGTGGAGACAGGGTCAATCGAGTGGTTAGGATCTGGAATGCACTGTCTGAGAGTGTGGTGGAGACAGGGTAAAATGAGTGGTGTGGATATGGAATGCACTGCTGAGAGTGTGGAGGAGACAGTGTCAATTGAATGGTTAGGATAAGGAATGCACTGCCTGAGAGTGTGGTGGAGACAGGGTCAATCGAGTGGTTAGGATCTGGAATGCACTGTCTGAGAGTGTGGTGGAGACAGGGTCAATTGAGTGGTTAGGATCTGGAATGCACTGTCTGAGAGTGTGGTGGAGACAGGATCAATCGAGTGGTTAGGATCTGGAATGCACTGTCTGAGAGTGAGGTGGAGACAGGGTCAATGGAGTGGTTAGGATCTCGAATGCACTGTCTGAGAGTGTGGTGGAGACAGGGTCAATCGAGTGGTTAAGATCTTCAATGCACTGTCTGAGAGTGTGGTGGAGTAAGGGTCAATCGAGTGGTTAGGATCTGGAATGCACTGTCTGAGAGTATGGTGGAGACAGGGTCAATCGAGTGGTAAGGATCTGGAATGCACTGTCTGAGAGTGTGGTGGAGAGAGGGACAATCGAGTTTTTAGGATATGGAATACACAGTCTGAGAGTGTGGTGGAGAAAGGGTCAATCGAGTGGTTAGGATCTGGAATGCACTGTCTGAGAGTGTGGTGAAGACTGGGTCTATTGAGTGGTTCGGATCTGGAATGCACTGTCTGAAAGTGTGGTGGAGACAGGGTCAATCGAATGGTTAGGATCTGGAATGCACTGTCTGAGAGTGTGGTGGAGACAGGGTCAATCGAGTGGTTAGGATCTGGAATGCACTGTCTGAGAGTGTAGTGGAGACAGGGTCAATCGAGTGGTTAGGATCTGGAATGCACTGTCTGAGAGTGTAGTGGAGAAAGGGTCGATCGAGTGGTCAGGATCTGTAATTCACTGTCTGAGAGTGTGAGGGAGACAAGGTCAATCGAGTGGTTAGGATCTGGAATGCACTGTCTGAGAGTGTGGTGGAGACAGGGTCAATCGAGTGGTTAGGATCTGGAATGCACTGTCTGAGAGTGTGGTGGAGAGAGGGACAATCGAGTTTTTAGGATATGGAATACACAGTCTGAGAGTGTGGTGGAGACAGTGTCAATCGAGTGGTAAGGATCTGGAATGCACTGTCTGAGAGTGCGATGGAGACAGGGTCAATCGAGTGGTTAGGATCTGGAACGCACTGTCTGAGAGTGTGGTGGAGACAGGGTCAATCGAGTGGTTAGGATCTGGAAGGCACTGCATGAGAATGTGGTGGAGAGAGGGTCAATCGAGTGCTTAGGATCTGAAACGCACTGTCTGAGTGTGTGGTGGTGACAGGGTCAATCGAGTGGTTAGGATCTGGAATGCACTGTCTGAGAGTGTGGTGGAGACAGGGTCAATCGAGTGGTTAGGATCTGGAATGCACTGTCTGAGAGTGTGGGGGAGACAGGGTCAATCGAGTGGTTAGGATCTGGAATGCACTGTCTGAGAGTGGTGGAGACAGTGTCATTCGAGTGGTTAGGATCTGGAATGCTCTGTCTGCGAGTTTGTTGGAGACAGGGTCAATCGAGTGGTTAGGAACTGGAATTCACTGACTGAGAGTGTGGTGGAGACATGGTCAATCGAGTGGTTAGGATCTGGAATGCACTGTCTGAGAGTGTGGTGGAGACAGGGTCAATCGAATGGTTAGGATCTGGAATGCACTGTCTGAGATTGTGGTGGAGACAGGGTCAATCGAGTGGTTCGGATCTGGAATGCACTGTCTGAGATTGTGGTGGAGACAGGGTCAATCGAGTGGTTAGGATCTGGAATGCACTGTCTGAGAGTGTGGTTGAGACAGTGTAAATTGAGTGGTTTGGATATGGAATGCACTATCTGAGAGGGTGGTGGAGACAGGGTCAATCGAGTGGTTAGGATCTGGAATGCACTATCTGAGAGTGTGGTGAAGTCAGGGTCAGTCGAGTGGTTAGGATATGGAATGCACTGTCTGAGAGTGTGGCGGAGACAGGGACAATCGAGTTTTTAGGATTTGGAATGCACTGTCTGAAAGTGTGGTGGAGACAAGGTCAATCGAGTGGTTAGGATCTGGAATGCACTGTCTAAGAGTGTGGGGGAGAGAGGGTCAATCGAGTGGTTAGGATCTGGAATGCACTGTCAGAGAGTGTGGCGGAGACAGTGTCAATCGAGTGGTTAGGATCTGGAATGCACTGTCTGAGAGTGTGGGGGAGAGAGTGTCAATCGAGTGGTTAGGATCCGGAATGCACTTTCTGAGAGTGTGGTGGAGACAGGGTCAATCGAGTGGTTAGGGTCTGGATTGCACTGTCTGAGAGTGTGGCGGAGACAGTGTCAATCGAGTGGTTAGGGTCTGGATTGCACTGTCTGAGAGTGTGGTGGAGACAGGGTCAATCGAGTGGTTAGGATCTGGAATGCACTGTCTGAAAGTGTGGTGGAGACAGGGTCAATCGAGTGCTTAGGATCTGGAATGCACTGCCTGAGAGTGTGGTGGAGACAGGGTCAATCGAGTGCTTAGTATCTGGAATGCACTGCCTGAGAGTGTGGTGGAGACAGGGTCAATCGAGTGGTTAGGATCTGTAATACACTGTCTGAGAGTGTGGTGGAGAAAGGGTCAATCGAGTGGTTCGCATCTGGAATGCACTGTCTGAGAGTGTGGTGGAGACAGGGTCAATCGAGTGGTTAAGATCTGGAATGCACTGTCTGAGAGTGTGGTGGAGTCAGGTTCAATCGAGAGGTAAGGATCTGGAATGCACTGTCTGAGAGTGTGGGGGAAACAGGGACAATCGAGTGGTTAGGATCTGGAATGTACTGTCTGTGAGTCTAGTGGAGGCAGGGTCAATCGAGTGGTTAGGATCTGGTCTGCACTGCATGAGAGTGTGGTATAGACAGGGTCAATCGAGTGCTTAGGATCTGGAACGCACTGACTGAGTGTGTGGTGGAGACAGGGTCAATCGAGTGGTTAGGATCTGGAATTCACTGTCTGAGAGTTTGGTGGAGACAGGGTCAATCGAGTGGTTAGGATCTGGAATACACTGACTGAGATTGTGGTGGAGACAGGGTCAATCGAGTGGTTCGGATCTGGAATGCACTGTCTGAGAGTGTGGTGGAGACAGGGTCAATCGAGTGGTTGGGATCTGGAATGCACTGTCTGATACTGTGGTGGAGACAGGGTGAATTGAGTGGTTAGGATATGGAATGCACTGTCTGAGAGTATGGTGGAGACTGGGTCAATCGAGTGGTTCGGAAGTGGAATGCACTGTCTGAGATCGTGGTGGAGACAGGGTCAATCGAGTGGTTAGGATCTGGAATGTACTGTCTGAGAGTGCGGGGGAGACAGGGTTAAACGAGGGGTTCGGATCTTGAATGCACTGTCTGAGAGTGTGGTGGAGACAGGGTCAATCGAGTGTTTCGGAACTGGAATGCACTGTCTGAGAGTGTGGTGAAGAGAGGGTCAATCGAGTGGTTAGGATCTGGAATGCACTGTCTGAGAGTGTAGTGGAGACAGGGTCAATCGAGTGGTTAGGATCTGGAACGCACTGTCTGAGAGTGTGGTGGAGACAGGGTCAATCGAGTGGTTAGGATCTGGAATGCACTGTCTGAGAGTGTGGTGGAGACAGGGTCAATCGAGTGGTTCGGATCTGGAATGCACTGTCTGAGAGTGTGGAGGAGACAGGGTCAATCGAGTGGTTACGATTTGGAATGCACTGCCTGACAGTGTGGTGGAGACAGGGTCAATCGAGTGGTTAGGATCTGGAATACACTGTCTGAGAGTGTGGTGGAGAGAGTGTCAATCGAGTGGTTAGGATCTGGAATGCACTGTCTGAGAGTATGGTTGACACTGGGTCAATCGAGTGGTAAGGATCTGGAATGCACTGTCTGAGAGTGAGCTGGAGACAGGGTCAATCGAGTGGTTAGGATCTGGAATGCACTGTCTGAGAGTGTGGGGGAGACAGGGTCAATCGAGTGGTCAGGATCTGGAATGCACTGTCTGAGAGTGTGGTGGAGACAGGGTCAGTCGAGGGGTTAGGATCTGGAATGCACTGTCTGAGAGCGTGGTGGAGACAGGGTCAATCGAGTGGTTAGGATCTGGAATGTACTGTCTGAGAGTGCGGGGGAGACAGGGTTAAACGAGGGGTTCGGATCTTGAATGCACTGTCTGAGAGTGTGGTGGAGACAGGGTCAATCGAGTGTTTCGGAAATGGAATGCACTGTCTGAGAGTGTGGTGAAGACAGGGTCAATCGAGTGGTTAGGATCTGGAATGCACTGTCTGAGAGTGTAGTGGAGACAGGGTCAATCGAGTTGTTAGGATCTGGAACGCACTGTCTGAGAGTGTGGTGGAGACAGGATCAATCGAGTGGTTAGGATCTGGAATGCACTGTCTGAGAGTGTGGTGGAGACAGGGTAAAATGAGTGGTGAGGATATGGAATGCACTGCTGAGAGTGTGGAGGAGACAATGTCAATTGAATGGTTAGGATAAGGAATGCACTGCCTGAGAGTGTGGTGGAGACAGGGTCAATCGAGTGGTTAGGATCTGGAATGCACTGTCTGAGAGTGTGGTGAAGACTGGGTCAATCGAGTGGTTAGGATCTGGAAAGCACTGTCTGAGAGTGTAGTGGAGACAGGGTCAATCGAGTGGTTAGGATCTGCAATGCACTGTCTGAGAATGTAGTGGAGACAGGGTCAATCGAGTGGTTAGGATCTGGAATGCACTGTCTGAGAGTGTAGTGGAGAAAGGTTAGATCGAGTGGTCAGGATCTGGAATTCACTGTCTGAGAGTGTGAGGGAGACAAGGTCAATCGAGTGGTTAGGATCTGGAATGCACTGTCTGAGAGTGTGGCGGAGACAGGGTCAATCGAGTGGTTAGGATCTGGAATGCACTGTCTGAGAGTGTGGTGGAGAGGGGTACAATCGAGTTTTTAGGATATGGAATACACAGTCTGAGAGTGTGGTGGAGACAGGGTCAATCGAGTGGCAAGGATCTGGAATGCACTGTCTGAGAGTGCGATGGAGACAGGGTCAATCGAGTGGTTAGGATCTGGAATGCACTGTCTGAGAGTGTGGTGGAGACAGGGTCAATCGAGTGGTTAGGATCTGGAATGCACTGCATGAGAGTGTGGTGGAGACAGGGTCAATCGAGTGCTTAGGATCTGAAACGCACTGTCTGAGTGTGTGGTGGTGACAGGGTCAATCGAGTGGATAGGATCGGGAATGAACTGTCTGAGAGTGTGGTGGAGACAGGGTCAATCGAGTGGTTAGGATCTGGAATGCACTGTCTGAGAGTGTGTGGGAGACAGGGTCAATCGAGTGGTTAGGATCCGGAATGCACTGTCTGAGAGTGTGGTGGAGACAGGGTCAATCGAGTGGTTAGGATCTGGAATGCACTGTCTGAGAGTGTGGTGGAGACAGTGTCAATCGAGTGGTTAGGATCTGGAATGCTCTGTCTGCGAGTTTGTTGGAGACAGGGTCAATCGAGTGGTTAGGAACTGGAATTCACTGTCTGAGAGTGTGGTGGAGACATGGTCAATCGAGTGGTTAGGATCTGGAATGCACTGTCTGAGAGTGTGGTGGAGACAGGGTCAATCGAATGGTTAGGATCTGGAATGCACTGTCTGAGAGTTTGGTGGAGACAGGGTCAATCGAGTAGTTCGGATCTAGAATGCACTGTCTGAGATTGTGGTGGAGACAGGGTCAATCGAGTGGTTAGGATCTGGAATGCACTGTCTGAGAGTGTGGTTGAGACAGTGTAAATTGAGTGGTTAGGATATGGAATGCACTATCTGAGAGTGTGGTGGAGACAGGGTCAATCGAATGGTTAGGATCTGGAATGCACTATCTGAGAGTGTGGTGGAGTCAGGGTCAGTCGAGTGGTTAGGATCTGGAATGCACTGTCTGAGAGTGTGGTGGAGACAGGGACAATCGAGTTTTTAGGATTTGGAATGCACTGTCTGAAAGTGTGGTGGAGACAAGGTCAATCGAGTGGTTAGGATCTGGAATGCACTGTCTAAGAGTGTGGGGGAGACAGGGTCAATCGAGTGGTTAGGATCTGGAATGCACTGTCAGAGAGTGTGGCGGAGACATTTTCAATCGAGTGGTTAGGATCTGGAATGCACTGTCTGAGAGTGTGGTGGAGACAGGGTCAATCGACTGGTTAGGATCTGGAATGCACTTTCTGAGAGTGTGGTGGAGACAGGGTCAATCGAGTGGTTAGGGTCTGGATTGCACTGTCTGAGAGTGTGGCGGAGACAGTGTCAATCGAGTGGTTAGGGTCTGGATTGCACTGTCTGAGAGTGTGGTGGAGACAGGGTCAATCGAGTGGTTAGGATCTGGAATGCACTGTCTGAGAGTGTGGTGGAGACAGGGTCAATCGAGTGGTTAGGATCTTGAATGCACTGTCTGAGAGGGTGGTGCAGACAGTGTCAATCGACTGGTTAGGATCTGGAATGCTCTGTCTGAGAGTGTGGTGGAGACAGGGTCAATCGAATGGTTAGGATCTGGAATGCACTGTCTGAGAGTGTGGTGGAGACAGGGTCAATCGAGTGGTTAGGATCTGGAATGCACTGCCTGAGAGTGTGGTGGAGTCAGGGTCAATCGAGTGGTTAGGATCTGGAATGCACTGTCTGAGAGTGTGGTGGAGACAGGGACAAACGAGTTTTTAGGATTTGGAATACAATGTCTGAAAGTGTGGTGGAGACAAGGTCAATCGAGTGGTAAGGATCTGGAATGCACTGTCTAAGAGTGTGGGGGAGACAGGGTCAATCGAGTGGTTAGGATCTGGAATGCACTGCCTGAGAGTGTGGTGGAGACAGTGTCAATCGAGTGGTTAGGATCAGGAATGCACTGTCTGAGAGTGTGGTGGAGACAGGGTCAATCGAGTGGTTAGGATCTGGAATGCACTGTCTGAGAGTGTGGTGGAGACAGTGTCAATCGAGTGGTTAGGATCTGGAATGCTCTGTCTGCGAGTTTGTTGGAGACAGGGTCAATCGAGTGGTTAGGAACTGGAATTCACTGTCTGAGAGTGTGGTGGAGACATGGTCAATCGAGTGGTTAGGATCTGGAATGCACTGTCTGAGAGTGTGGTGGAGACAGGGTCAATCGAATGGTTAGGATCTGGAATGCACTGTCTGAGAGTTTGGTGGAGACAGGGTCAATCGAGTAGTTCGGATCTAGAATGCACTGTCTGAGTTTGTGGTGGAGACAGGGTCAATCGAGTGGTTAGGATCTGGAATGCACTGTCTGAGAGTGTGGTTGAGACAGTGTAAATTGAGTGGTTAGGATATGGAATGCACTATCTGAGAGTGTGGTGGAGACAGGGTCAATCGAATGGTTAGGATCTGGAATGCACTATCTGAGAGTGTGGTGGAGTCAGGGTCAGTCGAGTGGTTAGGATCTGGAATGCACTGTCTGAGAGTGTGGTGGAGACAGGGACAATCGAGTTTTTAGGATTTGGAATGCACTGTCTGAAAGTGTGGTGGAGACAAGGTCAATCGAGTGGTTAGGATCTGGAATGCACTGTCTAAGAGTGTGGGGGAGACAGGGTCAATCGAGTGGTTAGGATCTGGAATGCACTGTCAGAGAGTGTGGCGGAGACATTTTCAATCGAGTGGTTAGGATCTGGAATGCACTGTCTGAGAGTGTGGTGGAGACAGGGTCAATCGACTGGTTAGGATCTGGAATGCACTTTCTGAGAGTGTGGTGGAGACAGGGTCAATCGAGTGGTTAGGGTCTGGATTGCACTGTCTGAGAGTGTGGCGGAGACAGTGTCAATCGAGTGGTTAGGGTCTGGATTGCACTGTCTGAGAGTGTGGTGGAGACAGGGTCAATCGAGTGGTTAGGATCTGGAATGCACTGTCTGAGAGGGTGGTGCAGACAGTGTCAATCGACTGGTTAGGATCTGGAATGCTCTGTCTGAGAGTGTGGTGGAGACAGGGTCAATCGAATGGTTAGGATCTGGAATGCACTGTCTGAGAGTGTGGTGGAGACAGGGTCAATCGAGTGGTTAGGATCTGGAATGCACTGCCTGAGAGTGTGGTGGAGTCAGGGTCAATCGAGTGGTTAGGATCTGGAATGCACTGTCTGAGAGTGTGGTGGAGACAGGGACAAACGAGTTTTTAGGATTTGGAATACAATGTCTGAAAGTGTGGTGGAGACAAGGTCAATCGAGTGGTTAGGATCTGGAATGCACTGTCTAAGAGTGTGGGGGAGACAGGGTCAATCGAGTGGTTAGGATCTGGAATGCACTGCCTGAGAGTGTGGTGGAGACAGTGTCAATCGAGTGGTTAGGATCAGGAATGCTCTGTCTGAGAGTGTGGTGGAGACAGGGTCAGTCGAGTTGTTAGGATCTGGAATGCACTGTCTGAGAGTGTGGTGGAGACAGGGTCAATCGAGTGGTTAGGATCTGGAATGCACTGTCTGAGAGTGTGGTGGAGACAGTGTCAATCGAGTGGTTAGGATGTGGAATGCTCAGTCTTAGAGTGTGGTGGAGACAGGGTCAATCGAGTGGTTAGGATTTGGAATGCATTGTGTGAGAGTGTGGTGGTGAATGGGTCAATCGAGTGGTTAGGATCTGGAATTCACTGTCTGAGAGTGTTGTGGAGACAGGGTCAATCGAGTGGTTAGGATCTGGAATGCACTGCCTGAGAGTGTAGTGGAGACAGGGTCAATCGAGTGGTTAGGATCTGGAATGCACTGTCTGAGAGTGTGGTGGAGACAGGGTCTATTGAGTGGTTAGGATCTGGAATGCACTGTCTGAGAGTGTGGTGGAGACAGGGTCAATCGAGTGGTTCGGATCTGGAATGCACTGTCTGAGAGTGTGGTGGAGAGAGGGACAATCGAGTTTTAGGATATGGAATACACTGTCTGAGAGCGTGGTGGAGACAGTGTCAATCGAGTGGTAAGGATCTTGAATGCACTGTCTGAGAGTGTGGGGGAGACAGGGTCAATCGAGTGGTTAGGATCTGGAATGCACTGTCTGAGAGTGTGGTGGAGACAGGGTCAATTGAGTGGTTAGGATCTGGAATGCTCAGCATGAGAGTGTGGTGGAGACAGGGTCAATCGAGTGCTTAGGATCTGGAATGCACTGCCTGAGAGTGTGGTGGAGACAGGGTCAATCGAGTGCTTAGTATCTGGAATGCACTGCCTGAGACTGTGGTGGAGACAGGGTCAATCGAGTGGTTAGGATCTGGAATACTCTGTCTGAGAGTGTGGTGGAGAAAGGGTCAATCGAGTGGTTCGGATCTGGAATGCACTGTCTGAGAGTGTGGTGAAGACAGGGACAATCGAGTGGTTAAGATCTGGAATGCACTGTCTGAGAGTGTGGTGGAGTCAGGTTCAATCGAGAGGTAAGGATCTGGAATGCACTGTCGGAGAGTGTGGGGGAGACAGGGTCAATCGAGTGGTTAGGATCTGGAATGTACTGTCTGAGAGTCTAGTGGAGACAGGGTCAATCGAGTGATTAGGATCTGGACTGCACTGCATGAGAGTGTGGTATAGACAGGGTCAATCGAGTGCTTAGGATCTGGAACGCACTGTCTGAGTGTGTGGTGGAGACAGGGTCAATTGAGTGGTTAGGATCTGGAATTCACTGTCTGAGAGTTTGGTGGAGACAGGGTCAATCGAGTGGTTAGGATCTGGAATACACTGTCTGAGATTGTGGTGGAGACAGGGTCAATCGAGTGGTTCGGATCTGGAATGCACTGTCTGAGAGTGTGGTGGAGACAGGGTCAATCGAGTGGTTGGGATCTGGAATGCACTGTCTGATACTGTGGTGGAGACAGGGTCAATGGAGTGGTTAGGATTTGGAATGCACTGTCTGAGAGTGTGGTGGAGACTGGGTCAATCGAGTGGTTCGGAAGTGGAATGCACTGTCTGAGAGCGTGGTGGAGACAGGGTCAATCGAGTGGTTAGTATCTGGAATGTACTGTCTGAGAGTGCGGGGGAGACAGGGTTAAACGAGGGGTTCGGATCTTGAATGCACTGTCTGAGAGTGTGGTGGAGACAGGGTCAATCGAGTGTTTCGGAACTGGAATGCACTGTCTGAGAGTGTGGTGGAGACAGGGTTAAACGAGGGGTTCGGATCTTGAATGCACTGTCTGAGAGTGTGGTGAAGACAGGGTCAATCGAGTGGTTAGGATCTGGAATGCACTGTCTGAGAGTGTAGTGGAGACAGGGTCAATCGAGTGGTTAGGATCTGGAATGCACTGTCTGAGAGTGTGGTGGAGACCGGGTAAAATGAGTGGTGAGGATATGGAATGCACTGCTGAGAGTGTGGAGGAGACAGTGTCAATTGAATGGTTAGGATAAGGAATGCACTGCCTGAGAGTGTGGTGGAGACAGGGTCAATCGAGTGGTTAGGATCTGGAATGCACTGTCTGAGAGTGTGGTGGAGACAGGGTCAATCGAGTGGTTAGGATCTGGAATGCACTGTCTGAGAGTGAGGTGGAGACAGGGTCAATGGAGTGGTTAGGATCTCGAATGCACTGTCTGAGAGTGTGGTGGAGACAGGGTCAATGGAGTGGTTAGGATCTCGAATGCACTGTCTGAGAGTGTGGTGGATACAGGGTCAATCGAGTGGTTAGGATCTGGAATGCACTGTCTGAGAGTATGGTGGAGACAGGGTCAATCGAGTGGTAAGGATCTGGAATGCACTGTCTGAGAGTGTGGTGGAGACAGGGTCAATCGAGTGGTTAGGATCTGGAATGCACTGTCTGAGAGTGTGGTGGAGAGAGGGACAATCGAGTTTTTAGGATATGGAATACACAGTCTGAGAGTGTGGTGGAGACAGGGTCAATCGAGTGGTTAGGATCTGGAATGCACTGTCTGAGAGTGTGGTGAAGACTGGGTCTATTGAGTGGTTTGGATCTGGAATGCACTGTCTGAAAGTGTGGTGGAGACAGGGTCAATCGAATGGTTAGGATCTGGAATGCACTGTCTGAGAGTGTGGTGGAGACAGGGTCAATCGAGTGGTTAGGATCTGGATTGCACTGTCTGAGAGTGTGGTGGAGACAGTGTCAATCGAGTGGTTAGGATCTGGAATGCTCTGTCTGAGAGTGTGGTGGAGACAGGGTCAATCGAGTGGTTAGGATCTGGAATGCACTGTCTGAGAGTGTAGTGGAGACAGGGTCAATCGAGTGGTTAGGATCTGGAATGCACTGTCTGAGAGTGTAGTGGAGAAACGGTCGATCGAGTGGTCAGGATCTGGAATTCACTGTCTGAGAGTGCGAGGGAGACAAGGTCAATCGAGTGGTTAGGATCAGGAATGCACTGTCTGAGAGTGTGGTGGAGACAGGGTCAATCGAGTGGTTAGGATCTGGAATGCACTGTCTGAGATTGTGGTGGAGAGAGGGACAATCGAGTTTTTAGGATATGGAATACACAGTCTGAGAGTGTGGTGGAGACAGGGTCAATCGAGTGGTTAGGTTCTGGAATGCACTGTCTGAGAGTGTGGTGAAGACTGGGTCTATTGAGTGGTTTGGATCTGGAATGCACTGTCTGAGAGTGTGGTGGAGAGAGGGACAATCGAGTTTTTAGGATATGGAATACACAGTCTGAGAGTGTGGTGGAGACAGGGTCAATCGAGTGGTAAGGATCTGGAATGCACTGTCTGAGAGTGCGATGGAGACAGGGTCAATCGAGTGGTTAGGATCTGGAACGCACTGTCTGAGAGTGTGGTGGAGACAGGGTCAATCGAGTGGTTAGGATCTGGAAGGCACTGCATGAGAATGTGGTGGAGACAGGGTCAATCGAGTGCTTAGGATCTGAAACGCACTGTCTGAGTGTGTGGTGGTGACAGGGTCAATCGAGTGGTTAGGATCTGGAATGCACTGTCTGAGAGTGTGGTGGAGACAGGGTCAATCGAGTGGTTAGGATCTGGAATGCACTGTCTGAGAGTGTGGGGGAGACAGGGTCAATCGAGTGGTTAGGATCTGGAATGCACTGTCTGAAAGTGGTGGAGACAGTGCCATTCGAGTGGTTAGGATCTGGAATGCTCTGTCTGCGAGTTTGTTGGAGACAGGGTCAATCAAGTGGTTAGGAACTGGAATTCACTGACTGAGAGTGTGGTGGAGACATGGTCAATCGAGTGGTTAGGATCTGGAATGCACTGTCTGAGAGTGTGGTGGAGACAGGGTCAATCGAATGGTTAGGATCTGGAATGCACTGTCTGAGATTGTGGTGGAGACAGGGTCAATCGAGTGGTTCGGATCTGGAATGCACTGTCTGAGATTGTGGTGGAGACAGGGTCAATCGAGTGGTTAGGATCTGGAATGCACTGTCTGAGAGTGTGGTTGAGACAGTGTAAATTGAGTGGTTTGGATATGGAATGCACTATCTGAGAGGGTGGTGGAGACAGGGTCAATCGAGTGGTTAGGATCTGGAATGCACTATCTGAGAGTGTGGTGAAGTCAGGGTCAGTCGAGTGGTTAGGATATGGAATGCACTGTCTGAGAGTGTGGCGGAGACAGGGACAATCGAGTTTTTAGGATTTGGAATGCACTGTCTGAAAGTGTGGTGGAGACAAGGTCAATCGAGTGGTTAGGATCTGGAATGCACTGTCTAAGAGTGTGGGGGAGACAGGGTCAATCGAGTGGTTAGGATCTGGAATGCACTGTCAGAGAGTGTGGCGGAGACAGTGTCAATCGAGTGGTTAGGATCTGGAATGCGCTCTCTGAGAGTGTGGGGGAGACAGGGTCAATCGAGTGGTTAGGATCTGGAATGCACTGTCTGAGAGTGTGGGGGAGAGAGTGTCAATCGAGTGGTTAGGATCCGGAATGCACTTTCTGAGAGTGTGGTGGAGACAGGGTCAA
This sequence comes from Cetorhinus maximus, assembly GCF_964194155.1. Taxonomy (NCBI): domain Eukaryota; kingdom Metazoa; phylum Chordata; class Chondrichthyes; order Lamniformes; family Cetorhinidae; genus Cetorhinus; species Cetorhinus maximus. The sequence continues at coordinate 130,699 of NW_027596347.1, forward strand.
TCGAGTGGTTAGGGTCTGGATTGCACTGTCTGAGAGTGTGGCGGAGACAGTGTCAATCGAGTGGTTAGGGTCTGGATTGCACTGTCTGAGAGTGTGGTGGAGACAGGGTCAATCGAGTGGTTAGGATCTGGAATGCACTGTCTGAAAGTGTGGTGGAGACAGGGTCAATCGAGTGCTTAGGATCTGGAATGCACTGCCTGAGAGTGTGGTGGAGACAGGGTCAATCGAGTGCTTAGTATCTGGAATGCACTGCCTGAGAGTGTGGTGGAGACAGGGTCAATCGAGTGGTTAGGATCTGTAATACACTGTCTGAGAGTGTGGTGGAGAAAGGGTCAATCGAGTGGTTCGCATCTGGAATGCACTGTCTGAGAGTGTGGTGGAGACAGGGTCAATCGAGTGGTTAAGATCTGGAATGCACTGTCTGAGAGTGTGGTGGAGTCAGGTTCAATCGAGAGGTAAGGATCTGGAATGCACTGTCTGAGAGTGTGGGGGAAACAGGGACAATCGAGTGGTTAGGATCTGGAATGTACTGTCTGTGAGTCTAGTGGAGACAGGGTCAATCGAGTGGTTAGGATCTGGTCTGCACTGCATGAGAGTGTGGTATAGACAGGGTCAATCGAGTGCTTAGGATCTGGAACGCACTGTCTGAGTGTGTGGTGGAGACAGGGTCAATCGAGTGGTTAGGATCTGGAATTCACTGTCTGAGAGTTTGGTGGAGACAGGGTCAATCGAGTGGTTAGGATCTGGAATACACTGACTGAGATTGTGGTGGAGACAGGGTCAATCGAGTGGTTCGGATCTGGAATGCACTGTCTGAGAGTGTGGTGGAGACAGGGTCAATCGAGTGGTTGGGATCTGGAATGCACTGTCTGATACTGTGGTGGAGTCAGGGTGAATTGAGTGGTTAGGATATGGAATGCACTGTCTGAGAGTATGGTGGAGACTGGGTCAATCGAGTGGTTCGGAAGTGGAATGCACTGTCTGAGATCGTGGTGGAGACAGGGTCAATCGAGTGGTTAGGATCTGGAATGTACTGTCTGAGAGTGCGGGGGAGACAGGGTTAAACGAGGGGTTCGGATCTTGAATGCACTGTCTGAGAGTGTGGTGGAGACAGGGTCAATCGAGTGTTTCGGAACTGGAATGCACTGTCTGAGAGTGTGGTGAAGAGAGGGTCAATCGAGTGGTTAGGATCTGGAATGCACTGTCTGAGAGTGTAGTGGAGACAGGGTCAATCGAGTGGTTAGGATCTGGAACGCACTGTCTGAGAGTGTGGTGGAGACAGGGTCAATCGAGTGGTTAGGATCTGGAATGCACTGTCTGAGAGTGTGGTGGAGACAGGGTCAATCGAGTGGTTCGGATCTGGAATGCACTGTCTGAGAGTGTGGAGGAGACAGGGTCAATCGAGTGGTTACGATTTGGAATGCACTGCCTGACAGTGTGGTGGAGACAGGGTCAATCGAGTGGTTAGGATCTGGAATACACTGTCTGAGAGTGTGGTGGAGAGAGTGTCAATCGAGTGGTTAGGATCTGGAATGCACTGTCTGAGAGTATGGTTGACACTGGGTCAATCGAGTGGTTAGGATCTGGAATGCGCTGTCGGAGATTGTGGTTGAGACAGGGTCAATCGAGTGGTTAGGATCTGGAATGCACTTTCTGAGTGTGTGGTGGTGACAGGGTCAATCGAGTGGTTAGGATCTGGAATTCACTGTCTGAGAGTGTGGTGGAGACAGGGTCAATCGAGTGGTTAGGATCTGAAATGCACTGTCTGAGAGTGTGGGGGAGACAGTGTCAATCGAGTGGTTAGGATCCGGAATGCACTGTCTGAGAGTGTGGTGGAGACAGGGTCAATCGAGTGGTTAGGATCTGAAATGCACTGTGTGAGAGTGTGGCGGAGACAGGGTCAATCGAGTGGTTAGGATCTGGAATACACTGTCTGAGAGTGTGGAAGAGAGAGTGTCAATCGAGTGGTTAGGATCTGGAATGCACTGTCTGAGAGTATGGTTGACACTGGGTCAATCGAGTGGTTAGGATCTGGAATGCGCTGTCTGAGATTGTGGTTGAGACAGGGTCAATCGAGTGGTTAGGATCTGGAATGCGCTGTCTGAGATTGTGGTTGAGACAGGGTCAATCGAGTGGTAAGGATCTGGAATGCACTGTCTGAGAGTGAGCTGGAGACAGGGTCAATCGAGTGGTTAGGATCTGGAATGCACTGTCTGAGAGTGTGGGGGAGACAGGGTCAATCGAGTGGTCAGGATCTGGAATGCACTGTCTGAGAGTGTGGTGGAGACAGGGTCAGTCGAGGGGTTAGGATCTGGAATGCACTGTCTGAGAGCGTGGTGGAGACAGGGTCAATCGAGTGGTTAGGATCTGGAATGTACTGTCTGAGAGTGCGGGGGAGACAGGGTTAAACGAGGGGTTCGGATCTTGAATGCACTGTCTGAGAGTGTGGTGGAGACAGGGTCAATCGAGTGTTTCGGAAATGGAATGCACTGTCTGAGAGTGTGGTGAAGACAGGGTCAATCGAGTGGTTAGGATCTGGAATGCACTGTCTGAGAGTGTAGTGGAGACAGGGTCAATCGAGTTGTTAGGATCTGGAACGCACTGTCTGAGAGTGTGGTGGAGACAGGATCAATCGAGTGGTTAGGATCTGGAATGCACTGTCTGAGAGTGTGGTGGAGACAGGGTAAAATGAGTGGTGAGGATATGGAATGCACTGCTGAGAGTGTGGAGGAGACAATGTCAATTGAATGGTTAGGATAAGGAATGCACTGCCTGAGAGTGTGGTGGAGACAGGGTCAATCGAGTGGTTAGGATCTGGAATGCACTGTCTGAGAGTGTGGTGAAGACTGGGTCAATCGAGTGGTTAGGATCTGGAAAGCACTGTCTGAGAGTGTAGTGGAGACAGGGTCAATCGAGTGGTTAGGATCTGCAATGCACTGTCTGAGAATGTAGTGGAGACAGGGTCAATCGAGTGGTTAGGATCTGGAATGCACTGTCTGAGAGTGTAGTGGAGAAAGGTTAGATCGAGTGGTCAGGATCTGGAATTCACTGTCTGAGAGTGTGAGGGAGACAAGGTCAATCGAGTGGTTAGGATCTGGAATGCACTGTCTGAGAGTGTGGCGGAGACAGGGTCAATCGAGTGGTTAGGATCTGGAATGCACTGTCTGAGAGTGTGGTGGAGAGGGGTACAATCGAGTTTTTAGGATATGGAATACACAGTCTGAGAGTGTGGTGGAGACAGGGTCAATCGAGTGGCAAGGATCTGGAATGCACTGTCTGAGAGTGCGATGGAGACAGGGTCAATCGAGTGGTTAGGATCTGGAATGCACTGTCTGAGAGTGTGGTGGAGACAGGGTCAATCGAGTGGTTAGGATCTGGAATGCACTGCATGAGAGTGTGGTGGAGACAGGGTCAATCGAGTGCTTAGGATCTGAAACGCACTGTCTGAGTGTGTGGTGGTGACAGGGTCAATCGAGTGGATAGGATCGGGAATGAACTGTCTGAGAGTGTGGTGGAGACAGGGTCAATCGAGTGGTTAGGATCTGGAATGCACTGTCTGAGAGTGTGGGGGAGACAGGGTCAATCGAGTGGTTAGGATCCGGAATGCACTGTCTGAGAGTGTGGTGGAGACAGGGTCAATCGAGTGGTTAGGATCTGGAATGCACTGTCTGAGAGTGTGGTGGAGTCAGTGTCAATCGAGTGGTTAGGATCTGGAATGCTCTGTCTGCGAGTTTGTTGGAGACAGGGTCAATCGAGTGGTTAGGAACTGGAATTCACTGTCTGAGAGTGTGGTGGAGACATGGTCAATCGAGTGGTTAGGATCTGGAATGCACTGTCTGAGAGTGTGGTGGAGACAGGGTCAATCGAATGGTTAGGATCTGGAATGCACTGTCTGAGAGTTTGGTGGAGACAGGGTCAATCGAGTAGTTCGGATCTAGAATGCACTGTCTGAGATTGTGGTGGAGACAGGGTCAATCGAGTGGTTAGGATCTGGAATGCACTGTCTGAGAGTGTGGTTGAGACAGTGTAAATTGAGTGGTTAGGATATGGAATGCACTATCTGAGAGTGTCGTGGAGACAGGGTCAATCGAATGGTTAGGATCTGGAATGCACTATCTGAGAGTGTGGTGGAGTCAGGGTCAGTCGAGTGGTTAGGATCTGGAATGCACTGTCTGAGAGTGTGGTTGAGACAGTGTAAATTGAGTGGTTAGGATATGGAATGCACTATCTGAGAGTGTCGTGGAGACAGGGTCAATCGAATGGTTAGGATCTGGAATGCACTGTCTGAGAGTGTGGTGAAGACTGGGTCTATTGAGTGGTTTGGATCTGGAATGCACTGTCTGAGAGTGTGGTGGAGAGAGGGACAATCGAGTTTTTAGGATATGGAATACACAGTCTGAGAGTGTGGTGGAGACAGGGTCAATCGAGTGGTAAGGATCTGGAATGCACTGTCTGAGAGTGCGATGGAGACAGGGTCAATCGAGTGGTTAGGATCTGGAACGCACTGTCTGAGAGTGTGGTGGAGACAGGGTCAATCGAGTGGTTAGGATCTGGAAGGCACTGCATGAGAATGTGGTGGAGACAGGGTCAATCGAGTGCTTAGGATCTGAAACGCACTGTCTGAGTGTGTGGTGGTGACAGGGTCAATCGAGTGGTTAGGATCTGGAATGCACTGTCTGAGAGTGTGGTGGAGACAGGGTCAATCGAGTGGTTAGGATCTGGAATGCACTGTCTGAGAGTGTGGGGGAGACAGGGTCAATCGAGTGGTTAGGATCTGGAATGCACTGTCTGAAAGTGGTGGAGACAGTGCCATTCGAGTGGTTAGGATCTGGAATGCTCTGTCTGCGAGTTTGTTGGAGACAGGGTCAATCAAGTGGTTAGGAACTGGAATTCACTGACTGAGAGTGTGGTGGAGACATGGTCAATCGAGTGGTTAGGATCTGGAATGCACTGTCTGAGAGTGTGGTGGAGACAGGGTCAATCGAATGGTTAGGATCTGGAATGCACTGTCTGAGATTGTGGTGGAGACAGGGTCAATCGAGTGGTTCGGATCTGGAATGCACTGTCTGAGATTGTGGTGGAGACAGGGTCAATCGAGTGGTTAGGATCTGGAATGCACTGTCTGAGAGTGTGGTTGAGACAGTGTAAATTGAGTGGTTTGGATATGGAATGCACTATCTGAGAGGGTGGTGGAGACAGGGTCAATCGAGTGGTTAGGATCTGGAATGCACTATCTGAGAGTGTGGTGAAGTCAGGGTCAGTCGAGTGGTTAGGATATGGAATGCACTGTCTGAGAGTGTGGCGGAGACAGGGACAATCGAGTTTTTAGGATTTGGAATGCACTGTCTGAAAGTGTGGTGGAGACAAGGTCAATCGAGTGGTTAGGATCTGGAATGCACTGTCTAAGAGTGTGGGGGAGACAGGGTCAATCGAGTGGTTAGGATCTGGAATGCACTGTCAGAGAGTGTGGCGGAGACAGTGTCAATCGAGTGGTTAGGATCTGGAATGCGCTCTCTGAGAGTGTGGGGGAGACAGGGTCAATCGAGTGGTTAGGATCTGGAATGCACTGTCTGAGAGTGTGGGGGAGAGAGTGTCAATCGAGTGGTTAGGATCCGGAATGCACTTTCTGAGAGTGTGGTGGAGACAGGGTCAATCGAGTGGTTAGGGTCTGGATTGCACTGTCTGAGAGTGTGGCGGAGACAGTGTCAATCGAGTGGTTAGGGTCTGGATTGCACTGTCTGAGAGTGTGGTGGAGACAGGGTCAATCGAGTGGTTAGGATCTGGAATGCACTGTCTGAAAGTGTGGTGGAGACAGGGTCAATCGAGTGCTTAGGATCTGGAATGCACTGCCTGAGAGTGTGGTGGAGACAGGGTCAATCGAGTGCTTAGTATCTGGAATGCACTGCCTGAGAGTGTGGTGGAGACAGGGTCAATCGAGTGGTTAGGATCTGTAATACACTGTCTGAGAGTGTGGTGGAGAAAGGGTCAATCGAGTGGTTCGCATCTGGAATGCACTGTCTGAGAGTGTGGTGGAGACAGGGTCAATCGAGTGGTTAAGATCTGGAATGCACTGTCTGAGAGTGTGGTGGAGTCAGGTTCAATCGAGAGGTAAGGATCTGGAATGCACTGTCTGAGAGTGTGGGGGAAACAGGGACAATCGAGTGGTTAGGATCTGGAATGTACTGTCTGTGAGTCTAGTGGAGACAGGGTCAATCGAGTGGTTAGGATCTGGTCTGCACTGCATGAGAGTGTGGTATAGACAGGGTCAATCGAGTGCTTAGGATCTGGAACGCACTGTCTGAGTGTGTGGTGGAGACAGGGTCAATCGAGTGGTTAGGATCTGGAATTCACTGTCTGAGAGTTTGGTGGAGACAGGGTCAATCGAGTGGTTAGGATCTGGAATACACTGACTGAGATTGTGGTGGAGACAGGGTCAATCGAGTGGTTCGGATCTGGAATGCACTGTCTGAGAGTGTGGTGGAGACAGGGTCAATCGAGTGGTTGGGATCTGGAATGCACTGTCTGATACTGTGGTGGAGTCAGGGTGAATTGAGTGGTTAGGATATGGAATGCACTGTCTGAGAGTATGGTGGAGACTGGGTCAATCGAGTGGTTCGGAAGTGGAATGCACTGTCTGAGATCGTGGTGGAGACAGGGTCAATCGAGTGGTTAGGATCTGGAATGTACTGTCTGAGAGTGCGGGGGAGACAGGGTTAAACGAGGGGTTCGGATCTTGAATGCACTGTCTGAGAGTGTGGTGGAGACAGGGTCAATCGAGTGTTTCGGAACTGGAATGCACTGTCTGAGAGTGTGGTGAAGAGAGGGTCAATCGAGTGGTTAGGATCTGGAATGCACTGTCTGAGAGTGTAGTGGAGACAGGGTCAATCGAGTGGTTAGGATCTGGAACGCACTGTCTGAGAGTGTGGTGGAGACAGGGTCAATCGAGTGGTTAGGATCTGGAATGCACTGTCTGAGAGTGTGGTGGAGACAGGGTCAATCGAGTGGTTCGGATCTGGAATGCACTGTCTGAGAGTGTGGAGGAGACAGGGTCAATCGAGTGGTTACGATTTGGAATGCACTGCCTGACAGTGTGGTGGAGACAGGGTCAATCGAGTGGTTAGGATCTGGAATACACTGTCTGAGAGTGTGGTGGAGAGAGTGTCAATCGAGTGGTTAGGATCTGGAATGCACTGTCTGAGAGTATGGTTGACACTGGGTCAATCGAGTGGTTAGGATCTGGAATGCGCTGTCGGAGATTGTGGTTGAGACAGGGTCAATCGAGTGGTTAGGATCTGGAATGCACTTTCTGAGTGTGTGGTGGTGACAGGGTCAATCGAGTGGTTAGGATCTGGAATTCACTGTCTGAGAGTGTGGTGGAGACAGGGTCAATCGAGTGGTTAGGATCTGAAATGCACTGTCTGAGAGTGTGGGGGAGACAGTGTCAATCGAGTGGTTAGGATCCGGAATGCACTGTCTGAGAGTGTGGTGGAGACAGGGTCAATCGAGTGGTTAGGATCTGAAATGCACTGTGTGAGAGTGTGGCGGAGACAGGGTCAATCGAGTGGTTAGGATCTGGAATACACTGTCTGAGAGTGTGGAAGAGAGAGTGTCAATCGAGTGGTTAGGATCTGGAATGCACTGTCTGAGAGTATGGTTGACACTGGGTCAATCGAGTGGTTAGGATCTGGAATGCGCTGTCTGAGATTGTGGTTGAGACAGGGTCAATCGAGTGGTTAGGATCTGGAATGCGCTGTCTGAGATTGTGGTTGAGACAGGGTCAATCGAGTGGTAAGGATCTGGAATGCACTGTCTGAGAGTGAGCTGGAGACAGGGTCAATCGAGTGGTTAGGATCTGGAATGCACTGTCTGAGAGTGTGGGGGAGACAGGGTCAATCGAGTGGTCAGGATCTGGAATGCACTGTCTGAGAGTGTGGTGGAGACAGGGTCAGTCGAGGGGTTAGGATCTGGAATGCACTGTCTGAGAGCGTGGTGGAGACAGGGTCAATCGAGTGGTTAGGATCTGGAATGTACTGTCTGAGAGTGCGGGGGAGACAGGGTTAAACGAGGGGTTCGGATCTTGAATGCACTGTCTGAGAGTGTGGTGGAGACAGGGTCAATCGAGTGTTTCGGAAATGGAATGCACTGTCTGAGAGTGTGGTGAAGACAGGGTCAATCGAGTGGTTAGGATCTGGAATGCACTGTCTGAGAGTGTAGTGGAGACAGGGTCAATCGAGTTGTTAGGATCTGGAACGCACTGTCTGAGAGTGTGGTGGAGACAGGATCAATCGAGTGGTTAGGATCTGGAATGCACTGTCTGAGAGTGTGGTGGAGACAGGGTAAAATGAGTGGTGAGGATATGGAATGCACTGCTGAGAGTGTGGAGGAGACAATGTCAATTGAATGGTTAGGATAAGGAATGCACTGCCTGAGAGTGTGGTGGAGACAGGGTCAATCGAGTGGTTAGGATCTGGAATGCACTGTCTGAGAGTGTGGTGAAGACTGGGTCAATCGAGTGGTTAGGATCTGGAAAGCACTGTCTGAGAGTGTAGTGGAGACAGGGTCAATCGAGTGGTTAGGATCTGCAATGCACTGTCTGAGAATGTAGTGGAGACAGGGTCAATCGAGTGGTTAGGATCTGGAATGCACTGTCTGAGAGTGTAGTGGAGAAAGGTTAGATCGAGTGGTCAGGATCTGGAATTCACTGTCTGAGAGTGTGAGGGAGACAAGGTCAATCGAGTGGTTAGGATCTGGAATGCACTGTCTGAGAGTGTGGCGGAGACAGGGTCAATCGAGTGGTTAGGATCTGGAATGCACTGTCTGAGAGTGTGGTGGAGAGGGGTACAATCGAGTTTTTAGGATATGGAATACACAGTCTGAGAGTGTGGTGGAGACAGGGTCAATCGAGTGGCAAGGATCTGGAATGCACTGTCTGAGAGTGCGATGGAGACAGGGTCAATCGAGTGGTTAGGATCTGGAATGCACTGTCTGAGAGTGTGGTGGAGACAGGGTCAATCGAGTGGTTAGGATCTGGAATGCACTGCATGAGAGTGTGGTGGAGACAGGGTCAATCGAGTGCTTAGGATCTGAAACGCACTGTCTGAGTGTGTGGTGGTGACAGGGTCAATCGAGTGGATAGGATCGGGAATGAACTGTCTGAGAGTGTGGTGGAGACAGGGTCAATCGAGTGGTTAGGATCTGGAATGCACTGTCTGAGAGTGTGGGGGAGACAGGGTCAATCGAGTGGTTAGGATCCGGAATGCACTGTCTGAGAGTGTGGTGGAGACAGGGTCAATCGAGTGGTTAGGATCTGGAATGCACTGTCTGAGAGTGTGGTGGAGTCAGTGTCAATCGAGTGGTTAGGATCTGGAATGCTCTGTCTGCGAGTTTGTTGGAGACAGGGTCAATCGAGTGGTTAGGAACTGGAATTCACTGTCTGAGAGTGTGGTGGAGACATGGTCAATCGAGTGGTTAGGATCTGGAATGCACTGTCTGAGAGTGTGGTGGAGACAGGGTCAATCGAATGGTTAGGATCTGGAATGCACTGTCTGAGAGTTTGGTGGAGACAGGGTCAATCGAGTAGTTCGGATCTAGAATGCACTGTCTGAGATTGTGGTGGAGACAGGGTCAATCGAGTGGTTAGGATCTGGAATGCACTGTCTGAGAGTGTGGTTGAGACAGTGTAAATTGAGTGGTTAGGATATGGAATGCACTATCTGAGAGTGTCGTGGAGACAGGGTCAATCGAATGGTTAGGATCTGGAATGCACTATCTGAGAGTGTGGTGGAGTCAGGGTCAGTCGAGTGGTTAGGATCTGGAATGCACTGTCTGAGAGTGTGGTGGAGACAGGGACAATCGAGTTTTTAGGATTTGGAATGCACTGTCTGAAAGTGTGGTGGAGACAAGGTCAATCGAGTGGTTAGGATCTGGAATGCACTGTCTAAGAGTGTGGGGGAGACAGGGTCAATCGAGTGGTTAGGATCTGGAATGCACTGTCAGAGAGTGTGGCGGAGACATTTTCAATCGAGTGGTTAGGATCTGGAATGCACTGTCTGAGAGTGTGGTGGAGACAGGGTCAATCGACTGGTTAGGATCTGGAATGCACTTTCTGAGAGTGTGGTGGAGACAGGGTCAATCGAGTGGTTAGGGTCTGGATTGCACTGTCTGAGAGTGTGGCGGAGACAGTGTCAATCGAGTGGTTAGGGTCTGGAAGCACTGTCTGAGAGTGTGGTGGAGACAGGGTCAATCGAGTGGTTAGGATCTGGAATGCACTGTCTGAGAGTGTGGTGGAGACAGGGTCAATCGAGTGGTTAGGATCTTGAATGCACTGTCTGAGAGGGTGGTGCAGACAGTGTCAATCGACTGGTTAGGATCTGGAATGCTCTGTCTGAGAGTGTGGTGGAGACAGGGTCAATCGAATGGTTAGGATCTGGAATGCACTGTCTGAGAGTGTGGTGGAGACAGGGTCAATCGAGTGGTTAGGATCTGGAATGCACTGCCTGAGAGTGTGGTGGAGTCAGGGTCAATCGAGTGGTTAGGATCTGGAATGCACTGTCTGAGAGTGTGGTGGAGACAGGGACAAACGAGTTTTTAGGATTTGGAATACAATGTCTGAAAGTGTGGTGGAGACAAGGTCAATCGAGTGGTTAGGATCTGGAATGCACTGTCTAAGAGTGTGGGGGAGACAGGGTCAATCGAGTGGTTAGGATCTGGAATGCACTGCCTGAGAGTGTGGTGGAGACAGTGTCAATCGAGTGGTTAGGATCAGGAATGCTCTGTCTGAGAGTGTGGTGGAGACAGGGTCAGACGAGTTGTTAGGATCTGGAATGCACTGTCTGAGAGTGTGGTGGAGACAGGGTCAATCGAGTGGTTAGGATCTGGAATGCACTGTCTGAGAGTGTGGTGGAGACAGTGTCAATCGAGTGGTTAGGATGTGGAATGCTCTGTCTTAGAGTGTGGTGGAGACAGGGTCAATCGAGTGGTTAGGATTTGGAATGCATTGTGTGAGAGTGTGGTGGTGAATGGGTCAATCGAGTGGTTAGGATCTGGAATGCACTGTCTGAGAGTGTTGTGGAGACAGGGTCAATCGAGTGGTTAGGATCTGGAATGCACTGCCTGAGAGTGTAGTGGAGACAGGGTCAATCGAGTGGTTAGGATCTGGAATGCACTGTCTGAGAGTGTGGTGGAGACAGGGTCTATTGAGTGGTTAGGATCTGGAATGCACTGTCTGAGAGTGTGGTGGAGACAGGGTCAATCGAGTGGTTCGGATCTGGAATGCACTGTCTGAGAGTGTGGTGGAGAGAGGGACAATCGAGTTTTAGGATATGGAATACACTGTCTGAGAGCGTGGTGGAGACAGTGTCAATCGAGTGGTAAGGATCTTGAATGCACTGTCTGAGAGTGTGGGGGAGACAAGGTCAATCGAGTGGTTAGGATCTGGAATGCACTGTCTGAGAGTGTGGTGGAGACAGGGTCAATTGAGTGGTTAGGATCTGGAATGCACAGCATGAGAGTGTGGTGGAGACAGGGTCAATCGAGTGCTTAGGATCTGGAATGCACTGCCTGAGAGTGTGGTGGAAACAGGGTCAATCGAGTGCTTAGTATCTGGAATGCACTGCCTGAGACTGTGGTGGAGACAGGGTCAATCGAGTGGTTAGGATCTGGAATACTCTGTCTGAGAGTGTGGTGGAGAAAGGGTCAATCGAGTGGTTCGGATCTGGAATGCACTGTCTGAGAGTGTGGTGAAGACAGGGACAATCGAGTGGTTAAGATCTGGAATGCACTGTCTGAGAGTGTGGTGGAGTCAGGTTCAATCGAGAGGTAAGGATCTGGAATGCACTGTCGGAGAGTGTGGGGGAGACAGGGTCAATCGAGTGGTTAGGATCTGGAATGTACTGTCTGAGAGTCTAGTGGAGACAGGGTCAATCGAGTGATTAGGATCTGGACTGCACTGCATGAGAGTGTGGTATAGACAGGGTCAATCGAGTGCTTAGGATCTGGAACGCACTGTCTGAGTGTGTGGTGGAGACAGGGTCAATTGAGTGGTTAGGATCTGGAATTCACTGTCTGAGAGTTTGGTGGAGACAGGGTCAATCGAGTGGTTAGGATCTGGAATACACTGTCTGAGATTGTGGTGGAGACAGGGTCAATCGAGTGGTTCGGATCTGGAAGGCACTGTCTGAGAGTGTGGTGGAGACAGGGTCAATCGAGTGGTTGGGATCTGGAATGCACTGTCTGATACTGTGGTGGAGACAGGGTCAATGGAGTGGTTAGGATTTGGAATGCACTGTCTGAGAGTGTGGTGGAGACTGGGTCAATCGAGTGGTTCGGAAGTGGAATGCACTGTCTGAGAGCGTGGTGGAGACAGGGTCAATCGAGTGGTTAGTATCTGGAATGTACTGTCTGAGAGTGCGGGGGAGACAGGGTTAAACGAGGGGTTCGGATCTTGAATGCACTGTCTGAGAGTGTGGTGGAGACAGGGTCAATCGAGTGTTTCGGAACTGGAATGCACTGTCTGAGAGTGTGGTGGAGACAGGGTTAAACGAGGGGGTCGGATCTTGAATGCACTGTCTGAGAGTGTGGTGAAGACAGGGTCAATCGAGTGGTTAGGATCTGGAATGCACTGTCTGAGAGTGTAGTGGAGACAGGGTCAATCGAGTGGTTAGGATCTGGAATGCACTGTCTGAGAGTGTGGTGGAGACTGGGTAAAATGAGTGGTGAGGATATGGAATGCACTGCTGAGAGTGTGGAGGAGACAGTGTCAATTGAATGGTTAGGATAAGGAATGCACTGCCTGAGAGTGTGGTGGAGACAGGGTCAATCGAGTGGTTAGGATCTGGAATGCACTGTCTGAGAGTGTGGTGGAGACAGGGTCAATTGAGTGGTTAGGATCTGGAATGCACTGTCTGAGAGTGTGGTGGAGACAGGATCAATCGAGTGGTTAGGATCTGGAATGCACTGTCTGAGAGTGAGGTGGAGACAGGGTCAATGGAGTGGTTAGGATCTGGAATGCACTGTCTGAGAGTGTGGTGGAGACAGGGTCAATCGAGTGGTAAGGATCTGGAATGCACTGTCTGAGAGTGTGGTGGAGAGAGGGACAATCGAGTTTTTAGGATATGGAATACACAGTCTGAGAGTGTGGTGGAGACAGGGTCAATCGAGTGGTTAGGATCTGGAATGCACTGTCTGAGAGAGTGGTGAAGACTGGGTCTATTGAGTGGTTTGGATCTGGAATGCACTGTCTGAAAGTGTGGTGGAGACAGGGTCAATCGAATGGTTAGGATCGGGAATGCACTGTCTGAGAGTGTGGTGGAGACAGGGTCAATCGAGTGGTTAGGATCTGGATTGCACTGTCTGAGAGTGTGGTGGAGACAGTGTCAATCGAGTGGTTAGGATCTGGAATGCTCTGTCTGAGAGTGTGGTGGAGACAGGGTCAATCGAGTGGTTAGGATCTGGAATGCACTGTCTGAGAGTGTAGTGGAGACAGGGTCAATCGAGTGGTTAGGATCTGGAATGCACTGTCTGAGAGTGTAGTGGAGAAACGGTCGATCGAGTGGTCAGGATCTGGAATTCACTGTCTGAGAGTGTGAGGGAGACAAGGTCAATCGAGTGGTTAGGATCAGGAATGCACTGTCTGAGAGTGTGGTGGAGACAGGGTCAATCGAGTGGTTAGGATCTGGAATGCACTGTCTGAGATTGTGGTGGAGAGAGGGACAATCGAGTTTTTAGGATATGGAATACACAGTCTGAGAGTGTGGTGGAGACAGGGTCAATCGAGTGGTTAGGTTCTGGAATGCACTGTCTGAGAGTGTGGTGAAGACTGGGTCTATTGAGTGGTTTGGATCTGGAATGCACTGTCTGAAAGTGTGGTGGAGACAGGGTCAATCGAATGGTTAGGATCTGGAATGCACTGTCTGAGAGTGTGGTGGAGACAGGGTCAATCGAGTGGTTAGGATCTGGAATGCACTGTCTGAGAGTGTAGTGGAGACAGGGTCAATCGAGTGGATAGGATCTGGAATGCACTGTCTGAGAGTGTGGTGGAGACAGCGTCAATCGAGTGGTTAGGATCTGGAATGCACTGTCTGAGAGTGTAGTGGAGAAAGGGTCGCTCGAGTGGTCAGGATCTGGAATTCACTGTCTGAGAGTGTGAGGGAGACAAGGTCAATCGAGTGGTTAGGATCTGGAATGCACTGTCTTAGAGTGTGGTGGAGAAAAGGTCAATCGAGTGGTTAGGATCTGGAATGCACTGTCTGAGAGTGTGGTGGAGAGAGGGACAATCGAGTTTTTAGGATATGGAATACACAGTCTGAGAGTGTGGTGGAGACAGGGTCAATCGAGTGGTAAGGATCTGGAATGCACTGTCTGAGAGTGCGATGGAGACAGGGTCAATCGAGTGGTTAGGATCTGGAATGCACTGTCTGAGAGTGTGGTGGAGACAGGGTCAATCGAGTGGTTAGGATCTGGAATGCACTGCATGAGAGTGTGGTGGAGACAGGGTCAATCGAGTGCTTAGGATCTGAAACGCACTGTCTGAGTGTGTGGTGGTGACAGGGTCAATCGAGTGGTTAGGATCTGGAATTCACTGTCTTAGAGTGTGGTGGAGACAGGGTCAATCGAGTGGTTAGGATATGGAATGCACTATCAGAGATTGTGGTGGAGACAGGGTCAATCGAGTGGTTAGGATCTGGAATGCTCTGTCTGCGAGTTTGTTGGAGACAGGGTCAATCGAGTGGTTAGGAACTGGAATTCACTGTCTGAGAGTGTGGTGGAGACATGGTCAATCGAGTGGTTAGGATCTGGAATGCACTGTCTGAGAGTGTGGTGGAGACAGGGTCAATCGAATGGTTAGGATCTGGAATGCACTGTGTGAGAGTGTGGTGGAGACAGGGTCAATCGAGTGGTTCGGATCTGGAGTGCACTGTCTGAGATTGTGGTGGAGACAGGGTCAATCGAGTGGTTAGGATTTTTAATGCACTGTCTGAGAGTGTGGTTGAGACAGTGTAAATTGAGTGGTTAGGATATGGAATGCACTATCTGAGAGTGTGGTGGAGACAGGGTCAATCGAGTGGTTAGGATCTGGAATGCACTATCTGAGAGTGTGGTGGAGTCAGGGTCAGTCGAGAGGTTAGGATCTGGAATGCACTGTCTGAGAGTGCGGTGGAGACAGGGACAATCGAGTTTTTAGGATTTGGAATGCACTGTCTGAAAGTGTGGTGGAGACAAGGTCAATCGAGTGGTTAGGATCTGGAATGCACTGTCTAAGAGTGTGGTGGAGACAGGGTCAATCGAGTGGTTAGGATCTGGAATGCACTGTCTGAGAGTGAAGTGGAGACAGGGTCAATCGAGTGCTTAGGATCTGAAACGCACTGTCTGAGTGTGTGGTGGTGACAGGGTCAATCGAGTGGTTAGGATCTGGAATTCACTGTCTTAGAGTGTGGTGGAGACAGGGTCAATCGAGTGGTTAGGATTTGGAATGCACTATCAGAGATTGTGGTGGAGACAGGGTCAATCGAGTGGTTAGGATCTGGAATGCTCTGTCTGCGAGTTTGTTGGAGACAGGGTCAATCGAGTAGTTAGGAACTGGAATTCACTGTCTGAGAGTGTGGTGGAGACATGGTCAATCGAGTGGTTAGGATCTGGAATGCACTGTCTGAGAGTGTGGTGGAGACAGGGTCAATCGAATGGTTAGGATCTGGAATGCACTGTCTGAGAGTGTGATGGAGACAGGGTCAATCGAGTGGTTCGGATCTGGAATGCACTGTCTGAGATTGTGGTGGAGACAGGGTCAATCGAGTGGTTAGGATCTGGAATGCACTGTCTGAGAGTGTGGTTGAGACAGTGTAAATTGAGTGGTTAGGATATGGAATGCACTATCTGAGAGTGTGGTGGAGACAGGGTCAATCGAGTGGTTAGGATCTGGAATGCACTATCTGAGAGTGTGGTGGAGTCAGGGTCAGTCGAGTGGTTAGGATCTGGAATGCACAGTCTGAGAGTGCGGTGGAGACAGGGACAATCGAGTTTTTAGGATTTGGAATGCAGTGTCTGAAAGTGTGGTGGAGACAAGGTCAATCGAGTGGTTAGGATCTGGAATGCACTGTCTGAGAGTGTGGTGGAGACAGGGTCAATCGAGTGGTTAGGATCTGGAATGCACTGTCTGAGAGTGTGGGGGAGACAGGGTCAATCGAGTGGTTAGGATCTGGAATGCACTGTCTGAGAGTGTGGTGGAGACAGTGTCAATCGAGTCGTTAGGGTCTGGAATGCTCTGTCTGAGAGTGTGGTGGAGACAGGGTCAATCGAATGGTTAGGATCTGGAATGCACTGTCTGAGAGTGTGGTGGAGACAGGGTCAATCGAGTGGTTAGGATCTGGAATGCACTGCCTGAGAGTGTGGTGGAGTCAGGGTCAGTCGAGTGGTTAGGATCTGGAATGCACTGTCCGAGAGTGTGGTGGAGACAGGGACAAACGAGTTTTTAGGATTTGGAATACAATGTCTGAAAGTGTGGTGGAGACAAGGTCAATCGAGTGGTTAGGATCTGGAATGCACTGTCTAAGAGTGTGGGGGAGACAGGGTCAATCGAGTGGTTAGGATCTGGAATGCACTGTCCGATAGTGTGGCGGAGACAGGGTCAATCGAGTGGTTAGGATCTGGAATGCACTGCCTGAGAGTGTGGTGGAGACAGTGTCAATCGAGTGGTTAGGATCTGGAATGCTCTGTCTGAGAGTGTGGTGGAGACAGGGTCAATCGAGTGGTTAGGATCTGGAATGCACTGTCTGAGAGTGTGGTGGAGACAGGGTCAATCGAGTGGTTAGGATTTGGAATGCACTGTCTGAGAGTGCGGTGCAGTCAGGGTCAGTCGAGTTGTTAGGATCTGGAATGCACTTTCTGAGAGTGTAGTGGAGACAGGGTCAATCGAGTGGTTAGGATCTGGAATGCACTGTCTGAGAGTGTGGTGGAGACAGTGTCAATCGAGTGGTTAGGATCTGGAATGCTCTGTCTTAGAGTGTGGTGGAGACAGGGTCAATCGAGTGGTTAGGATTTGGAATGCACTGTGTGAGAGTGTGGTGGTGAATGGGTCAATCGAGTGGTTAGGATCTGGAATGCACTGTCTGAGAGTGTGGTGGAGACAGGGTCAATCGAATGGTTAGGATCTGGAATGCACTGTCTGAGAGTGTGGTGGAGACAGGGTCAATCGAGTGGTTAGGATCTGGAATGCACTGTCAGAGAGTGAGGTGGAGACAGGGTCTATTGAGTGGTTAGGATCTGGAATGCAAAGTCTGAGAGTGTGGTGGAGACAGGGTCAATCGAGTGGTTAGGATCTGGAATGCACTATCTGAGAGTGTGGTGGAGTCAGCGTCAGTCGAGAGGTTAGGATCTGGAATGCACTGTCTGAGAGTGCGGTGGAGACAGGGACAATCGAGTTTTTAGGATTTGGAATGCACTGTCTGAAAGTGTGGTGGAGACAAGGTCAATCGAGTGGTTAGGATCTGGAATGCACTGTCTAAGAGTGTGGTGGAGACAGGGTCAATCGAGTGGTTAGGATCTGGAATGCACTGTCTGAGAGTGTGGTGGAGACAGGGTCAATCGAGTGCTTAGGATCTGAAACGCACTGTCTGAGTGTGTGGTGGTGACAGGGTCAATCGAGTGGTTAGGATCTGGAATTCACTGTCTTAGAGTGTGGTGGAGACAGGGTCAATCGAGTGGTTAGGATTTGGAATGCACTATCAGAGATTGTGGTGGAGACAGGGTCAATCGAGTGGTTAGGATCTGGAATGCTCTGTCTGCGAGTTTGTTGGAGACAGGGTCAATCGAGTGGTTAGGAACTGGAATTCACTGTCTGAGAGTGTGGTGGAGACATGGTCAATCGAGTGGTTAGGATCTGGAATGCACTGTCTGAGAGTGTGGTGGAGACAGGGTCAATCGAATGGTTAGGATTTGGAATGCACTGTCTGAGAGTGTGGTGGAGACAGGGTCAATCGAGTGGTTCGGATCTGGAATGCACTGTCTGAGATTGTGGTGGAGACAGGGTCAATCGAGTGGTTAGGATCTGGAATGCACTGTCTGAGAGTGTGGTTGAGACAGTGTAAATTGAGTGGTTAGGATATGGAATGCACTATCTGAGAGTGTGGTGGAGACAGGGTCAATCGAGTGGTTAGGATCTGGAATGCACTATCTGAGAGTGTGGTGGAGTCAGGGTCAGTCGAGTGGTTAGGATCTGGAATGCACTGTCTGAGAGTGCGGTGGAGACAGGGACAATCGAGTTTTTAGGATTTGGAATGCACTGTCTGAAAGTGTGGTGGAGACAAGGTCAATCGAGTGGTTAGGATCTGGAATGCAGTGTCTAAGAGTGTGGTGGAGACAGGGTCAATCGAGTGGTTAGGATCTGGAAGGCACTGTCTGAGAGTGTGGGGGAGACAGGGTCAATCGAGTGGTTAGGATCTGGAATGCACTGTCTGAGAGTGTGGTGGAGACAGTGTCAATCGAGTGGTTAGGGTCTGGAATGCTCTGTCTGAGAGTGTGGTGGAGAGAGGGTCAATCGAATGGTTAGGATCTGGAATGCACTGTCTGAGAGTGTGGTGGAGACAGGGTCAATCGAGTGGTTAGGATCTGGAATGCTCTGTCTGAGAGTGTGGTGGAGACAGGGTCAATCGAATGGTTAGGATCTGGAATGCACTGTCTGAGAGTGTGGTGGAGACAGGGTCAATCGAGTGGTTAGGATCTGGAATGCATTGCCTGAGAGTGTGGTGGAGTCAGGGTCAGTCGAGTGGTTAGGATCTGGAATGCACTTTCCGAGAGTGTGGTGGAGACAGGGACAAACGAGTTTTTAGGATTTGGAATACAATGTCTGAAAGTGTGGTGGAGACAAGGTCAATCGAGTGGTTAGGATCTGGAATGCACTGTCTAAGAGTGTGGGGGAGACAGGGTCAATCGAGTGGTTAGGATCTGGAATGCACTGTCCGATAGTGTGGCGGAGACAGGGTCAATCGAGTGGTTAGGATCTGGAATGCACTGCCTGAGAGTGTGGTGGAGACAGTGTCAATCGAGTGGTTAGGATCTGGAATGCTCTGTCTGAGAGTGTGGTGGAGACAGGGTCAATCGAGTGGTTAGGATTTGGAATGCACTGTCTGAGAGTGCGGTGCAGTCAGGGTCAGTCGAGTTGTTAGGATCTGGAATGCACTTTCTGAGAGTGTAGTGGAGACAGGGTCAATCGAGTGGTTAGGATCTGGAATGCACTGTCTGAGAGTGTGGTGGAGACAGTGTCAATCGAGTGGTTAGGATCTGGAATGCTCTGTCTTAGAGTGTGGTGGAGACAGGGTCAATCGAGTGGTTAGGATTTGGAATGCACTGTGTGAGAGTGTGGTGGTGAATGGGTCAATCGAGTGGTTAGGATCTGGAATGCACTGTCTGAGAGTGTGGTGGAGACAGGGTCAATCGAATGGTTAGGATCTGGAATGCACTGTCTGAGAGTGTGGTGGAGACAGGGTCAATCGAGTGGTTAGGATCTGGAATGCACTGCCTGAGAGTGTAGTGGAGACAGGGTCAATCGAGTGGTTAGGATCTGGAATGCACTGTCAGAGAGTGAGGTGGAGACAGGGTCTATTGAGTGGTTAGGATCTGGAATGCAAAGTCTGAGAGTGTGGTGGAGACTGGGTCAATCGAGTGGTTCGGATCTGGAATGCACTGTCTGAGAGTGTGGTGGAGAGAGGGACAATCGAGTTTTTAGGATATGGAATACACTGTCTGAGAGTGTGGTGGAGACAGGGTCAATCGAGTGCTTAGTATCTGGAATTCACTGCCTGAGAGTGTGGTGGAGACAGGGTCAATCGAGTGGTTAGGATCTGGAATACACTGTCTGAGAGTGTGGTGCAGAAAGGGTCAATCGAGTGGTTCGGATCTGGAATGCACTGTCTGAGAGTGTGGTGGATACAGGGTCAATCGAGTGGTTATAATCTGGAATGCACTGTCTGAGAGTGTGGTGGAGTCAGGTTCAATCGAGAGGTAAGGATCTGGAATGCACTGTCTGAGAGTGTGGGGGAGACAGGGTCAATCGAGTAGATAGGATCTGGAATGTACTGTCTGAGAGTCTAGTGGAGTCAGGGTCAATCGAGTGGTTAGGATCTGGACTGCACTGCATGAGAGTGTGGTATAGACAGGGTCAATCGAGTGCTTAGGATCTGGAACGCACTGTCTGAGTGTGTGGTGGAGACCGGGTCAATCGAGTGGTTTGGATCTGGAATTCACTGTCTGAGAGTTTGGTGGAGACACGGTCAATCGAGTGGTTAGAATCTGGAATACACTGTCTGAGATTGTGGTGGAGACAGGGTCAATCGAGTGGTTCGGATCTGGAATGCACTGTCTGAGAGTGTGGTGGAGACAGGGTCAATCGAGTGGTTAGGATCTGGATTGCACTGTCTGATACTGTGGTGGAGACAGGGCGAATTGAGTGGTTAGGATATGGAATGCACTGTCTGAGATTGTGGTGGAGACAGGGTCAATCGAGTGGTTCGGATCTGGAATGCACTGTCTGAGAGTGTGGTGGTGAATGGGTCAATCGAGTGGATAGGATCTGGAATGCACTGTCTGAGAGTGTGGTGGAGACAGGGTCAATCGAGTGGTTAGGATCTGGAATGCACTGTCTGAGAGTGTGATAGAGACAGGGTCAATCGAATGTTTAGGATCTGGAATGTGCTGTCTTATAGTGTGGTGGAGACTGGGTCAATCGAGTGATTAGGATCTGGAATGCACTGTCTGAGAGTGTAGTGGAGACAGGGTCAATCGAGTGGTTAGGATCTGGAATGCACTGTCTGAGAGTGTGGTGGAGACAGGGTCGATTGAGTGGTTCGGATCTGGAATGCACTGTCTGAGAGTGTGGTGGAGACAGGGTCAATCGAGTGGTTAGGATCTGGAATGCACTGTCTGAGAGTGTGGTGGAGAGAGGGACAATCGAGTTTTTAGGATATGGAATACACTGTCTGAGAGTGTGGTGGAGACAGGGTCAATCGAGTGGTTTGGATCTGGAATGCACTGTCTGAGAGTGTGGTGGAGACAGGCTCAATCGAGTGGTTAGGATCTGGAATGCACTGCATGAGAGTGTGGTGGAGACAGGGACAATCGAGTGGTTTGGATCTGGAACGCACTGTCTTAGTGTGTGGTGGAGACAGGGTCAACCGAGTGGTGAGGATATGGAATGCAATGCTGAGAGTGTGGAGGAGACAGTGTCCATTGAATGGTTAGGATAAGGAATGCACTGCCGGAGAGTGTGGTGGAGACAGGGTCAGTCGAGTGGTTAGGATCTGGAATGCACTGTCTGAGAGTGTGGTTGAGACAGGGTCAATTGAGTGGTTAGGATCTGGAATGCACTGTCTGAGAGTGTGGTGGAGACAGGATCAATCGAGTGGTTAGGATCTGGAATGCACTGTCTGAGAGTGAGGTGGAGACAGGGTCAATGTAGTGGTTAGGATCTCGAATGCACTGTCTGAGAGTGTGGTGGAGACAGGGTCAATCGAGTGGTTAGGATCTGGAATGCACTGTCTGAGAATATGGTGTGACAAGGTCAATGGAGTGGTTAGCATCTGGAATGCTCTGTCTGATAGTGTGGTGTAGACAGGGTCAATCGAATGGTTAGGATCTGGAATGCACTGTCTGAGAGTGTGAGGGAGACAGGGTCAATCGAGTGATTAGGATCTGGAATTCACTGCCTGAGAGTGTGGTGGAGACAGGGTCAATCGAGTGGTTAGGATCTGGAATTCACTGTCTGAGAGTGTGGTGCAGAAAGGGTCAATCGAGTGGTTCGGATCTGGAATGCACTGTCTGAGAGTGTGCTGGAGACAGGGTCAATCGAGTGGTTATAATCTGGAATGCACTGTCTGAGAGTGTGGTGGAGTCAGGTTCAATCGAGAGGTAAGGATCTGGAATGCACTGTCTGAGAGTGTGGGGGAGACAGGGTCAATCGAGTAGATAGGATCTGGAATGTACTGTCTGAGAGTCTAGTGGAGTCAGGGTCAATCGAGTGGTTAGGATCTGGACTGCACTGCATGAGAGTGTGGTATAGACAGGGTCAATCGAGTGCTTAGGATCTGGAACGCACTGTCTGAGTGTGTGGTGGAGACCGGGTCAATCGAGTGGTTTGGATCTGGAATTCACTGTCTGAGAGTTTGGTGGAGACACGGTCAATCGAGTGGTTAGGATCTGGAATACACTGTCTGAGATTGTGGTGGAGACAGGGTCAATCGAGTGGTTCGGATCTGGAATGCACTGTCTGAGAGTGTGGTGGAGACAGGGTCAATCGAGTGGTTAGGATCTGGATTGCACTGTCTGATACTGTGGTGGAGACAGGGCGAATTGAGTGGTTAGGATATGGAATGCACTGTCTGAGATTGTGGTGGAGACAGGGTCAATCGAGTGGTTCGGATCTGGAATGCACTGTCTGAGAGTGTGGTGGTGAATGGGTCAATCGAGTGGATAGGATCTGGAATGCACTGTCTGAGAGTGTGGTGGAGACAGGGTCAATCGAGTGGTTAGGATCTGGAATGCACTGTCTGAGAGTGTGATAGAGACAGGGTCAATCGAATGTTTAGGATCTGGAATGTGCTGTCTGATAGTGTGGTGGAGACTGGGTCAATCGAGTGATTAGGATCTGGAATGCACTGTCTGAGAGTGTAGTGGAGACAGGGTCAATCGAGTGGTTAGGATCTGGAATGCACTGTCTGAGAGTGTGGTGGAGACAGGGTCGATTGAGTGGTTCGGATCTGGAATGCACTGTCTGAGAGTGTGGTGGAGACAGGGTCAATCGAGTGGTTAGGATCTGGAATGCACTGTCTGAGAGTGTGGTGGAGAGAGGGACAATCGAGTTTTTAGGATATGGAATACACTGTCTGAGAGTGTGGTGGAGACAGGGTCAATCGAGTGGTTTGGATCTGGAATGCACTGTCTGAGAGTGTGGTGGAGACAGGGTCAACCGAGTGGTGAGGATATGGAATGCACTGCTGAGAGTGTGGAGGAGACAGTGTCCATTGAATGGTTAGGATAAGGAATGCACTGCCGGAGAGTGTGGTGGAGACAGGGTCAGTCGAGTGGTTAGGATCTGGAATGCACTGTCTGAGAGTGTGGTTGAGACAGGGTCAATTGAGTGGTTAGGATCTGGAATGCACTGTCTGAGAGTGTGGTGGAGACAGGATCAATCGAGTGGTTAGGATCTGGAATGCACTGTCTGAGAGTGAGGTGGAGACAGGGTCAATGTAGTGGTTAGGATCTCGAATGCACTGTCTGAGAGTGTGGTGGAGACAGGGTCAATCGAGTGGTTAGGATCTGGAATGCACTGTCTGAGAATATGGTGTGACAAGGTCAATGGAGTGGTTAGCATCTGGAATGCTCTGTCTGATAGTGTGGTGTAGACAGGGTCAATCGAATGGTTAGGATCTGGAATGCACTGTCTGAGAGTGTGAGGGAGACAGGGTCAATCGAGTGATTAGGATCTGGAATGCACTGCCTGAGACTGTGGTGGAGACAGGGTCAATCGAGTGGTTAGGATCTGGAATGCACTGCCTGAGAGTGTGGTGGAGACAGGGTCAATCGAATGGTAAGGATCTGGAATGCACTGTCTGAGAGTGTGGTGGAGAGAGGGACAATCGAGTTTTTAGGATATGGAATACACAGTCTGAGAGTGTGGTGGAGACAGGGTCAAACGAGTGGTTAGGATCTGGAATGCACTGTCTGAGAGTGTGGTGAAGACTGGGTCTATTGAGTGGTTTGGATCTGGAATGCACTGTCTGAAAGTGTGGTGGAGACAGGGTCAATCGAATGGTTAGGATCTGGAATGCACTGTCTGAGAGTGTGGTGGAGACAGGGTCAATCGAGTGGTTAGGATCTGGAATGCACTGTCTGAGAGTGTAGTGGAGAAAGGGTCAATCGAGTGGTTAGGATCTGGAATGCACTGTCTGAGATTGTAGTGGAGAAAGGGTCGATCGAGTGGTCAGGATCTGGAATTCACTGTCTGAGAGTGTGAGGGAGACAGGGTCAATCGAGTGGTTAGGATCTGGAATGCACTGTCTGAGAGTGTGGTGGAGACAGGGTCAATCGAGTGGTTAGGATCTGGAATGCACTGTCTGAGAGTGTGGTGGAGAGAGGGACAATCGAGTTTTTAGGATATGGAATACACAGTCTGAGAGTGTAGTGGAGACAGGGTCAATCGAGTGGTAAGGATCTGGAATGCACTGTCTGAGAGTGCGATGGAGACAGGGTCAATCGAGTGGTTAGGATCTGGAATGCACTGTCTGAGAGTGTGGTGGAGACAGGTTCAATCGAGTGGTTAGGATCTGGAATGCACTGCATGAGTGTGTGGTGGCGACAGGGTCAATCGAGTGGTTAGGATCTGGAATTCACTGTCTTAGAGTGTGGTGGAGACAGGGTCAATCGAGTGGTTAGGATCTGGAATGCACTGTCTGAGAGTGTGGGGGAGACAGGGTCAATCGAGTGGTTAGGATCTGGAATGCACTGTCTGAGAGTGTGGTGGAGAGAGTGTCAATCGAGTGGTTAGGATCTGGAATGCTCTGTCTCCGAGTTTGTATGAGACAGGGTCAATCGAGTGGTTAGGAACTGGAATTCACTGTCTGAGAGTGTGGTGGAGACATGGTCAATCGAGTGTTTAGGATATGGAATGCACTGTCTGAGAGTGTGGTTGAGACAGTGTAAATTGAGTGGTTAGGATATGGAATGCACTATCTGAGAGTGTGGTGGAGACAGGGTCAATCGAGTGCTTAGGATCTGGAATGCACTATCTGAGAGTGTGGTGGAGTCAGGGTCAATCGAGTGGTTAGGATCTGGAATGCACTGTCTGAAAGTGTGGTGGAGACAAGGTCAATCGAGTGGTTAGGATCTGGAATGCACTGTCTGAGAGTGTGGTGGAGACAGGGACAATCGAGTTTTTAGGATTTGGAATGCACTGTCTGAAAGTGTGGTGGAGACAAGGTCAATCGAGTGGTTAGGATCTGGAATGCACTGTCTAAGAGTGTGGGGGAGACAGGGTCAATCGAGTGGTTAGGATCTGGAATGCACTGTCTGAGAGTGTGGGGGAGACAGGGTCAATCGAGTGGTTAGGATCTGGAATGCACTGTCTGAGAGTGTGGTGGAGACAGTGTCAATCGAGTGGTTAGGATCCGGAATGCACTTTCTGAGAGTGTGAGGGAGACAGGGTCAATCGAGTGGTTAGGATCTGGAATGCACTGTCTAAGAGTGTGGTGGAGACAGGGTCAATCGAGTGGTTAGTATCTGGAATGCTCTGTCTGAGAGTGTGGTGGAGACAGTGTCAATCGAGTGGTTAGTATCTGGAATGCTCTGTTTGAGAGTGTGGTGGAGACAGGGACAAACGAGTTTTTAGGATTTGGAATACAATGTCTGAAAGTGTGGTGGAGACAAGGTCAATCGAGTGGTTAGGATCTGGAATGCACTGTCTGAGAGTGTGGTGGAGACAGGGTCAATCGAGTGGTTAGGATCTGGAATGCACTGTCTGAGAGTGTAGTGGAGAAAGGGTCAATCGAGTGGTTAGGATCTGGAATGCACTGTCTGAGATTGTAGTGGAGAAAGGGTCGATCGAGTGGTCAGGATCTGGAATTCACTGTCTGAGAGTGTGAGGGAGACAGGGTCAATCGAGTGGTTAGGATCTGGAATGCACTGTCTGAGAGTGTGGTGGAGACAGGGTCAATCGAGTGGTTAGGATCTGGAATGCACTGTCTGAGAGTGTGGTGGAGAGAGGGACAATCGAGTTTTTAGGATATGGAATACACAGTCTGAGAGTGTAGTGGAGACAGGGTCAATCGAGTGGTAAGGATCTGGAATGCACTGTCTGAGAGTGCGATGGAGACAGGGTCAATCGAGTGGTTAGGATCTGGAATGCACTGTCTGAGAGTGTGGTGGAGACAGGTTCAATCGAGTGGTTAGGATCTGGAATGCACTGCATGAGTGTGTGGTGGTGACAGGGTCAATCGAGTGGTTAGGATCTGGAATTCACTGTCTTAGAGTGTGGTGGAGACAGGGTCAATCGAGTGATTAGGATCTGGAATGCACTGTCTGAGAGTGTGGGGGAGACAGGGTCAATCGAGTGGTTAGGATCTGGAATGCACTGTCTGAGAGTGTGGTGTAGAGAGTGTCAATCGAGTGGTTAGGATCTGGAATGCTCTGTCTGCGAGTTTGTATGAGACAGGGTCAATCGAGTGGTTAGGAACTGGAATTCACTGTCTGAGAGTGTGGTGGAGACATGGTCAATCGAGTGCTTAGGATCTGGAATGCACTGTCTGAGAGTGTGGTTGAGACAGTGTAAATTGAGTGGTTAGGATATGGAATGCACTATCTGAGAGTGTGGTGGAGACAGGGTCAATCGAGTGCTTAGGATCTGGAATGCACTATCTGAGAGTGTGGTGGAGTCAGGGTCAATCGAGTGGTTAGGATCTGGAATGCACTGTCTGAAAGTGTGGTGGAGACAAGGTCAATCGAGTGGTTAGGATCTGGAATGCACTGTCTGAGAGTGTGGTGGAGACAGGGACAATCGAGTTTTTAGGATTTGGAATGCACTGTCTGAAAGTGTGGTGGAGACAAGGTCAATCGAGTGGTTAGGATCTGGAATGCACTGTCTAAGAGTGTGGGGGAGACAGGGTCAATCTAGTGGTTAGGATCTGGAATGCAGTATCAGAGAGTGTGGCGGAGACAGTGACAATCGAGTGGTTAGGATCTGGAATGCACTGTCTGAGATTGTGGGGGAGACAGGGTCAATCGAGTGGTTAGGATCTGGAATGCACTGTCTGAGAGTGTGGTGGAGACAGTGTCAATCGAGTGGTTAGGAACCGGAATGCACTTTCTGAGAGTGTGGTGGAGACAGGGTCAATCGAGTGGTTAGGATCTGGAATGCACTGTCTGAGAGTGTGGTGGAGACAGGGTCAATCGAGTGGTTAGTATCTGGAATGCTCTGTCTGAGAGTGTGGTGGAGACAGTGTCAATCGAGTGGTTAGTATCTGGAATGCTCTGTTTGAGAGTGTGGTGGAGACAGGGACAAACGAGTTTTTAGGATTTGGAATACAATGTCTGAAAGTGTGGTGGAGACAAGGTCAATCGAGTGGTTAGGATCTGGAATGCACTGTCTAAGAGTGTGGGGGAGACAGGGTCAATCGAGTGGTTAGGATCTGGAATGCACTGTCCGATAGTGTGGCGGAGACAGGGTCAATCGAGTGGTTAGGATCTGGAACGCACTGTCTGTGTGTGTGGTGGAGACAGGGTCAATCGAGTGGTTAGGATCTGGAATTCATTGTCTGAGAGTTTGGTGGAGACAGGGTCAATCGAGTGGTTAGGATCTGGAATACACTGTCTGAGATTGTGGTGGAGACAGGGTCAATCGAGTGGTTCGGATCTGGAATGCACTGTCTGAGAGTGTGGTGGAGACAGGGTCAATCGAGTGGTTAGGATCTGGAATGCACTGTCTGATACTGTGGTGGAGACAGGGTGAATTGAGTGGTTAGGATATGGAATGCACTGTCTGAGAGTGTGGTGGAGACAGGGTCAATCGAGTGGTTCGGAAGTGGAATTCACTGTCAGAGAGGGTGGTGGAGACAGGGTCAATCGAGTGGTTAGGATCTGGAATGTACTGTCTGAGAGTGCGGGGGAGACAGGGTTAAACGAGGGGTTCGGATCTTGAATGCACTGTCTGAGAGTGTGGTGGAGACAGGGTCAATCGAGTGTTTCGGAACTGGAATGCACTGTCTGAGAGTGTGGTGAAGACAGGGTCAATCGAGTGGTTAGGATCTGGAATGCACTGTCTGAGAGTGTAGTGGAGACAGGGTCAATCGAGTGGTTAGGATCTGGAACGCACTGACTGAGAGTGTGGTGGAGACATGGTCAATCGAGTGGTTAGGATCTGGAATGCACTGTCTGAGAGTGTGGTGGAGACAGGGTAAAATGAGTGGTGAGGATATGGAATGCACTTCTGAGAGTGTGGAGGAGACAGTGTCAATTGAATGGTTAGGATAAGGAATGCACTGCCTGAGAGTGAGGTGGAGACAGGGTCAGTCGAATGGTTAGGATCTGGAATGCACTGCCTGAGAGTGTGGTTGAGACAGGGTCAATTGAGTGGTTAGGATCTGGAAAGCACTGTCTGAGAGTGTGGTGGAGACAGGATCAATCGAGTGGTTAGGATCTGGAATGCACTGTCTGAGAGTGAGGTGGAGACAGGGTCAATGTAGTGGTTAGGATCTCGATTGCACTGTCTGAGAGTGTGGTGGAGACAGGGTAAATCGAGTGGTTAGGATCTTGAATGCACTGTCTGAGAGTGTGGTGGAGACAGGGTCAATCGAGTGTTTAGGAACTGGAATGCACTGTCTGAGAGTGTGGTGAAGACAGGGTCAATCGAGTGGTTAGGATCTGAAATGCACTGTCTGAGAGTGTGGTGGAGACAGGGTCAATCGAGTGGTTACGATCTGGAATGCACTGCCTGACAGTGTGGTGGAGACAGGGT
Organism: Cetorhinus maximus; assembly: GCF_964194155.1. Classification (NCBI taxonomy): domain Eukaryota; kingdom Metazoa; phylum Chordata; class Chondrichthyes; order Lamniformes; family Cetorhinidae; genus Cetorhinus; species Cetorhinus maximus. The sequence goes on from NW_027596347.1 coordinate 159,188, forward strand.
CAATCGAGTGGTTAGGATCTGGAATGCACTGTCTGAGAGTGTGGTGGAGAGAGTGTCAATCGAGTGGTTAGGATCTGGAATGCACTGTCTGAGAGTGTGGCGGAGACAGGGTCAATCGAGTGGTTAGGATCTGGAATGCGCTCTCTGAGATTGTGGTTGAGACAGGGTCAATCGAGTGGTTAGGATCTGGAATGCACTGTCTGAGAGTGTGGGGGAGACAGGGTCAATCGAGTGGTCAGGATCTGGAATGCACTGTCTGAGAGTGTGGTGGAGACAGGGTCAATCGAATGGTTAGGATCTGGAATGTACTGTCTGAGAGTGCGGGGGAGACAGGGTTAAACGAGGGGTTCGGATCTTGAATGCACTGTCTGAGAGTGTGGTGGAGACAGGGTCAATCGAGTGTTTAGGAACTGGAATGCACTGTCTGAGAGTGTGGTGGAGACAGGGTAAAATGAGTGGTGAGGATATGGAATGCACTTCTGAGAGTGTGGAGGAGACAGTGTCAATTGAATGGTTAGGATAAGGAATGCACTGCCTGAAAGTGAGGTGGAGACAGGGTCAGTCGAATGGTTAGGATCTGGAATGCACTGCCTGAGAGTGTGGTTGAGACAGGGTCAATTGAGTGGTTAGGATCTGGAAAGCACTGTCTGAGAGTGTGGTGGAGACAGGATCAATCGAGTGGTTAGGATCTGGAATGCACTGTCTGAGAGTGAGGTGGAGACAGGGTCAATGTAGTGGATAGGATCTCGAATGCACTGTCTGAGAGTGTGGTGGAGACAGGGTAAATCGAGTGGTTAGGATCTTGAATGCACTGTCTGAGAGTGTGGTGGAGACAGGGTCAATCGAGTGGTTAGGATCTGGAATGCACTGTCTGAGAGTATGGTGGAGACAGGGTCAATCGAGAGTTAAGGATCTGGAATGCACTGTCTGAGAGTGTGGAGGAGAGAGGGACAATCGAGTTTTTAGGATATGGAATACACAGTCTGAGAGTGTGGTGGAGACAGGGTCAATCGAGTGGTTAGGATCTGGAATGCACTGTCTGAGAGTGTGGTGAAGACTGGGTCTACTGAGTGGTTTGGATCTGGAATGCCCTGTCTGAAAGTGTGGTGGAGACAGGGTCAATCGAATGGTTAGGATCTGGAATGCACTGTCTGAGAGTTTAGTGGAGACAGGGTCAATCGAGTGGTTAGGATCTGGAATGCACTGTCTGAGAGTGTAGTGGAGGAAGGGTCGATCGAGTGGTCAGGATCTGGAATTCACTGTCTGAGAGTGTGAGGGAGACAAGGTCAAACGAGTGGTTAGGATCTGGGATGCACTGTCTGAGAGTGTGGTGGAGACAGGGTCAATCGAGTGGTTAGGATCTGGAATGCACTGTCTGAGAGTGTGGTGGAGAGAGGGACAATCGAGTTTTTAGGATATGGAATACACAGTCTGAGAGTGTCTTGGAGACAGGGTCAATCGAGTGGTTAGGATCTGGAATGCACTGTCTGAGAGTGTGGTGAAGACTGGGTCTACTGAGTGGTTTGGATCTGGAATGCCCTGTCTGAAAGTGTGGTGGAGACAGGGTCAATCGAATGGTTAGGATCTGGAATGCACTGTCTGAGAGTTTAGTGGAGACAGGGTCAATCGAGTGGTTAGGATCTGGAATGCACTTTCTGAGAGTGTAGTGGAGGAAGGGTCGATCGAGTGGTCAGGATCTGGAATTCACTGTCTGAGAGTGTGAGGGAGACAAGGTCAAACGAGTGGTTAGGATCTGGGATGCACTGTCTGAGAGTGTGGTGGAGACAGGGTCAATCGAGTGGTTAGGATCTGGAATGCACTGTCTGAGAGTGTGGTGGAGAGAGGGACAATCGAGTTTTTACGATATGGAATACACAGTCTGAGAGTGTGGTGGAGACAGGGTCAATCGAGTGGTTAGGATCTGGAATGCACTGTCTGAGAGTGTGGTGAAGACTGGGTCTATTGAGTGGTTTGGATCTGGAATGCACTGTCTGAAAGTGTGGTGGAGACAGGGTCAATCGAATGGTTAGGATCTGGAATGCACTGTCTGAGAGTGTGGTGGAGACAGGGTCAATCGAGTGGTTAGGATCTGGAATGCACTGTCTGAGAGTGTAGTGGAGACAGGGTCAATCGAGTGGTTAGGATCTGGAATGCACTGTCTGAGAGTGTAGTGGAGAAAGGGTCGATCGAGTGGTCAGGATCTGGAATTCACTGTCTGAGAGTGTGAGGGAGACAAGGTCAATCGAGTGGTTAGGATCTGGAATGCACTGTCTGAGAGTGTGGTGGAGACAAGGTCAATCGAGTGGTTAGGATCTGGAATGCACTGTCTGAGAGTGTGGTGGAGAGAGGGACAATCGAGTTTTTAGGATATGGAATACACAGTCTGAGAGTGTGGTGGAGACAGGGTCAATCGAGTGGTAAGGATCTGGAATGCACTGTCTGAGAGTGTGATGGAGACAGGGTCAATCGAGTGGTTAGGATCTGGAATGCACTGTCTGAGAGTGTGGTGGAGACAGGGTCAATCGAGTGGTTAGGATCTGGAATGCACTGCATGAGAGTGTGGTGGAGACAGGGTCAATCGAGTGCTTAGGATCTGAAACGCACTGTCTGAGTGTGTGGTGGTGACAGGGTCAATCGAGTGGTTAGGATCTGGAATTCACTGTCTTAGAGTGTGGTGGAGACAGGGTCAATCGAGTGGTTAGGATATGGAATGCACTATCAGAGATTGTGGTGGAGACAGGGTCAATCGAGTGGTTAGGATCTGGAATGCACTGTCTGAGAGTGTGGGGGAGACAGGGTCAATCGAGTGGTTAGGATCCAGAATGCACTGTCTGAGAGTGTGGTGGAGACAGTGTCAATCGAGTGGTTAGGATCTGGAATGCTCTGTCTGCGAGTTTGTTGGAGACAGGGTCAATCGAGTGGTTAGGGACTGGTATTCACTGTCTGAGAGTGTGGTGGAGACATGGTCAATCGTGTGGTTAGGATCTGGAATGCACTGTCTGAGAGTGTGGTGGAGACAGGGTCAATCGAATGGTTAGGATCTGGAATGCACTGTCTGAGAGTGTTTTGGAGACAGGGTCAATCGAGTGGTTCAGATCTGGAATGCACTGTCTGAGATTGTGGTGGAGACAGGGTCAATCGAGTGGTTAGGATCTGGAATGCACTGTCTGAGAGTGTGGTTGAGACAGTGTAAATTGAGTGGTTAGGATATGGAATGCACTATCTGAGAGTGTGGTGGAGACAGGGTTAAACGAGGGGTTCGGATCTTGAATGCACTGTCTGAGAGTGTGGTGGAGACAAGGTCAATCGAGTGGTTAGGATCTGGAATGCACTGTCTAAGAGTGTGGGGGAGACAGGGTCAATCGAGTGTTTAGGATCTGGAATGCACTGTCCGATAGTGTGGCGGAGACAGGGTCAATCGAGTGGTTAGGATCTGGAACGCACTGTCTGTGTGTGTGGTGGAGACAGGGTCAATCGAGTGGTTAGGATCTGAAATTCATTGTCTGAGAGTTTGGTGGAGACATGGTCAATCGAGTGGTTAGGATCTGGAATACACTGTCTGAGATTGTGGTGGAGACAGGGTCAATCGAGTGGTTCGGATCTGGAATGCACTGTCTGAGAGTGTGGTGGAGACAGGGTCAATCGAGTGGTTAGGATCTGGAATGCACTGTCTGATACTGTGGTGGAGACAGGGTGAATTGAGTGGTTAGGATATGGAATGCACTGTCTGAGAGTGTGGTGGGGACAGGGTCAATCGAGTGGTTCGGAAGTGGAATTCACTGTCAGAGAGGGTGGTGGAGACAGGGTCAATCGAGTGGTTAGGATCTGGAATGTACTGTCTGAGAGTGCGGGGGAGACAGGGTTAAACGAGGGGTTCGGATCTTGAATGCACTCTCTGAGACTGTGGTGGAGACGGGGTCAGTCGAGTGTTTCGGAACTGGAATGCACTGTCTGAGAGTGTGGTGAAGACAGGGTCAATCGAGTGGTTAGGATCTGGAATGCACTGTCTGAGAGTGTGGTGGAGACATGGTCAATCGAGTGGTTAGGATCTGGAATGCACTGTCTGAGAGTGTGGTGGAGACAGGGTAAAATGAGTGGTGAGGATTTGGAATGCACTTCTGAGAGTGTGGAGGAGACAGTGTCAATTGAATGGTTAGGATAGGGAATGCACTGCCTGAGAGTGTGGTGGAGACAGGGTCAGTCGAATGGTTAGGATCTGGAATGCACTGCCTGAGAGTGTGGTTGAGACAGGGTCAATTGAGTGGTTAGGATCTGGAAAGCACTGTCTGAGAGTGTGGTGGAGACAGGATCAATCGAGTGGTTAGGATCTGGAATGCACTGTCTGAGAGTGAGGTGGAGACAGGGTCAATGTAGTGGTTAGGATCTCGAATGCACTGTCTGAGAGTGTGGTGGAGACAGTGTAAATCGAGTGGTTAGGATCTTGAATGCACTGTCTGAGAGTGTGGTGGAGACAGGGTCAATCGAGTGGTTAGGATCTGGAATGCACTGTCTGAGAGTATGGTGGAGACAGGGTCAATCGAGAGTTAAGGATCTGGAATGCACTGTCTGAGAGTGTGGTGGAGAGAGGGACAATCGAGTTTTTAGGATATGGAATACACAGTCTGAGAGTGTGGTGGAGACAGGGTCAATCGAGTGGTTAGGATCTGGAATGCACTGTCTGAGAGTGTGGTGAAGACTGGGTCTATTGAGTGGTTTGGATCTGGAATGCACTGTCTGAAAGTGTGGTGGAGACAGGGTCAATCGAATGGTTAGGATCTGGAAAGCACTGTCTGAGAGTTTAGTGGAGACAGGGTCAATCGAGTGGTTAGGATCTGGAATGCACTATCTGAGATTGTAGTGGAGGAAGGGTCGATCGAGTGGTCAGGATCTGGAATTCACTGTCTGAGAGTGTGAGGGAGACAAGGTCAAACGAGTGGTTAGGATCTGGGATGCACTGTCTGAGAGTGTGGTGGAGACAGGGTCAATCGAGTGGTTAGGATCTGGAATGCACTGTCTGAGAGTGTGGTGGAGAGAGGGACAATCGAGTTTTTACGATATGGAATACACAGTCTGAGAGTGTGGTGGAGACAGGGTCAATCGAGTGGTTAGGATCTGGAATGCACTGTCTGAGAGTGTGGTGAAGACTGGGTCTATTGAGTGGTTTGGATCTGGAATGCACTGTCTGAAAGTGTGGTGGAGACAGGGTCAATCGAATGGTTAGGATCTGGAATGCACTGTCTGAGAGTGTGGTGGAGACAGGGTCAATCGAGTGGTTAGGATCTGGAATGCACTGTCTGAGAGTGTAGTGGAGACAGGGTCAATCGAGTGGTTAGGATCTGGAATGCACTGTCTGAGAGTGTAGTGGAGAAAGGGTCGATCGAGTGGTCAGGATCTGGAATTCACTGTCTGAGAGTGTGAGGGAGACAAGGTCAATCGAGTGGTTAGGATCTGGAATGCACTGTCTGAGAGTGTGGTGGAGACAAGGTCAATCGAGTGGTTAGGATCTGGAATGCACTGTCTGAGAGTGTGGTGGAGAGAGGGACAATCGAGTTTTTAGGATATGGAATACACAGTCTGAGAGTGTGGTGGAGACAGGGTCAATCGAGTGGTAAGGATCTGGAATGCACTGTCTGAGAGTGTGATGGAGACAGGGTCAATCGAGTGGTTAGGATCTGGAATGCACTGTCTGAGAGTGTGGTGGAGACAGGGTCAATCGAGTGGTTAGGATCTGGAATGCACTGCATGAGAGTGTGGTGGAGACAGGGTCAATCGAGTGCTTAGGATCTGAAACGCACTGTCTGAGTGTGTGGTGGTGACAGGGTCAATCGAGTGGTTAGGATCTGGAATTCACTGTCTTAGAGTGTGGTGGAGACAGGGTCAATCGAGTGGTTAGGATATGGAATGCACTATCAGAGATTGTGGTGGAGACAGGGTCAATCGAGTGGTTAGGATCTGGAATGCACTGTCTGAGAGTGTGGGGGAGACAGGGTCAATCGAGTGGTTAGGATCCAGAATGCACTGTCTGAGAGTGTGGTGGAGACAGTGTCAATCGAGTGGTTAGGATCTGGAATGCTCTGTCTGCGAGTTTGTTGGAGACAGGGTCAATCGAGTGGTTAGGGACTGGTATTCACTGTCTGAGAGTGTGGTGGAGACATGGTCAATCGAGTGGTTAGGATCTGGAATGCACTGTCTGAGAGTGTGGTGGAGACAGGGTCAATCGAATGGTTAGGATCTGGAATGCACTGTCTGAGAGTGTTTTGGAGACAGGGTCAATCGAGTGGTTCAGATCTGGAATGCACTGTCTGAGATTGTGGTGGAGACAGGGTCAATCGAGTGGTTAGGATCTGGAATGCACTGTCTGAGAGTGTGGTTGAGACAGTGTAAATTGAGTGGTTAGGATATGGGATGCACTATCTGAGAGTGTGGTGGAGACAGGGTCAATCGAGTGGTTAGGATCTGGAATACACTATCTGAGAGTGTGGTGGAGTCAGGGTCAGTCGAGTGGTTAGGATCTGGAATGCACTGTCTGAGAGTGTTGTGGAGACAGGGACAATCGATTTTTTAGGATTTGGAATGCACTGTCTGAAAGTGTGGTGGAGACAAGGTCAATCGAGTGGTTAGGATCTGGAATGCACTGTCTAAGAGTGTGGGGGAGACAGGGTCAATCGAGTGGTTAGGATCTGGAATGCACTGTCAGAGAGTGTGGCGGAGACAGTGTCAATCGAGTGGTTAGGATCTGGAATGCACTGTCTGAGAGTGCGGGGGAGACAGTGTCAATCGAGTGGTTAGGATCCGGAATGCACTTTCTGAGAGTGTGGTGGAGACAGGGTCAATCGAGTGGTTAGGATCTGGAATGCACTGTCTGAGAGTGCGGGGGAGACAGTGTCAATCGAGTGGTTAGGATCCGGAATGCACTTTCTGAGAGTGTGGTGGAGACAGGGTCAATCGAGTGGTTAGGATCTGGAATGCTCTGTCTGAGAGTGTGGTGGAGACAGTGTCAATCGAATGGTTAGGATCTGGAATGCACTGTCTGAGAGTGTGGTGGAGACAGGGTCAATCGAGTGGTTAGGATCTGGAATGCACTGCCTGAGAGTGTGGTGGAGTCAGGTTCAGTCGAGTGGTTAGGATCTGGAATGCACTGTCTGAGAGTGTGGTGGAGACAGGGACAAACGAGTTTATAGGATTTGGAATACAATGTCTGAAAGTGTGGTGGAGACAAGGTCAATCGAGTGGTTAGGATCTGGAATGCACTATCTAAGAGTGTGGGGGAGACAGGGCCAATCGAGTGGTTAGGATCTGGAATGCACTGTCCGATAGTGTGGCGGAGACAGGGTCAATCGAGTGGTTAGGATCTGGAATGCACTGCCTGAGAGTGTGGTGGAGGCAGTGTCAATCGAGTGGTTAGGATCTGGAATGCTCTGTCTGAGAGTGTGGTGGAGACAGGGTCAATCGAGTGGTTAGGATTTGGAATGCACTGTCTGAGAGTGTGGTGCAGACAGGGTCAGTCGAGTGGTTAGGATCTGGAATGCACTGTCTGAGAGTGTAGTGGAGACAGGGTCAATCGAGTGGTTAGGATCTGGAATGCACTGTCTGAGAGTGTGGTGGAGACAGTGTCAATCGAGTGGTTAGGATCTGGAATGCTCTGTCTTAGAGTGTGGTGGAGACAGGGTCAATCGAGTGGCTAGGATTTGGAATGCACTGTGTGAGAGTGTGGTGGTGAATGGGCCAATCGAGTGGTTAGGATCTGGAATGCACTGTCTGAGAGTGTGGTGGAGACAGGGTCAATCGAATGGTTAGGATCTGGAATGCACTGCCTGAGAGTGTAGTGGAGACAGGGTCAATCGAGTGGTTAGGATCTGGAATGCACTGCCTGAGAGTGTGGTGGAGACAGGGTCAATCGAATGGTAAGGATCTGGAATGCACTGTCTGAGAGTGTGGTGGAGAGAGGGACAATCGAGTTTTTAGGATATGGAATACACAGTCTGAGAGTGTGGTGGAGACAGGGTCAATCGAGTGGTTAGGATCTGGAATGCACTGTCTGAGAGTGTGGTGAAGACTGGGTCTATTGAGTGGTTTGGATCTGGAATGCACTGTCTGAAAGTGCATTGGAGACAGGGTCAATCGAGTGGTTAGGATCTGGAATGCACTGTCTGAGAGTGTGGTGGAGACAGTGTCAATCGAATGGTTAGGATCTGGAATGCTCTGTCTGCGAGTTTGTTGGAGACAGGGTCAATCGAGTGGTTAGGAACTGGAATTCACTGTCTGAGAGTGTGGTGGAGACATGGTCAATCGAGTGGTTAGGATCTGGAATGCACTGTCTGAGAGTGTGGTGGAGACAGGGTCAATCGAGTGGTTAGGATCTGGAATGCACTATCTGAGAGTGTGGTGGAGTCAGGGTCAGTCGAGTGGTTAGGATCTGGAATGCACTGTCTGAGAGTGTGGTGGAGACAGGGAGAATCGAGTTTTTAGGATTTGGAATGCACTGTCTGAAAGTGTGGTGGAGACAAGGTCAATCGAGTGGTTAGGATCTGGAATGCACTGTCTAAGAGTGTGGGGGAGACAGGGTCAATCGAGTGGTTAGGATCTGGAATGCACTGTCAGAGAGTGTGGCGGAGACAGTGTCAATCGAGTGATTAGGATCTGGAATGCGCTGTCTTAGAGTGTGGGGGAGACAGGGTCAATCGAGTGGTTAGGATCTGGAATGAACTGTCTGAGAGTGTGGTGGAGACAGTGTCAATCGAGTGGTTAGGATCTGGAATGCTCTGTCTGAGAGTGTGGTGGAGACAGGGTCAATCGAATGGTTAGGATCTGGAATGCACTGTCTGATAGTGTGGTGGAGACAGGGTCAATCGATTGGTTAGGATCTGGAATGCACTGCCTGAGAGTGTGGTGGAGTCAGGGTCAGTCGAGTGGTTAGGATCTGGAATGCACTGTCTGAGAGTGTGGTGGAGACAGGGACAAACGAGTTTTTAGGATTTGGAATACAATGTCTGAAAGTGTGGTGGAGACAAGGTCAATCGAGTGGTTAGGATCTGGAATGCACTGTCTAAGAGTGTGGGGGAGACAGGGTCAATCGAGTGTTTAGGATCTGGAATGCACTGTCCGATAGTGTGGCGGAGACAGGGTCAATCGAGTGGTTAGGATCTGGAATGCACTGCCTGAGAGTGTGGTGGAGACACTGTCAATCGAGTGGTTAGGATCTGGAATGCTCTGTCTGAGAGTGTGGTGGAGACAGGGTCAATCGAGTGGTTAGGATTTGGAATGCACTGTCTGAGAGTGTGGTGGAGTCAGGGTCAGTCGAGTTGTTAGGATCTGGAATGCACTGTCTGAGAGTGTGATGGAGACAGGGTCAATCGAGTGGTTAGGATCTGGAATGCACTGTCTGAGAGTGTGGTGGAGACAGGGTCAATCGAGTGGTTAGGATCTGGAATGCACTGTCTGAGAGTGTAGTGGAGAAAGGGTCGATCGAGTGGTTAGGATCTGGAATTCACTGTCTGAGAGTGTGAGGGAGACAAGGTCAATCGAGTGGTTAGGATCTGGAATGCACTGTCTGAGAGTGTGGTGGAGACAAGGTCAATCGAGTGGTTAGGATCTGGAATGCACTGTCTGAGAGTGTGGTGGAGAGAGGGACAATCGAGTTTTTAGGATATGGAATACACAGTCTGAGAGTGTGGTGGAGACAGGGTCAATCGAGTGGTAAGGATCTGGAATGCACTGTCTGAGAGTGTGATGGAGACAGGGTCAATCGAGTGGTTAGGATCTGGAATGCACTGTCTGAGAGTGTGGTGGAGACAGGGTCAATCGAGTGGTTAGGATCTGGAATGCACTGCATGAGAGTGTGGTGGAGACAGGGTCAATCGAGTGCTTAGGATCTGAAACGCACTGTCTGAGTGTGTGGTGGTGACAGGGTCAATCGAGTGGTTAGGATCTGGAATTCACTGTCTTAGAGTGTGGTGGAGACAGGGTCAATCGAGTGGTTAGGATATGGAATGCACTATCAGAGATTGTGGTGGAGACAGGGTCAATCGAGTGGTTAGGATCTGGAATGCACTGTCTGAGAGTGTGGGGGAGACAGGGTCAATCGAGTGGTTAGGATCCAGAATGCACTGTCTGAGAGTGTGGTGGAGACAGTGTCAATCGTGTGGTTAGGATCTGGAATGCTCTGTCTGCGAGTTTGTTGGAGACAGGGTCAATCGAGTGGTTAGGGACTGGTATTCACTGTCTGAGAGTGTGGTGGAGACATGGTCAATCGAGTGGTTAGGATCTGGAATGCACTGTCTGAGAGTGTGGTGGAGACAGGGTCAATCGAATGGTTAGGATCTGGAATGCACTGTCTGAGAGTGTTTTGGAGACAGGGTCAATCGAGTGGTTCAGATCTGGAATGCACTGTCTGAGATTGTGGTGGCGACAGGGTCAATCGAGTGGTTAGGATCTGGAATGCACTGTCTGAGAGTGTGGTTGAGACAGTGTAAATTGAGTGGTTAGGATATGGAATGCACTATCTGAGAGTGTGGTGGAGACAGGGTCAATCGAGTGGTTAGGATCTGGAATACACTATCTGAGAGTGTGGTGGAGTCAGGGTCAGTCGAGTGGTTAGGATCTGGAATGCACTGTCTGAGAGTGTTGTGGAGACAGGGACAATCGATTTTTTAGGATTTGGAATGCACTGTCTGAAAGTGTGGTGGAGACAAGGTCAATCGAGTGGTTAGGATCTGGAATGCACTGTCTAAGAGTGTGGGGGAGACAGGGTCAATCGAGTGGTTAGGATCTGGAATGCACTGTCAGAGAGTGTGGCGGAGACAGTGTCAATCGAGTGGTTAGGATCTGGAATGCACTGTCTGAGAGTGTGGTGGAGACAGGGTCAATCGAGTGGTTAGGATCTGGAATGCACTGTCTGAGAGTGCGGGGGAGACAGTGTCAATCGAGTGGTTAGGATCCGGAATGCACTTTCTGAGAGTGTGGTGGAGACAGGGTCAATCGAGTGGTTAGGATCTGGAATGCTCTGTCTGAGAGTGTGGTGGAGACAGTGTCAATCGAATGGTTAGGATCTGGAATGCACTGTCTGAGAGTGTGGTGGAGACAGGGTCAATCGAGTGGTTAGGATCTGGAATGCACTGTCTGAGAGTGTGGTGGAGACAGGGTCAATCGAGTGGTTAGGATCTGGAATGCACTGTCTGAGAGTGTGGTGGAGTCAGGTTCAGTCGAGTGGTTAGGATCTGGAATGCACTGTCTGAGAGTGTGGTGGAGACAGGGACAAACGAGTTTATAGGATTTGGAATACAATGTCTGAAAGTGTGGTGGAGACAAGGTCAATCGAGTGGTTAGGATCTGGAATGCACTATCTAAGAGTGTGGGGGAGACAGGGCCAATCGAGTGGTTAGGATCTGGAATGCACTGTCCGATAGTGTGGCGGAGACAGGGTCAATCGAGTGGTTAGGATCTGGAATGCACTGCCTGAGAGTGTGGTGGAGACAGTGTCAATCGAGTGGTTAGGATCTGGAATGCTCTGTCTGAGAGTGTGGTGGAGACAGGGTCAATCGAGTGGTTAGGATTTGGAATGCACTGTCTGAGAGTGTGGTGCAGACAGGGTCAGTCGAGTGGTTAGGATCTGGAATGCACTGTCTGAGAGTGTAGTGGAGACATGGTCAATCGAGTGGTTAGGATCTGGAATGCACTGTCTGAGAGTGTGGTGGAGACAGTGTCAATCGAGTGGTTAGGATCTGGAATGCTCTGTCTTAGAGTGTGGTGGAGACAGGGTCAATCGAGTGGTTAGGATTTGGAATGCACTGTGTGAGAGTGTGGTGGTGAATGGGCCAATCGAGTGGTTAGGATCTGGAATGCACTGTCTGAGAGTGTGGTGGAGACAGGGTCAATCGAATGGTTAGGATCTGGAATGCACTGCCTGAGAGTGTAGTGGAGACAGGGTCAATCGAGTTTTTAGGATATGGAATACACTGTCTGAGAGTGTGGTGGAGACACGGTCAATCGAGTGGTAAGGATCTGGAATGCACTGTCTGAGAGTGTGGGGGAGACAGGGTCAATCGAGTGGTTAGGATCTGGAATGCACTGTCTGAGAGTGTGGTGGAGACAGGGTCAACTGAGTGCTTAGGATCTGGAATGCACAGCATGAGAGTGTGGTGGAGACAGGGTCAATCGAGTGCTTAGGATCTGGAATGCACTGCCTGAGAGTGTGGTGGAGACAGGGTCAATCGAGTGCTTAGTATCTGGAATGCACTGCCTGAGAGTGTGGTGGAGACAGGGTCAATCGAGTGGTTAGGATCTGGAATACACTGTCTGAGATTGTGGTGGAGACAGGGTCAATCGAGTGGTTCGGATCTGGAATGCACTGTCTGAGAGTGTGGTGGAGACAGGGTCAATCGAGTGGTTAGGATCTGGAATGCACTGTCTGATACTGTGGTGGAGACAGGGTGAATTGAGTGGTTAGGATATGGAATGCACTGTCTGAGAGTGTGGTGGAGACAGGGTCAATCGAGTGGTTCGGATCTGGAATGCACTGTCTGAGAGTGTGGTGGTGAATGGGTCAATCGAGTGGTTAGGATCTGGAATGCACTGTCAGAGAGTGTGGTGGAGACAGGGTCAATCGAGTGGTTAGGATCTGGAATGCACTGTCTGAGAGTGTGGTAGAGACAGGGTCAATCGAATGTTTAGGATCTGGAATGTGCTGTCTGATATTATGGTGGAGACTGGGTCAATCGAGTGATTAGGATCTGGAATGCACTGTCTGAGAGTGTAGTGGAGACAGGGTCAATCGAGTGGTTAGGATCTGGAATTCACTGTCTGAGAGTGTGGTGGAGACAGGGTCGATTGAATGGTTCGGATCTGGAATGCACTGTCTGAGAGTGTGGTGGAGACAGGGTCAATCGAGTGGTTAGGATCTGGAATGCACTGTCTGAGAGTGTGGTGGAGAGAGGGACAATCGAGTTTTTAGGATATGGAATACACTGTCTGAGAGTGTGGTGGAGACAGGGTCAATCGAGTGGTTTGGATCTGGAATGCACTGTCTGAGAGTGTGGTGGAGACAGGGTCAATCGAGTGGTTAGGATCTGGAATGCACTGCATGAGAGTGTGGTGGAGACAGGGACAATCGAGTGCTTAGGATCTGGAACGCACTGTCTTAGTGTGTGTTGGAGACAGGGTCAACCGAGTGGTTAGGATCTGGAATTCACTGTCTGAGAGTGTGGTGTAGACAGGGTCAATGGAGTGGTTAGGATCTGGAATGCACTGTCTGAGAATATGGTGAGACAAGGTCAATGGAGTGGTTAGCATCTGGAATGCTCTGTCTGATAGTGTGGTGGAGACAGGGTCAATCGAATGGTTAGGATCTGGAATGCACTGTCTGAGAGTGTGAGGGAGACAGGGTCAATCGAGTGGTTAGGAACTGCAATGCACTGCCTGAGAGTGTGGTGGAGACAGGGTCAATCGAGTGGTTAGGATCTGGAATGCACTGCCTGAGAGTGTGGTGGAGACAGGGTCAATCGAATGGTAAGGATCTGGAATGCACTGTCTGAGAGTGTGGTGGAGAGAGGGACAATCGAGTTTTTAGGATATGGAATACACAGTCTGAGAGTGTGGTGGAGACAGGGTCAATCGAGTGGTTAGGATCTGGAATGCACTGTCTGAGAGTGTGGTGAAGACTGGGTCTATTGAGTGGTTTGGATCTGGAATGCACTGTCTGAAAGTGCATTGGAGACAGGGTCAATCGAGTGGTTAGGATCTGGAATGCACTGTCTGAGAGTGTGGTGGAGACAGTGTCAATCGAATGGTTAGGATCTGGAATGCTCTGTCTGCGAGTTTGTTGGAGACAGGGTCAATCGAGTGGTTAGGAACTGGAATTCACTGTCTGAGAGTGTGGTGGAGACATGGTCAATCGAGTGGTTAGGATCTGGAATGCACTGTCTGAGAGTGTGGTGGAGACAGGGTCAATCGAGTGGTTAGGATCTGGAATGCACTATCTGAGAGTGTGGTGGAGTCAGGGTCAGTCGAGTGGTTAGGATCTGGAATGCACTGTCTGAGAGTGTGGTGGAGACAGGGACAATCGAGTTTTTAGGATTTGGAATGCACTGTCTGAAAGTGTGGTGGAGACAAGGTCAATCGAGTGGTTAGGATCTGGAATGCACTGTCTAAGAGTGTGGGGGAGACAGGGTCAATCGAGTGGTTAGGATCTGGAATGCACTGTCAGAGAGTGTGGCGGAGACAGTGTCAATCGAGTGATTAGGATCTGGAATGCGCTGTCTTAGAGTGTGGGGGAGACAGGGTCAATCGAGTGGTTAGGATCTGGAATGCACTGTCTGAGAGTGTGGTGGAGACAGTGTCAATCGAGTGGTTAGGATCTGGAATGCTCTGTCTGAGAGTGTGGTGGAGACAGGGTCAATCGAATGGTTAGGATCTGGAATGCACTGTCTGATAGTGTGGTGGAGACAGGGTCAATCGATTGGTTAGGATCTGGAATGCACTGCCTGAGAGTGTGGTGGAGTCAGGGTCAGTCGAGTGGTTAGGATCTGGAATGCACTGTCTGAGAGTGTGGTGGAGACAGGGACAAACGAGTTTTTAGGATTTGGAATACAATGTCTGAAAGTGTGGTGGAGACAAGGTCAATCGAGTGGTTAGGATCTGGAATGCACTGTCTAAGAGTGTGGGGGAGACAGGGTCAATCGAGTTTTTAGGATCTGGAATGCACTGTCCAATAGTGTGGCGGAGACAGGGTCAATCGAGTGGTTAGGATCTGGAATGCACTGCCTGAGAGTGTGGTGGAGACACTGTCAATCGAGTGGTTAGGATCTGGAATGCTCTGTCTGAGAGTGTGGTGGAGACAGGGTCAATCGAGTGGTTAGGATCTGGAATACACTATCTGAGAGTGTGGTGGAGACAAGGTCAATCGAGTGGTTAGGATCTGGAATGCACTGTCTAAGAGTGTGGGGGAGACAGGGTCAATCGAGTGGTTAGGATCTGGAATGCACTGTCAGAGAGTGTGGCGGAGACAGTGTCAATCGAGTGGTTAGGATCTGGAATGCACTGTCTGAGAGTGCGGGGGAGACAGTGTCAATCGAGTGGTTAGGATCCGGAATGCACTTTCTGAGAGTGTGGTGGAGACAGGGTCAATCGAGTGGTTAGGATCTGGAATGCACTGTCTGAGAGTGCGGGGGAGACAGTGTCAATCGAGTGGTTAGGATCCGGAATGCACTTTCTGAGAGTGTGGTGGAGACAGGGTCAATCGAGTGGTTAGGATCTGGAATGCTCTGTCTGAGAGTGTGGTGGAGACAGTGTCAATCGAATGGTTAGGATCTGGAATGCACTGTCTGAGAGTGTGGTGGAGACAGGGTCAATCGAGTGGTTAGGATCTGGAATGCACTGTCTGAGAGTGTGGTGGAGACAGGGTCAATCGAGTGGTTAGGATCTGGAATGCACTGTCTGAGAGTGTGGTGGAGTCAGGTTCAGTCGAGTGGTTAGGATCTGGAATGCACTGTCTGAGAGTGTGGTGGAGACAGGGACAAACGAGTTTATAGGATTTGGAATACAATGTCTGAAAGTGTGGTGGAGACAAGGTCAATCGAGTGGTTAGGATCTGGAATGCACTATCTAAGAGTGTGGGGGAGACAGGGCCAATCGAGTGGTTAGGATCTGGAATGCACTGTCCGATAGTGTGGCGGAGACAGGGTCAATCGAGTGGTTAGGATCTGGAATGCACTGCCTGAGAGTGTGGTGGAGACAGTGTCAATCGAGTGGTTAGGATCTGGAATGCTCTGTCTGAGAGTGTGGTGGAGACAGGGTCAATCGAGTGGTTAGGATTTGGAATGCACTGTCTGAGAGTGTGGTGCAGACAGGGTCAGTCGAGTGGTTAGGATCTTGAATGCACTGTCTGAGAGTGTAGTGGAGACATGGTCAATCGAGTGGTTAGGATCTGGAATGCACTGTCTGAGAGTGTGGTGGAGACAGTGTCAATCGAGTGGTTAGGATCTGGAATGCTCTGTCTTAGAGTGTGGTGGAGACAGGGTCAATCGAGTGGTTAGGATTTGGAATGCACTGTGTGAGAGTGTGGTGGTGAATGGGCCAATCGAGTGGTTAGGATCTGGAATGCACTGTCTGAGAGTGTGGTGGAGACAGGGTCAATCGAATGGTTAGGATCTGGAATGCACTGCCTGAGAGTGTAGTGGAGACAGGGTCAATCGAGTTTTTAGGATATGGAATACACTGTCTGAGAGTGTGGTGGAGACACGGTCAATCGAGTGGTAAGGATCTGGAATGCACTGTCTGAGAGTGTGGGGGAGACAGGGTCAATCGAGTGGTTCGGATCTGGAATGCACTGTCTGAGAGTGTCGTGGAGACAGGGTCAACTGAGTGCTTAGGATCTGGAATGCACAGCATGAGAGTGTGGTGGAGACAGGGTCAATCGAGTGCTTAGGATCTGGAATGCACTGCCTGAGAGTTTGGTGGAGACAGGGTCAATCGAGTGCTTAGTATCTGGAATGCACTGCCTGAGAGTGTGGTGGAGACAGGGTCAATCGAGTGGTTAGGATCTGGAATACACTGTCTGAGATTGTGGTGGAGACAGGGTCAATCGAGTGGTTCGGATCTGGAATGCACTGTCTGAGAGTGTGGTGGAGACAGGGTCAATCGAGTGGTTAGGATCTGGAATGCACTGTCTGATACTGTGGTGGAGACAGGGTGAATTGAGTGGTTAGGATATGGAATGCACTGTCTGAGAGTGTGGTGGAGACAGGGTCAATCGAGTGGTTCGGATCTGGAATGCACTGTCTGAGAGTGTGGTGGTGAATGGGTCAATCGAGTGGTTAGGATCTGGAATGCACTGTCAGAGAGTGTGGTGGAGACAGGGTCAATCGAGTGGTTAGGATCTGGAATGCACTGTCTGAGAGTGTGGTAGAGACAGGGTCAATCGAATGTTTAGGATCTGGAATGTGCTGTCTGATATTATGGTGGAGACTGGGTCAATCGAGTGATTAGGATCTGGAATGCACTGTCTGAGAGTGTAGTGGAGACAGGGTCAATCGAGTGGTTAGGATCTGGAATTCACTGTCTGAGAGTGTGGTGGAGACAGGGTCGATTGAATGGTTCGGATCTGGAATGCACTGTCTGAGAGTGTGGTGGAGACAGGGTCAATCGAGTGGTTAGGATCTGGAATGCACTGTCTGAGAGTGTGGTGGAGAGAGGGACAATCGAGTTTTTAGGATATGGAATACACTGTCTGAGAGTGTGGTGGAGACAGGATCAATCGAGTGGTTTGGATCTGGAATGCACTGTCTGAGAGTGTGGTGGAGACAGGGTCAATCGAGTGGTTAGGATCTGGAATGCACTGCATGAGAGTGTGGTGGAGACAGGGACAATCGAGTGCTTAGGATCTGGAACGCACTGTCTTAGTGTGTGTTGGAGACAGGGTCAACCGAGTGGTTAGGATCTGGAATTCACTGTCTGAGAGTGTGGTGTAGACAGGGTCAATGGAGTGGTTAGGATCTGGAATGCACTGTCTGAGAATATGGTGAGACAAGGTCAATGGAGTGGTTAGCATCTGGAATGCTCTGTCTGATAGTGTGGTGGAGACAGGGTCAATCGAATGGTTAGGATCTGGAATGCACTGTCTGAGAGTGTGAGGGAGACAGGGTCAATCGAGTGGTTAGGAACTGCAATGCACTGCCTGAGAGTGTGGTGGAGACAGGGTCAATCGAGTGGTTAGGATCTGGAATGCACTGCCTGAGAGTGTGGTGGAGACAGGGTCAATCGAATGGTAAGGATCTGGAATGCACTGTCTGAGAGTGTGGTGGAGAGAGGGACAATCGAGTTTTTAGGATATGGAATACACAGTCTGAGAGTGTGGTGGAGACAGGGTCAATCGAGTGGTTAGGATCTGGAATGCACTGTCTGAGAGTGTGGTGAAGACTGGGTCTATTGAGTGGTTTGGATCTGGAATGCACTGTCTGAAAGTGCATTGGAGACAGGGTCAATCGAGTGGTTAGGATCTGGAATGCACTGTCTGAGAGTGTGGTGGAGACAGTGTCAATCGAATGGTTAGGATCTGGAATGCTCTGTCTGCGAGTTTGTTGGAGACAGGGTCAATCGAGTGGTTAGGAACTGGAATTCACTGTCTGAGAGTGTGGTGGAGACATGGTCAATCGAGTGGTTAGGATCTGGAATGCACTGTCTGAGAGTGTGGTGGAGACAGGGTCAATCGAGTGGTTAGGATCTGGAATGCACTATCTGAGAGTGTGGTGGAGTCAGGGTCAGTCGAGTGGTTAGGATCTGGAATGCACTGTCTGAGAGTGTGGTGGAGACAGGGACAATCGAGTTTTTAGGATTTGGAATGCACTGTCTGAAAGTGTGGTGGAGACAAGGTCAATCGAGTGGTTAGGATCTGGAATGCACTGTCTAAGAGTGTGGGGGAGACAGGGTCAATCGAGTGGTTAGGATCTGGAATGCACTGTCAGAGAGTGTGGCGGAGACAGTGTCAATCGAGTGATTAGGATCTGGAATGCGCTGTCTTAGAGTGTGGGGGAGACAGGGTCAATCGAGTGGTTAGGATCTGGAATGCACTGTCTGAGAGTGTGGTGGAGACAGTGTCAATCGAGTGGTTAGGATCTGGAATGCTCTGTCTGAGAGTGTGGTGGAGACAGGGTCAATCGAATGGTTAGGATCTGGAATGCACTGTCTGATAGTGTGGTGGAGACAGGGTCAATCGATTGGTTAGGATCTGGAATGCACTGCCTGAGAGTGTGGTGGAGTCAGGGTCAGTCGAGTGGTTAGGATCTGGAATGCACTGTCTGAGAGTGTGGTGGAGACAGGGACAAACGAGTTTTTAGGATTTGGAATACAATGTCTGAAAGTGTGGTGGAGACAAGGTCAATCGAGTGGTTAGGATCTGGAATGCACTGTCTAAGAGTGTGGGGGAGGCAGGGTCAATCGAGTGTTTAGGATCTGGAATGCACTGTCCGATAGTGTGGCGGAGACAGGGTCAATCGAGTGGTTAGGATCTGGAATGCACTGCCTGAGAGTGTGGTGGAGACACTGTCAATCGAGTGGTTAGGATCTGGAATGCTCTGTCTGAGAGTGTGGTGGAGACAGGGTCAATCGAGTGGTTAGGATTTGGAATGCACTGTCTGAGAGTGTGGTGGAGTCAGGGTCAGTCGAGTTGTTAGGATCTGGAATGCACTGTCTGAGAGTGTGATGGAGACAGGGTCAATCGAGTGGTTAGGATCTGGAATGCACTGTCTGAGAGTGTGGTGGAGACAGGGTCAATCGAGTGGTTAGGATCTGGAATGCACTGTCTGAGAGTGTGGTGGAGACAGGGTCAATCGAGTGGTTAGGATCTGGAATGCTCTGTCTTAGAGTGTGGTGGAGACAGGGTCAATCGAGTGGTTAGGATTTGGAATGCACTGTGTGAGAGTGTGGTGGTGAATGGGTCAATCGAGTGGTTAGGATCTGGAATGCACTGTCTGAGAGTGTGGTGGAGACAGGGTCAATCGAATGGTTAGGATCTGGAATGCACTGTCTGAGAGTGTGGTGGAGACAGGGTCAATCGAGTGGTTAGGATCTGGAATGCACTGCCTGAGAGTGTAGTGGAGACAGGCTCAATCGAGTGGTTAGGATCTGGAATGCACTGTCTGAGAGTGTGGTGGAGACAGGGTCAACTGAGTGGTTAGGATCTGGAATGCACTGTCTGAGAGTGTGGTGGAGACAGGGTCAATCGAGTGGTTCGGATCTGGAATGCACTGTCTGAGAGTGTGGTGGAGAGAGGGACAATCGAGTTTTTAGGATATGGAATACACTTTCTGAGAGTGTGGTGGAGACAGGGTCAATCGAGTGGTAAGGATCTGGAATGCACTGTCTGAGAGTGTGGGGGAGACAGGGTCAATCGAGTGGTTAGGATCTGGAATGCACTGTCTGAGAGTGTGGTGGAGACAGGGTCAACTGAGTGGTTAGGATCTGGAATGCACAGCATGAGAGTGTGGTGGAGTCAGGGTCAATCGAGTGCTAAGGATCTGGAATGCACTGCCTGAGAGTGTGGTGGAGACAGGGTCAATCGAGTGCTTAGTATCTGGAATGCACTGCCTGAGAGTGTGGTGGAGACAGGGTCAATCGAGTGGTTAGGATCTGGAATACACTGTCTGAGAGTGTGGTGGAGAAAGGGTCAATCGAGTGGTTCGGATCTGGAATGCACTGTCTGAGAGTGTGGTGGAGACAGGGTCAATCGAGTGGTTAAGATCTGGAATGCACTGTCTGAGAGTGTGGTGGAGTCAGGTTCAATCGAGAGGTAAGGATCGGGAATGCACTGTCTGAGAGTGTGGGGGAGACAGGGTCAATCGAGTGGTTAGGATCTGGAATGTACTGTCTGAGAGTCTAGTGGAGACAGGGTCAATCGAGTGGTTAGGATCTGGACTGCACTGCATGAGAGTGTGGTATAGACAGGGTCAATCGAGTGCTTAGGATCTGGAACGCACTGTCTGAGTGTGTGGTGGAGACAGGGTCAATCGAGTGGTTAGGATCTGGAATTCACTGTCTGAGAGTTTGGTGGAGACAGGGTCAATCGAGTGGTTAGGATCTGGAATACACTGTCTGAGATTGTGGTGGAGACAGGGTCAATCGAGTGGTTCGGATCTGGAATGCACTGTCTGAGAGTGTGGTGGAGACAGGGTCAATCGAGTGGTTAGGATCTGGAATGCACTGTCTGATACTGTGGTGGAGACAGGGTGAACTGAGTGGTTAGGATATGGAATGCACTGTCTGAGAGTGTGGTGGAGACAGGGTCAATCGAGTGGTTAGGATCTGGAATGCACTGTGTGAGAGTGTGGTGGAGACAGGGTCAATCGAGTGATTAGGATCTGGAATGCACTGTCTGAGAGTGTGGTGGAGACAGGGTCAATCGAATGTTTAGGATCTGGAATGTGCTGTCTGATAGTGTGGTGGAGACTGGGTCAATCGAGTGATTAGGATCTGGAATGCACTGTCTGAGAGTGTAGTGGAGACAGGGTCAATCGAGTGGTTAGGATCTGGAATGCACTGTCTGAGAGTGTGGTGGAGACAGGGTCGATTGAGTGGTTCGGATCTGGAATGCACTGTCTGAGAGTGTGGTGGAGACAGGGTCAATCGAGTGGTTAGGATCTGGAATGCACTGTCTGAGAGTGTGGTGGAGAGAGGGACAATCGAGTTTTTAGGATATGGAATACACTGTCTGAGAGTGTGGTGGAGACAGGGTCAATCGAGTGGTTTGGATCTGGAATGCACTGTCTGAGAGTGTGGTGGAGACATGGTCAATCGAGTGGTTAGGATCTGGAATGCACTGCATGAGAGTGTGGTGGAGACAGGGACAATCGAGTGCTTAGGATCTGGAACGCACTGTCTTAGTGTGTGGTGGAGACAGGGTCAACCGAGTGGTTAGGATCTGGAATTCACTGTCTGAGAGTGTGGTGTAGACAGGGTCAATGGAGTGGTTAGGATCTGGAATGCACTGTCTGAGAATATGGTGAGACAAGGTCAATGGAGTGGTTAGCATCTGGAATGCTCTGTCTGAGAGTGTGGTAGAGACAGGGTCAATCGAATGGTTAGGATCTGGAACGCACTGTCTGAGAGTGTGAGGGAGACAGGGTCAATCGAGTGGTTAGGATCTGGAATTCACTGTCTGAGAGTGTGGTGGAGACAGTGTCAATCGAGTGGTTAGGATCTGGAATGCACTGCCTGAGAGTGTGGTGGAGTCAGGGTCAGTCGAGTGGTTAGGATCTGGAATGCACTGTCTGAGAGTGTGGTGGAGACAGGGTCAGTCGAGTTGTTAGGATTTGGAATGCACTGTGTGAGAGTGTGGTGGTGAATGGGTCAATCGAGTGGTTAGGATCTGGAATGCACTGTCTGAGAGTGTGGTGGAGACAGGGTCAATCGAATGGTTAGGATCTGGAATGCACTGTCTGAGAGTGTGGTGGAGACAGGGTCAATCGAGTGGTTAGGATCTGGAATGCACTGCCTGAGATTGTAGTGGAGACAGGGTCAATCGAGTGGTTAGGATCTGGAATGCACTGTCTGAGAGTGTGGTGGAGACAGGGTCTATTGAGTGGTTAGGATCTGGAATGCACTGTCTGAGAGTGTGGTGGAGACAGGGTCAATCGAGTGGTTCGGATCTGGAATGCACTGTCTGAGAGTGTGGTGGAGACAGGGTCAATCGAGTGGTTAGGATCTGGAATGCACTGTCTGAGAGTGTGGTGGAGACAGGGTCTATTGAGTGGTTAGGATCTGGAATGCACTGTCTGAGAGTGTGGTGGAGACAGGGTCAATCGAGTGGTTCGGATCTGGAATGCACTGTCTGAGAGTGTGGTGGAGAGAGGGACAATCGAGTTTTTAGGATATGGAATACACTGTCTTAGAGTGTGGTGTAGACAGGGTCAATCGAGTGGTAAGGATCTGGAATGCACTGTCTGAGAGTGTGGGGGAGACAGGGTCAATCGAGTGGTTAGGATCTGGAATGCACTGTCTGAGAGTGTGGTGGAGACAGGGTCAACTGAGTGGTTAGGATCTGGAATGCACAGCATGAGAGTGTGGTGCAGACAGGGTCAATCGAGTGCTTAGGATCTGGAATGCACTGCCTGAGAGTGTGGTGGAGACAGGGTCAATCGAGTGCTTAGTATCTGGAATGCACTGCCTGAGAGTGTGGTGGAGACAGGGTCAATCGAGTGGTTAGGATCTGGAATACACTGTCTGAGAGTGTGGTGGAGAAAGGGTCAATCGAGTGGTTCGGATCTGGAATGCACTGTCTGAGAGTGTGGTGGAGACTGGGTCAATCGAGTGGTTAAGATCTGGAATGCACTGTCTGAGAGTGTGGTGGAGTCAGGTTCAATCGAGAGGTAAGGATCTGGAATGCACTGTCTGAGATTGTGGGGGAGACAGGGTCAAACGAGTGGTTAGGATCTGGAATGTACTGTCTGAGAGTCTAGTGGAGACAGGGTCAATCGAGTGGTTAGGATCTGGACTGCACTGCATGAGAGTGTGGTATAGACAGGGTCAATCGAGTGCTTAGGATCTGGAACGCACTGTCTGAGTGTGTGGTGGAGACTGGGTCAATCGAGTGGTTAGGATCTGGAATTCACTGTCTGAGAGTTTGGTGGAGACAGGGTCAATCGAGTGGTTAGGATCTTGAATACACTATCTGAGATTGTGGTGGAGACAGGTTCAATCGAGTGGTTCGGATCTGGAATGCACTGTCTGAGAGTGTGGTGGAGACAGGGTCAATCGAGTGGTTAGGATCTGGAATGCACTGTCTGATACTGTGGTGAAGACAGGGTGAATTGAGTGGTTAGGATATGGAATGCACTGTCTGAGAGTGTGGTGGAGACAGGTTCAATCGAGTGGTTAGGATCTGGAATGCACTGTCTGAGAGTGTGGTGGGGACAGGGTCAATCGAGTGGTTCGGATCTGGAATGCACTGTCTGAGAGTGTGGTGGTGAATGGGTCAATCGAGTGGTTAGGATCTGGAATGCTCTGTCTGATAGTGTGGTGGAGACTGGGTCAATCGAGTGATTAGGATCTGGAATGCACTGTCTGAGAGTGTAGTGGAGACAGGGTCAATCGAGTGGTTAGGATCTGGAATGCACTGTCTGAGAGTGTGGTGGAGACAGGGTCGATTGAGTGGTTAGGATCTGGAATGCACTGTCTGAGAGTGTGGTGGAGACAGGGTCAATCGAGTGGTTAGGATCTGGAATGCACTGTCTGCGAGTGTGAGGGAGACAGGATCAATCGAGTGGTTAGGATCTGGAATGCACTGTCTGAGAGTGTGGGGGAGACAGGGTCAATCGAGTGGTTAGGATCTTGAATGCACTGTACTAGAGTGTAGTGGAGACAGGGTCAATCGAGTGGTTAGGATCTGGACTGCACTGCATTGAGAGTGTGGTGGAGACAGGGTCAATCGGGTGCTTAGGATCTGGAACGCACTGTCTGAGTGTGTGGTGGAGACAAGGTCAATCGAGTGGGAGGATCTGGAATACACTGTCTGAGAGTGTGGTGGATACAGGGTCAATCGAGTGGTTAGGATCTGGAATGCACTGCCTGAGAGTGTGGTGGAGACAGGATCAATCGAGTGGTTAGGATCTGGAATGCACTGTCTGAGAGTGTGGTGGAGACAGGATCAATCGAGTGGTTAGGATCTGGAATGCACTGTACTAGAGTGTAGTGGAGACAGGGTCAATCGAGTGGTTAGGATCTGGAATGCACTGTACTAGAGTGTAGTGGAGACAGGGTCAATCGAGTGGTTAGGATCTGGAATGCACTGTCTGAGTGTGTGGTGGAGACAGGGTCAATCGAGTGGGAGGATCTGGAATACACTGTCTGAGAGTGTGGTGGATACAGGGTCAATCGAGTGGTTAGGATCTGGAATGCACTGCCTGAGAGTGTGGTGGAGACAGGGTCAATCGAGTGGTTAGGATCTGGAATGCACTGCCTGAGAGTGTGGTGGAGACAGGGTCAATCGAGTGGTTAGGATCTGGAATACACTGTCTGAGAGTGTGGTGGAGACAGGGTCAATCGAGTGGTTAGGTTCTGGAATGCACTGTGTGGGAGTGAAGTGAAGGCAATTCAGAGGGAATTGGAACAATATCAGAAAAGGAAATGTTTTGAGGGCTGCAGGGTAAAGGTGGGGGAGAGGTCCAAGGTGAATAGCTGCTTGAGAATACTGTTAAGGACATGAGAGGCTGAATGGCCTCCCTATGTGCTGTAACCAATCTGTCATTGTTTTATCCTATCATATTACTGTTCCTGCCCTGTCTCTGGCTCAGTCCCTAACAGCACTGTGGGTGTACCTACACCACATGGACTGCAGAGGTTCAAGAAGGCAGCTCACCACCACCTTCTCAAGGGGCAACTCGGGATGGGCAATAAATGCTGGGCCCAGCCAGCGAAGCCCACATCCCATGAAAGAATAAAAATAATGGATAGTTTTTAAGGAATACCTTAGAGGAGAGGAGGACGGAGAGTATTAGGGAATTAATTCTAGAATTTAAGACACAGGAAGCTGCAGGCATGGTGGTATAATTAAACTGGGGAGTGCTGAAGGGGACAGAATTTGAGGATGTAGGTGTATCAGCAGGTTGTGAGGTTGGAGGAGACGACAGAGAAAAGGAGCGGGTGAGGGCAGGGAGGGATTTGTAAACCGGGATGGGAATTTTTAAACAAACCTCACCATTCTCAGTCCAACCCTCAGAGAGGGTCCAACTTGATTAATGTTTAGCCTGGGAGGTCACCAGGGTGTGCATCGTCCGCACTGTCGGCAGAGAACAGCTAACCTGCAGGACACACAGTCAGAAACTCCGGTTCCCCGTCTGGTTCCTTGGCCGCTCTGAACTCCATGTGAACCTGAGGACATCCTTACACTCCAACCCTGACCCCATTGTCTATCAGGCTCCTCTACATCCCTTCCACATTCCTACACAAGAGAGAAAGGAGGCCATTCAGCCCATTGAAACTGGTATACAGGAACTGGAGGAGGCCATTCAGCCCATTGAAACTGTTATAAAGGAACAGGAGGAGGCCATTCAGCCCATTGAACCTATCACACAGGAACAGGAGAAGACCATTCAGCCCATTGAACCTATTACACAGGAACAGGAAGAGGCCATTCAGACCATTGAACCTAGCGCACAGGAACAGAAGGAGGCCATTCAGCCCATTGAACCTATCACACAGGAACAGGAGGAGGCCATTCTGCCCATTGAGCCTATCACACAGGAACAGGAGGAGATAATTCACCCCTGTTGAAACTGTTACACAGGAACAGGAAGAGGCCATTCAGCCCATTGAACCTATCACACAGGAACAGGAGGAGGCCATTCTGCCCATTGAGCCTATCACACAGGAACAGGAGGAGATAATTCACCCCTGTTGAAACTGTTACACAGGAACAGGAAGAGGCCATTCAGCCCATTGAACCTATCACACAGGAACAGGAGGAGGCCATTCTGCCCATTGAGCCTATCACACAGGAACAGGAGGAGGCCATTCTGCCCATTGAGCCTATCACACAGGAACAGGAGGAGATAATTCACCCCTGTTGAAACTGTTACACAGGAACAGGAAGAGGCCATTCAGCCCATTGAACCTATCGCACAGGAACAGGTGGAGGCTATTCGACCCATTGAGCCTGCTACTTAGGAACTGGAGGAGGCCATCCAGCTCCTCAAGACTGTTGCACAGGGTCAGGAGGAGACTGTTCACCCCTTCGACCTTGCTGCACAGGAACAGGAGGAGGCCATTCATCCATAAAGTTTGTTACACAGGAACAGGAGGAGGCCATTCAGCCCCCCCAGCCTGCTACACAGGAAGAGGCCATTCAGCCCCTCAAGCTATCACACAGGAACAGGAGGAGGACATTCAGCCCCCTCGAGCCTGTTACACAGGAACAGGAAGAGTCCATTCAGCCCATCAAGTCTGCGCCATCAGATCATAGCTGATTACACATCAAACCCATTTTCTCACTTTCACTCCTAACCCATCAGTTCTTCCAACACCCCCACCACTCAAAGGGATTTTAAATCAATGCAACAGAACTTTATTTACACATTGTGTTGATAAACGGAAAGGGCTTTATTTAAGCCTTATATTTTGCGCACCACTCTCGATTAAAAAAAGGATAATGCAACAGACAGGCAATTCTGAAAATATTGTATGAATTTGGTGCATGTTTGGGGACAATGATGAGGGGACGGGTTCAGGATAAAGGAGCGGATCAGTGCTTCTGGGAGGGGAGTGGATGAGTGAGTGGTGACAGACATGATGCTCCTCCTGGGTTTTTTTGCAGTGTTGCTTGAGAGATTGGGGGTTTCTGGTTCCCTCCAGGGCTTGGCACAACCCTCATGAGTCTGGAGCGGAACCTGGTGATCTGTCGTTAGTTCGGTCGGAAAGCTAAATAAGCTTTGTCCCGTCTGAGAATCCACTCTCCGGCTTCTGTTCACTCAACTTAAACTCTTCTCGCTCTCAGTGTTGTATTCGAATCGGTGATGGCTCCATTCCAAGACCAGGAGCAGAGGTGAGGAGACCTGAGTGGGGCTGGAATAAAGAATGTTTCAAACGGCCCATCAAAATGGCAGGCATAGCTCTGGCCCACATGGGTTCCCATGGCAACACCTTGTACTTGAAGACCTTGGGTGAAAAGGGTTGCCCAATGCGAGAGTCAGTTCAGCCAAGCAGAGGAGATGGTGACGGATGGAGAATTGGCTGAGCCTCCATTCAAGGGAGAGGTGGAGAGGCCTCAGGCTGTCTGGGTGTTGGGGGGGAGCGGGGGGGGGTGGGCTGGGAGGTGTAGAGGGATTGGATGTCCGTGATGGAGAGGAGATCAGTCAGGCCCAGGGAGCTGGAATCATTAAAGTGGCGGACGTCATTGGCGGACGTCATGGACGTAGATGTGGAGAGACTGGAAAAGGAGGGGGGAAAGGGGTGAGATGGGAAGAATTCAGTTCAGCGCAGCTGAAACAATGGGCCTGTCAGATCACCTTTGGTTCTGGGCCTTGGGAAGAAGGTAGGAGTGGATTGCTCGTGGTTAGGGAACTGAGGATGGAGGCCATGGAGGGAACATGTCCAGACGGCTGTTCTGGAGGTGATGGCTTGATGTTTGGCAGTGGGGTCATGGTCCAGGGGGAGGTAGGAAGGGGTGTCAGAGGGTTAGCCTCTGGCCTATGCAAGGTGGAGATTGGTTTCCCAGATGATAACTACACCAGCAGCAGGTTTGATCAAGAGAGGGGGAAGAAGCTAGAGGGAGGGGTCCAGGTGGAGGGTGAATACTGGAGACATGTCAACGCGTCTGCTGAGGTGGGGAAAACTCCTGGCCAAAGAAGTAGACAGGGAGGTGAGTTTGATACTGGAAGAGATCAGCAACATGAGGCGGGGGGTAAGGGGATGAAGCTGAGGCCTTCCTGAGGGCTGTTTGTTCAGGGGGCAGGAAAGGGAATTTCAGAGGGGACAGTGAAATCACGGCAAGGGTGAGGTTGGAGGGAGAGATGCATCAGAGGAAAGTCAAGGGGAAGAAGGATTTGCAGGGGCCTTGGTAACCAATTGTATTTGAAAATGCAGTTCTGATGAAGAGCAGTTGATCTGAAACATTAACCCTTTCTCCACCCCTGCAGACACTGAGCATTTTCTGCTTTTGTCTGAAATTTCACAAGTACCGGCCACTCTCCGGTACCTATCCCCATGTAGCCACTCTTTAGGCCTGAGCACAGGGAGTGAATGGTGAAGGAATAATTGACCATGAAGAGTGTCACAGCTGAGCCCTAACTAGTTCTCAGCCCACACTCCTCACAAATTGGCGGAGGACAAAGAAGATTAGAGAGAGATGAATCATCGCTCAGAGACTGGTGTGGGAGAGGTGGGTTCAAGTTCCCGGGGCACTGACATCAGTACTGGGGAAAGTGGGGGCTGTACCATTGGGACAGTTTACACCTGAACTGTGCTGGGATGAGTGTTCTTGCGAATTACATAACCAGGGAAGTAGAGAGGGCTTTAAACTAAACAAGAGGGGTGAGGGATCAAGTTTGGGTAGAGGTAGCAATTCAAGGTGTAGAGTCAAGACAGGAGAGCAAAATAGTAACATGAGAAATGAGGGTCAGAGAATAGCAGGAAGGGACAGAGAGGAAAAACCTAAGAATACATCAACAGTCAAGACTAGATGTTACAAAAATAACAAAGCAACAAAACTGAAGGCTCTCTATCTGAATGCACATCACATTCATAACAAAGTAAATGAATCGATTGAGCACATTGAAGTAATAAATATGATCTGATAGGCATGACGGAGATGTGGCTGCAGGATGACAAAGACTGGGGCCTTAATACTGAAGGGTACATGACATTGAAGAAGAATAGGAAGCTAGGTAAAGGTGGAGGGGTAGCACTGGTAATCAAAGAGGGCATTGGTGCAATAGTTAGAGCTGACCTTGGTTCAGGAGATCAGGATGTAGAATTGGTTTGGGTGGAGATGAGGAGTATTAGGGGGAAAAAGCCATTAGTGGGAGTGGTCTACAGGCCCCCTAACAGTAGCCACAGTGTTGGACAACGTATTCAAGAGAAAATATTATGTGCTTGTGATAAAGGGACGGCAATAATCATGGGTGATTTTAATCTACACATAAGCTGGAAAAATCAGATTGGCAGTAGTAGCCTGGATGAGGAGTTCTTAGAATGCTTTTGAGATAGTTTCTTAGAGCAGCATTGTTCTGGAACCAATCCGAGAGCAGGTTAGACTAGACTTGGTTTTGTGTAAGGTCACGTGATTAATTAATGACCTCAGAGTAAAGGCACCCTCCCCAGGCAGCAGTGACCACAATGTGGGCCAGGATTTTACACTCCCCCTGCTAGTGGCTGATTAGGCTGGGTGTGGGTGTGGGGGCAGCATGAAATGGAAGGGGTGGGATGCCCTCTGTGTTCCTGCCCGCCCCAACCACACAGCCATGTTACACTGGGCGGGCAGGGCCTCGGATAGGAAGCCCACCCTTACCCCAATTATTAGCTTCTTAAGGGCCATTTCCTGCCCAGGCTCAATTTTTAGCTTGGTGGGTAGATTGAAAATCCCTGGGGAAACCTGAAAAATAACAGGGTGACATCTTCAGCCCCCTTCTGAAGTTGGGAAACTCCTGCCCCCTTAAGGTCGGTGGCCTCTGGACTCCCTCCATTGAATTTTACTACATCCGGTTTGGAAGGAGGAAGAGTGGGTCTAAGACTAGTATCTTAAACTTAAATAAGGGAAACTATGTGGGCATGAAAGCTGAGCTAACTGACGTGAACTGGGATACTAGGTTAGAGGATAGATTGATAGATCAATATAGAAGCAGTGCCAGACATTTAAGGGGATATCACAGAATTGCTACAGTGTAGAAGGAGGCCATTCAGCCCATCATGTCTTTACCGGCTCTGTGAGCATTTTAATTTAGTACCAATCTCCTGCCTTTTCTCCATAACCCTGCACATTGTTTCTGTTTAAATAATCATCCAATGCCCTCCTGAATGCCTCGATTGAACCTGCCTCCACCACACTTCCAGGCAGTGCATTCCAGACCCGAACCACTCACTGTGTGAAAAAGTTTTTTCTCACCTTTCATTTGCTTCTTTTGCAAAACACTTTAAAACTGTGCCCTCTGGTTCTCGATCCATTTACAAGCGGGAACAGTTTCTCCCTATCCACTCTGTCCAGACCCCTCATGATTTTGAAAACTTCTATCAAGTCTCCTCTTAGCCTTCTCCTCTCCAAGGAGAACAGTCCCAACTTCTCCAATCTTTCCTCATAACTGAAGTGTCTCATCCCTGGAACCATTCTCGTAAACCTCTTCTGCACTCTCTCCAATGTGTTCACATCCTTCCTATAGTGTGGCTCCCAGAACTGTACACAATACTCCAGCTGAGCTCTAACCATTGTCCAGAGCCTTATATAAGTTCATCATAACCTCCCTGCTCTTATACTCTATGCCCCTATTAATGAAGCCTAGAATACTGTATACTTTAGAAACAGTTCGCTCTACCTGTCCTGCAACCTTTAATGACTTATCTACAGATACACCCAGGTCTTTCTGCTCCTGTACACCCTTTACAATAGTATCTTTTATTTTATACAGTCTCTCCATGTTCTTTGTACCTCACACTTCTCCGCATTGAACTTCATCTGCCACCTCTCTGCCCATTCCACCAATGTGTCAATGTCCTTTTGAAGTTCCACACTGTCCTCCTCATAGTTTACAATTCTCCCAAGTTTTGTGTTATTTGCAAACTTTGGAATTGTCCCCTGCACACCAAGATCTAGATCATTTATATATATTAGGAAGAGCAAGGGTCCCAATACCGATCCCTGGGGAACTCCACTACAAACCTCCCTCCAGCCCAAAATATATCCATTGACCATTACTCTCTGTTGCCCAACCCTCAGCCAATTTTGTATCCACGTTGCTACTGTCCTTTTTATTCCATGACCTATAACTTTCCTTACAAGTCTGTTGTGTGGACTGTATCGACCGCCTTTTGAAAGTCCATATACACCACGTCAACGGCCTTTCCCTCATCAACCATCTCTGTTACCCCTTCAAAAAACTCCAGCAAGTTAGTTAAACACGAGTTTCCTTTAACAAATCCAAGCTGACTCTTCTGAATCAATCCGCATTTTTCCACGTGACTATTAATTCTACCCCGAATAATTGTTTCTAGAAGTTTCCCCCCCACTGAAGTTAAACTGACTGGTCTGTAATTGCAGGGCAGATCTTTACAACCTATTTTGAACAATTCTCCAGTCCCCTGGCAACTCCTCCGAATCCAGGGAACATTGAAAGATTATTAAATTATTCCAGAATACTCAGAATAAGTACATTCCTACTGTAAATAAAAATTCAAAGGAGAGGACCCACCATCCCTGGTTAACTAGGGATGTTAAGGAAAGCATCAAACTTAAGGAAAAAGCATACAACTCTGCAAATATGAGTGGCAGGACAGATGGTTGGACAGAATATAAAGAATGGCAGAGAATGACTAAAAAGTTAATCAGGAGACAGAAATTAGAGTATGAGAGGAAGCTAGCTAGAAATGTAAAAATAGATAGCAAGAGTTTCGACAGGTATTTAAAAAGGAAAAGAGTAAGAAAAGTGAGATTTGGTCCTCTAGAGAGTGACAGTGGGGAGTTAATAGTAGATAATAAGGAAATGACGGAAGAAATGAACAAATATTTTGCTTCTGTGTTCACTATAGAGGATACAAAAACATTCCAGTAACTACTGCAAATCAGGAGGTGGAAGGTAGAGAGGAACTTGGTGAAATTGAAATCACCATGGAAATGGTACTGAGCAAATTGATGGAGCTGTGGGCTGGCAAGTCTCCGGGTTATATTAGCACAGATAGAAGATTGGCTGGCTGGCAGAAAGCAGTGAGTGTGCATTAATGGGTCTTTATCTGATTGGCAGGATGTAATGAGTGGAGTCCCACAGGGGTATGTGCTGGGACCTCAACCTTTTACAATTTACATCAATGACTTAGATGGAGGGGGGTGGGTGGTAGGGGGTGCAAAGGCAAGGTAGGTAAATTTGCAGATGACAGGAAGATAGGTAGGAAAGTGTGTTATGAAGAGGACATAAAGAGGTTGCAGACGGATATTGATAGATTGAGTGAATGGGCAAAAATCTGGAGAATAATGTTGGATAATGTGAAATTGTTCACTTTGACAGAAAGAATTAAAAAGCAGAGTATTACTTAAATGGAGAACGGGTGCATAATTCTGAGTTGCAGAGGGATCTAGGTGTTCTAGTACATGAGTCACAAAAAGTTAGTATGCAGGTACAGCAAGTAATTAAGAAGGCTAATGGAATGCTATCCTTTATTACGAGAGGGATTGAACATAAAGGTAAGGATGTTATGCTTCAGTTATACAGGGCAATGGTGAGACTGCACCTCGAAAACTGTGTGCAGTTTTGGTTTCCCTATTTAAGGAAGGATGTAAATGCATTGGAGGCGGTTCAAAGGAGGTTTACTAGATTGATACCTGGAATGAGTGAGTTGTCTATGAGGAAAGGTTGGACAGACTGGGCTTGTTTCCACTGGGGTTTAGAAGAGTGAGGGGTGATTTGATTGAAGTTATACAAGATCCTGAACGGCCTTGACAAGGTGGACGTTGAAAGGATGTTTCCTCTTGTGGGTGAGTCCAGAACTAGGGGGCACTGTTTAAAATTCGGGGTCACCCTTTTAGGACAGAGATGAGGAGGAATTTTGTGTGACTTTGGAATTCTCTGCCTGAGAAGTTGGTGGAGACAAGGTCAGTGAATATTTTTAAGGCAAAGGGAGATAGGTTCTTGTTAGGAAAGGAATCGAAAGTTATTGGGGTTAGATGGGAATGTAGAACTCGAAACACAAACAGATCGGTCATGATCTTATTGCATGGCAGAGGAGACTTGAGGGGCTGAATGGCCTACTCCTGTTCCTCATTTGTATGTTTGTATGTACTTCCCAGTCGGAGTCTCTGCACAGAAGTGGGAGATTGAGCTGTTTCCCCATCCCAATGTAATGATGCTGCAGAAAGGTGACTCAGTACAGAGTGGAGTTTGTACCAGGGACTTTCTCATCTGGCAGACTTCATATCCCAGCGGTGCTGGTACCACTAAACCTGGAGTTTAGGGCAGTTGGCAGGGGTTAGTCCAAAGTGGTCCCAGTCTAGGCTGGTCTCAAATTGATCACAGTCCATGATTCAGGACAGCTAGCACAGGTCAGTCTGAAATGGTCTCACATTGGTCCCATTTCATGGTCAGGACAGCTAGCACAGGTCAGTCTGGAAGGGTCTCAGATTGGTCCCAGTTCATGGTCAGGACAGCTAGCACAGGTCAGTCTGGAATGGTCTCAGATTGGTCCCATTTCATGGTCAGGACAGCTAGCACAGGTCAGTCTGGAATGATCTCACATTTGTCCCATTTCATGGTCAGGACAGCTAGCACAGGTCAGTCTGGAATGGTCTCACATTGGTCCCATTTCATGGTCAGGACAGCTAGCACAGGTCAGTCTGGACTAGACCAGTGTGTAAACAGTCTGAGTTTGGTTTTAATCCAGTTCAGTGTTTTGGTCGGGACCTGTCTAAGGAGCGAGAAGGACTTGCATTTATGCCTTAGGCAATCTACAGGAATGTAACGGGGAAAAGTGACTCCAAGTGAAAGGAGGCACTGGGAGTGGAAAGTGAGGACAGATGAAGGAGCCACAGTGTCACTCCAGCCCCCTTCTCCACTGCTGGTGGGGACCAGGGAAGGTACAAGGGCAGTGGTGAGGGCATTGGTGAGGACAGAGAACACAATCCCATTGAGAGTGCCAGCATGGCTCAACACCCTGGGTATGGTGGGAATCCACCAGGACAGTGTGCTTAAATCCCAATAACTCTTGGGAGAAGCGGGGCTGGCATTAAGGAAGGTGGGAATCCCTCCAGGGAATGGTCTCTTCTCACTCACTACCTGGTCTTCCCAGGATTCTGACAGTCAAAGCAAAGGCTGGGTGAAGTTACCATGGGGTAAGGCCAGGCCAGAAAGCTAATAATGACAATAATCGCTCATGAAATACTGTCTCTGAGAGAGGCTGGTCTGAAATGAAGCTAGTCACCTGTATCGAGACGTCTTTGTCTGACTGTTCACTGTCTGAAGAAAGCGAGGGGTTAGTCAGTGGACGTGTGGGTGGTGAAGGGGGAGAGGGGGCTGGTGAACAGCGCAGGGTCACTGGGGAGATCCATTATTGATAATCTAGGGAGCACCACGTGAACAGTCAGGAGCTGAATGACCACCATTCTAACACAGACACTCCAACCCAAAGTGGCCAATTGGCAGACAGAAGACAGTCCACACGTCGACACATCGGTTAAGCTCTGCCTTTTGCCTCAATGCATCAAGCATTTTCACACAGAGAGTGCACAGTTGCTCCCAGAGAGAATAGATGAACAGAAAGGAGAGCATTGAGCTTCGGAAAGGCTACACCTTCCTCCCAAATCACCTCACACGATCCCTGCCATCTCCAGGAGGACCATCCACCCCATTCACACTGTCCACCACAAGTTCCATCTCTGACAAACTGTTCCACCACTCAGCACCGCATTGGGAGATGGAGCGTTTACTGCTTCTTCCCAAAGAATTTTTTGAAGAGGGGTTTATTCCTTGCCCTGGGAAGACTCTCGAGATCCTGATGCCCAAATGGAAGGATTTGAGTTGGATGTCCAATATGGTTATGTGCCTGGTGTGGTCCGGAACGCCCACTGGTCAATGACTGGCACCTGCTCCTGGTAGCAGCTGATTGAAGGCTCCCCAAAGGTACAATGTGACAGAGTAACAGCTGGGAGCCTTCAAACTGTCGACACCTCTGCCCAGGGAAGAAACAGGAGAGATCATCTGAGGGGAGGCTGCAAACAAGGCACAGAGTAAATCAGGAGAGAAACAGGCAGAGTTAGGCACCGGGGCAGGTGACACAGAGAGAGATCAGGAACTGGAGGGATAGGTCACAATGGGAGGGTTAGTGATCTAGAGGGATGGGATTCAATGGGAGTTAGTGATCTAGAGGGATAGGTCACAAAAGGGAAAGTTAGAGATCTAGAGGGATGGGTTTCAATGGGAGTAAGTGATCTAGAGAGATGGGATTCAGTGGGAGCTGGTGATCTAGAGGGATGGGTTTCAATGGGACAGTTAGTGATCTAGAGGGATGGGTTTCAATGGGAGTTAGTGATCTAGAGGGATGGGTTTAAATGGGAGAGTTAGTGATCTAGAGGGATGGGTTTCAAGGGGAGTTAGTGATCTAGAGGGATGGGTTTCAATGGGAGTTAGTGATCTAGAGAGATGGGTTTCAATGGGACAGTTAGTGATCAAGAGGGACGGGTTTCAATGGGAGAGTTAGTGATCTAGAGGGATGGGTTTCAATGGGAGAGTTAGTGATCTAGAGGGATGGGTTTCAATTGGAGAGATAGTGATCAAGATGGATGGGATTCAATGGGAGAGTTAGTGATCTAGAGGGATGGGTTTCAGTGGGAGAGTAGGTGATCTAGAGGGATGGGTATCAATGGGAGAGTTAGTGATCTAGAGGGATGGGTTTCAATTCGAGAGTTAGTGATCTAGAGGGATGGGATTCAATAGGAGAGTTAGTGATCTAGAGGGATAGGTTTCAATGGAGAGTTAGTGATCTAGGGGGATGGGTTTCAATGGGAGAGTTAGTGATCTACAGGGATGGGTTTCAATGGGAGATAGTGATCTAGAGGGATGGGATTCAATGGGAGAGTTAGTGATCTAGAGGGAAGGGATTCAATGGGAGAGTTAGTGATCTAGAGGGATGGGTTTCAATGGGAGAGTTAGTGATCTAGAGGGATGGGTTTCAATGGGAGAGTTAGTGATCTAGAGGGATGGGTTTCAATGGGAGTTAGTGATCTAGAGGGATGGGTTTCAATGGGAGTTAGTGATCTAGAGGGATGGGTTTCAATGGGAGTTAGTGATCTAGAGGGATGGGTTTCAATGGGAGTTAGTGATCTAGAGGAATGGGTTTCAATGGGAGAGTTAGTGATATAGAGGGATGGGTTTCAATGGGAGTTAGTGATCTAGAGGGATGGGTTTCAATGGGAGTAAGTGATCTAGAGAGATGGGTTTCAATGGGAGAGTTAGTGATCTAGAGGGATGGGTTTCAATGGGAGTTAGTGATCTAGAGGGATGGGTTTCAATGGGAGTTAGTGATCTAGAGGGATGGGCTTTCAAAGGGAGTTAGTGATCTAGAGGGATGGAATTCAATGGGAGTTAGTGATCTAGAGGAATGGGTTTCAATGGGAGTTAGTGATCTAGAGGGATGGGTTTCAATGGGAGTTAGTGATCTAGAGGGATGGGTTTCAATAGGAGTGTTAGTGATCTAGAGGAATGGGTTTCAATGTGAGTTAGTGATCTAGAGAGATGGGATTCAATGGGAGAGTTAGTGATCTGGAGGGATGGGTTTCAATGGAAGAGTTAGTGATCTAGAGGGATGGGTTACAATGGGAGTTAGTGATCTAGAGGGATGGGTTTCAATGGGAGTGTTAGTGATCAACAGGGATGGGTTTCAATGTGAGTATTAGTGATCTAGATGGATGGGTTTCAATGGGAGAGTTAGTGATCTAGAGGGATGGGTTTCAATGCGAGTCAGTGATCTAGAGAGATGGGTTTCAATGGGAGAGTTCGTGATAAAGAGGGATGGGTTTCAATGGGAGTTAGTGATCTAGAGAGATGGGTTTCAATGGGAGTTAGTGATCTAGAGGGATGGGTTTCAATGGGAGTTAATGATCTTGAGGGATGCGTTTCAATGGGAGAGTTAGTGATCTAGAGGGATGGGTTTCAATGGGAGTTAGTGATCTAGAGGGATGGGTTTCAATGGGAGTTAGTGATCTAGAGGGATGGGTTTCAATGGGAGAGTTAGTGATCTAGAGGGATGGGTTTCAATGGGAGTTAGTGATGTAGACGGATGGGTTTCAAAGGGAGAGTTAGTGATCTAGAGGGATGGGTTTCAATTGGAGAGTTAGTGATCTAGAGGGATGGGTTTCAATGGGAGAGTTAGTGATCTAGAGGGAAGGGTTTCAATGGGAGTTAGTGATCTAGAGGGATGGGTTTCAATGGGAGAGTTAGTGATCTAGAGTGATGAGTTTCAATGGGAGTTAGTGATCTAGAGGGATGGGTTTCAATGGGAGAGTAAGGGATCTAGAGGGATGGGTCTCAATGGCAGAGTTAGTGATCTAGAGGGATGGGTTTCAATGGGAGTTAGTGATCTAGAGGGATGGGTTTCAATGGGAGAGTTAGTGATCTAGAGGGATGGGTTTCAATGGGAGAGTTAGTGATCTAGAGTGATGGGTTTCAATGGGAGAGTTAGTGATCTAGAAGGATGGGTTTCAATGGGAGTTAGTGATCTAGAGGGATGGGTTTCAATGGGAATTAGTGATCTAGAGGGATGGGGTTCAATGGGAGTTAGTGATCTAGAGGGATGGGTTTCAATGGGAGAATTAGTGATCTAGAGGGATGTGTTTCAATGGGAGAGCTGGTGTTCTAGAGGGATGGGTTTCAATGGGAGAGTGAGTCATCTAGAGGGATGGGTTTCAATGGGAGAGTTAGTGATCTAGAGGGATGGGTTTCAATGGGAGTTAATGATCTAGAGGGATGCATTTCAGTGCGAGAGTTAGTGATCTAGAGGGATGGGTTTCAATGGGAGTTAGTGATCTAGAGGGATGGGTTTCAATGGGAGTTAGTGATCTAGAGGGATGGCTTTCAATGGGAGTTAGTGATCTAGAGGGATGGGTTTCAATGGGAGAGTTAGCGATCTAGAGGGATGAGTTTCAATGAGAGAGTTAGTGATCTAGAGGGATGGGTTTCAATGGGAGAGTTAGTGATCGAGATGGATGGGTTTCAATGGGAGAGTTAGTGATCTAGAGCGATGGGTTTCAATGACACTTAGTGATCTGGAGGTATGGGTTTCAATGGGAGTTAGTGATCTAGAGGGATGGGTTTCAATTGGAGTCAGTGATCTAGAGGGATGGGTTTCAATGGGATAGTTAGTGATCTAGAGTGATGAGTTTCAATGGGAATTAGTGATCTAGAGGGTTGTGTTTTAATGGGAGAGTTAGTGAGCAAGAGGGATGGGTTTCAATGGGTGAGTGAGTGATCTAGAGGGATGGGTTTCAATGGGAGAGTTAGTGATCTAGAGGGATTAGTTTCAATGGGAGAGGAGGTGATCTAGGGGGATGGGATTAATATGGGAGTTAGTGATCTAGAGGGATGGGTTTCAATGGGAGTTAGTGATCTAGAGGGTTGGGTTTCAATGGGAGTGAGTGATCTAGAGGGATTGGTTTCAATGGGAGTTAGTGATCTAGAGGGATGGGTTTCAATGGGAGAGTTAGTGATCTAGAGGGATGGGTTTCAAGGGGAGTTAGTGATCTAGAGGGATGGGTTTCAATGGGAGTTAGTGATCTAGAGGGATGGGTTACAATGGGAGTTAGTGATCTAGAGGGATGGGTTTCAATGGGAGTGTTAGTGATCAACAGGGATGGGTTTCAATGTGAGTATTAGTGATCAAGATGGATGGGTTTCAATGGGAGAGTTAGTGATCTAGAGGGATGGGTTTCAATGGGAGTTAATGATCTTGAGGGATGCGTTTCAATGGGAGAGTTAGTGATCTAGAGGGATGGGTTTCAATGGGAGTTAGTGATCTAGAGGGATGGGTTTCAATGGGAGTTAGTGATCGAGAGGGATGTGTTTCAATGGGAGTGAGTGATCTAGAGGGAATGGTTTCAATTGGAGTTAGTGATCTAGAGGGATGGGTTTCAATGGGAGAGTTAGTGATCTAGAGGGATGGGTTTCAATTGGAGAGTTAGTGATCAAGAGGGATGGGTTTCAATGGGAGAGTTAGTGATCTAGAGGGAAGGGTTTCAATGGGAGTTATTGATCTAGAGGGATGGGTTTCAATGGGAGAGTTAGTGATCTAGAGTGATGAGTTTCAATGGGAGTTAGTGATCTAGAGGGATGGGTTTCAATGGGAGAGTAAGTGATCTAGAGGGATGGGTCTCAATGGCAGAGTTAGTGATCTAGAGGGATGGGTTTCAATGGGAGTTAGTGATCTAGAGGGATGGGTTTCAATGGGAGAGTTAGTGATCTAGAGGGATGGGTTTCAATGGGAGAGTTAGTGATCTACAGGGATTGGTTTCAATGGGAGAGTTAGTGATCTAGAGGGATGGGTTTCATTGGGAGAGTAAGTGATCTACAGGGATGGGTTTCAATGGGAGAGTTAGTGATCTAGAGGGATGGGTTTCAACGGGAGAGTTAGTGATCTAGAGGGATGGGTGTCAATGGGAGAGTTAGTGATCTAGAAGGATGAGTTTCAATGGGAGTTAGTGATCTAGAGGGATGGGTTTCAATGGGAGTTAGTGATCTAGAGGGATGGGGTTCAATGGGAGTTAGTGATCTAGAGGGATGGGTTTCAATGGGAGAATTAGTGATCTAGAGGGATGTGTTTCATTGGGAGAGCTAGTGATCTAGAGGGATGGGTTTCAATGGGAGAGTGAGTCATCTAGAGGGATGGGTTTCAATGGGAGAGTTAGTGATCTAGAGGGATGGGTTTCAATGGGAGTTAATGATCTAGAGGGATGCGTTTCAATGCGAGAGTTAGTGATCTAGAGGGATGGATTTCAATGGGAGTTAGTGATCAAGATGGATGGGTTTCAATGGGAGTTAGTGATCTAGAGGGATGGGTTTCAATGGGAGTTAGTGATCTAGAGGGATGGGTTTCAATGGGAGAGTTAGCGATCTAGAGGGATGAGTTTCAATGAGAGAGTTAGTGATCTAGAGGGATGGGTTTCAATGGGAGAGTTAGTGATCGAGATGGATGGGTTTCAATGGGAGAGTTCGTGAACTAGAGCGATGGGTTTCAATGACACTTAGTGATCTGGAGGGATGGGTTTCAATGGGAGTTAGTGATCTAGAGGGATGGGTTTAAATTGGAGTTAGTGATCTAGAGGGATGGGTTTCAATGGGATAGTTAGTGATCTAGAGTGATGAGTTTCAATGGGAATTAGTGATCTAGAGGGTTGTGTTTTAATGGGAGAGTTTGTGAGCAAGAGGGATGGGTTTCAATGGGTGAGTGAGTGATCTAGAGGGATGGGTTTCAATGGGAGAGTTAGTGATCTAGAGGGATGAGTTTCAATGGGAGAGCAGGTGATCTAGGGGGATGGGATTCATATGGGAGTTAGTGATCTAGAGGGATGGGTTTCAATGGGAGTTAGTGATCTAGAGGGTTGGGTTTCAATGGGAGTAAGTGATCTAGACGGATGGGTTTCATGGGAGAGTTAGCGATCTAGAGGGATGGGTTTCAATGAGAGAGTTAGTGATCTAGAGGGATGGGTTTCAATGGCAGGTAGTGATCTAGGGGGATGGGTTTCAATGGGATAGTTAGTGATCTAGAGCGATGAGTTTCAATGGGAATTAGTGATCTAGAGGGAAGGGTTTCAATGGGAGTTAGTGATCTAGAGGGATGGGTTTCAAAGGGAGTTAGTGATCTAGAAAGATGGGTTTCAACGGGAGAGTTAGTGATCCAAAGGAATGGGTTTCAATGGGAGAGTTAGTGATCTAGAGCGATGGGTTTCAATGGGAGTTAATGATCTAGAGGGATGGGTTTCAATGGGAGTTAGTGATCTAGAGGGATGGGTTTCAGTGGGGGTTATTGATCTAGAGGGATGGGATTCATTGGGATAGTTAGCGATATAGATCGATGTGTTTCAATGGGAGTGAGTGATCTAGAGGGATTGGTTTCAATGGGAGTTAGTGATCTAGAGGGATGGGTTTCAATGGGAGAGTTAGTGATCTAGAGGGATGGGTTTCAAGGGGAGTTAGTGATCTAGAGGGATGGGTTTCAATGGGAGTTAGTGATC
The DNA here is from genome assembly GCF_964194155.1 of Cetorhinus maximus. Taxonomy (NCBI): domain Eukaryota; kingdom Metazoa; phylum Chordata; class Chondrichthyes; order Lamniformes; family Cetorhinidae; genus Cetorhinus; species Cetorhinus maximus. The sequence goes on from NW_027596347.1 coordinate 200,079, forward strand.
TAGAGGGATGGGTTTCAATGGGAGAGTTAGCGATCTAGAGGGATGGGTTTCAATGGGAGAGTTAGTGATCGAGATGGATGGGTTTCAATCGGAGAGTTAGTGATCTAGAGCGATGGGTTTCAAAGGGAGTTAGTGATCTGGAGGGATGGGTTTCAATGGGAGTTAGTGATCTAGAGGGAAGGGTTGCAATGGGAGTTAGTGATCTAGAAGGATGGGTTTCAATGGGATAGTTAGTGATCTAGAGTGATGAGTTTCAATGGGAATTAGTGATGTAGAGGGAAGGGTTTCAATGGGAGTTAGTGATCTAGAGGGATGGGTTTCAATGGGAGTTAGTGATCTAGAGGGATGGGTTTCAATGGGAGTTAGTGATCTAGAGGGAAGGGTTGCAATGGGAGTTAGTGATCTAGAAGGATGGGTTTCAATGGGATAGTTAGTGATCTAGAGTGATGAGTTTCAATGGGAATTAGTGATGTAGAGGGAAGGGTTTCAATGGGAGTTAGTGATCTAGAGGGATGGGTTTCAATGGGAGTTAGTGATCTAGAGGGATGGGTTTCAACGGGAGAGTTAGTGATCCAGAGGGATGGGTTTCAATGGGAGAGTTAGTGATCTAGAGCGATGGGTTTCAATGGGTGTTAATGATCTAGAGGGATGGGTTTCATTGGGAGTTAGTGATCTAGAGGGATGGATTTCAATGGGGGGTATTGATCTAGAGGGATGGGTTTCATTGGGAGAGTTAGCGATATAGATGGATGTGTTTCAATGGGAGTGAGTGATCTAGAGGGATTGGTTTCAATGGGAGTTAGTGATCTAGAGGGATGGGTTTCAATGGGAGAGTTAGTGATATTGAGGGATGGGTTTCAATGGGAGTTAGTGATCTAGATAGATGGGTTTCAATGGGAGTTAGTGATCTAGTGGGATGGGTTTCAATGGGAGTTAGTGATCTAGAGGGATGGGTTTCAATGGGAGAGTTAGTGATCTAGAGGGATGGGTTTCAATTGGAGCTTGTGACCTAGAAGGATGGGTTTCAATGGGAGAGTTCGTGATCTAGAGGGATGGGTTTCAATGGGAGAGTTAGTGATCTAGAGGGATGGGTTTCAATGGGAGAGTTAGTGATCTAGAGGGATGGGTCTCAATGGGAGTTAGTTATCTAGAGGGATGGGTTACAATGGGAGAGTTAGTGATCTAGTTTGCTGAGTTTCAGTGGGAGTTAGTGATCTAGACGGATGGGTTTCAATGGGAGATTAAGTGATCTAGAGGGATGGGTTTCAATAAGAGAGTTAGTGATCTAGAAGGATGGGTTTCAATGGGAGTTAGTGATCTAGAGGGATGGGTTTCAAAGGGAGTTAGTGATCTAGAGGGATGGGGTTCAATGGGAGTTAGTGATCTAGAGGGATTGGTTTCAATGGGAGAATTAGTGATCTAGAGGGATGTGTTACAATGGGAGAGCTAATGATCTAGAGGGATGGTTTTCAATGGGAAAGTGAGTGATCTAGAGGATTGGGTTTCAATGGGAGCGTTAGTGATCTAGAGGGATGGGTTTCAATGGGAGAGCAGGTGATCTAGTGACATGGGATTCAATGGGAGTTAGTGATCTAGAGGGATGGGTTTCAATGGGAGTTAGTGATCTAGAGGGATGGGTTTCAATGGGAGTTAGTGATCTAGAGGGATGGGTTTCAATGGGAGAGTTAGCGTTCTAGAGGGATGAGTTTCAATGAGAGAGTTAGTGTTCTAGAGGGATGGGTTTCAATGGGAGAGTTAGTGATCGAGATGGATGGGTTTCAATGGGAGAGTTAGTGATCTAGAGCGATGGGTTTCAATGAGACTTAGTGATCTGGAGGGATGGGTTTCAATGGGAGTTAGTGATCTAGAGGGTTGGGTTTCAATTGGAGTTAGTGATCTAGAGGGATGGGTTTCAATGGGATAGTTAGTGATCTAGAGTGATGAGTTTCAATGGGAATTAGTGATCTAGAGGGTTGTGTTTCATTGGGAGAGTTAGTGAGCAAGAGGGATGGGTTTCAATGGGAGAGTGAGTGATCTAGAGGGATGGGTTTAAATGGGAGAGTTAGTGATCTAGAGGGATGAGTTTCAATGGGAGAGCAGGTGATCTAGGGGGATGGGATTCATATGGGAGTTAGTGATCTAGAGGGATGGGTTTCAATGGGAGTTAGTGATCAAGAGGGATGGGTTTCAATGGGAGTAAGTAATCTAGACGGATCGGTTTCAATGGGAGAGTTAGCGATCTAGAGAGATGGGTTTCAATGAGAGAGTTAGTGATCTAGAGGGATGGGTTTCAATGGGAGAGTTAGTGATCGAGATGGATGGGTTTCAATGGGAGAGTTAGTGATCTAGAGCGATGGGTTTCAATGGGAGTTAGTGATCTGGAGGGATGGGTTTCAATGGGCGTTATTGATCTAGAGGGATGGGTTTCAATGGCAGGTAGTGATATAGAGGGATGGGTTTCAATGGGATAGTTAGTGATCTAGAGTGATGAGTTTCAATGGGAATTAGTGATCTAGAGGGAAGGGTTTCAATGGGAGTTAGTGATCTAGAGGGATGGGTTTCAATGGGAGTTAGTGATCTAGAGGGATGGGTTTCAACGGGAGAGTTAGTGATCCAGAGGGATGGGTTTCAATGGGAGAGTTAGTGATCTAGAGCGATGGGTTTCAATGGGAGTTAGTGATCTAGAGGGATGGGTTTCAATGGGAGAGTTAGCGTTCTAGAGGGATGAGTTTCAATGAGAGAGTTAGTGTTCTAGAGGGATGGGTTTCAATGGGAGAGTTAGTGATCGAGATGGATGGGTTTCAATGGGAGAGTTAGTGATCTAGAGCGATGGGTTTCAATGAGACTTAGTGATCTGGAGGGATGGGTTTCAATGGGAGTTAGTGATCTAGAGGGTTGGGTTACAATTGGAGTTAGTGATCTAGAGGAATGGGTTTCAATGGGATAGTTAGTGATCTAGAGTCATGAGTTTCAATGGGAATTAGTGATCTAGAGGGTTGTGTTTCATTGGGAGAGTTAGTGAGCAAGAGGGATGGGTTTCAATGGGAGAGTGAGTGATCTAGAGGGATGGGTTTAAATGGGAGAGTTAGTGATCTAGAGGGATGAGTTTCAATGGGAGAGCAGGTGATCTAGGGGGATGGGATTCATATGGGAGTTAGTGATCTAGAGGGATGGGTTTCAATGGGAGTTAGTGATGAAGAGGGATGGGTTTCAATGGGAGTAAGTAATCTAGACGGATCGGTTTCAATGGGAGAGTTAGCGATCTAGAGAGATGGGTTTCAATGAGAGAGTTAGTGATCTAGAGGGATGGGTTTCAATGGGAGAGTTAGTGATCGAGATGGATGGGTTTCAATGGGAGAGTTAGTGATCTAGAGCGATGGGTTTCAATGGGAGTTAGTGATCTGGAGGGATGGGTTTCAATGGGCGTTATTGATCTAGAGGGATGGGTTTCAATGGCAGGTAGTGATATAGAGGGATGGGTTTCAATGGGATAGTTAGTGATCTAGAGTGATGCGTTTCAATGGGAATTAGTGATCTAGAGGGAAGGGTTTCAATGGGAGTTAGTGATCTAGAGGGATGGGTTTCAATGGGAGTTAGTGATCTAGAGGGATGGGTTTCAACGGGAGAGTTAGTGATCCAGAGGGATGGGTTTCAATGGGAGAGTTAGTGATCTAGAGCGATGGGTTTCAATGGGAGTTAATGATCTAGAGGGATGGGTTTCAATGGGAGTTAGTGATCTGGAGGGATGGATTTCAATGGGGGTTATTGATCTAGAGGGATGGGATTCATTGGGAGAGTTAGCGATATAGATGGATGTGTTTCAATGGGAGTGAGTGATCTAGAGGGATTGGTTTCCATGGGGGAGTTAGTGATCTAGAGGGATGGGTTTCAAGGGGAGTTAGTGATCTAGAGGGATGGGTTTCAATGGGAGTTAGTGATCTAGAGGGATGGGTTTCAATGGGAGAGTTAGCGATCTAGAGGGATGGGTTTCAATGAGAGAGTTACTGATCTAAAGGGATGGGTTTCAAGGGGAGTTAGTGATCTAGAGCGATGGGTTTCAAGGGGAGTTAGTGATCTAGAGCGATGGGTTTCAATGGGAGTTAATGATCTAGATTGATGGGTTTCAATGGGAGTTAGTGATCAAGATGGATGGATTTCAATGGGGGTTATTGATCTAGAGGGATGGGTTTCATTGGGAGAGTTAGTCATATAGATGCATGTGTTTCAATGGGAGTGAGTGATCTAGAGGGATTGGTTTCAATGGGAGTTAGTGATCTAGAGGGATGGGTTTCAATGGGAGAGTTAGTGATAATGAGGGATGGGTTTCAATGGGTGTTAGTGATCTAGATAGATGGGTTTCAATGGGAGTTAGTGATCTAGTGAGATGGGTGTCAATGGGAGTTAGTGATCTAGAGGGATGGGTTTCAATTGGAGAGTTAGTGATCTATAGGGATTGATTTCCACGGGACAGTTAGTGATCTAGAGGGATGGGTTTCAATAGGAGAGTTAGTGACCTAGAGGGATGGGTTTCAATGGGAGAGTTAGTGATCTAGAGGGATGGGTATCAATGGCAGAGTTAGTGATCTAGAGGGACGGGCTTCAATGGGAGTTAGTGATCTAGAGGGATGGGTTTCAATGGGAGTTAGTGATCTAGAGGGATGGGTTTCAATGGGAGAGTTAGCGATCTAGAGGGATGAGTTTCAATGAGAGAGTTAGTGATCTAGAGGGATGGGTTTCAATGGGAGAGTTAGTGATCGAGATGGATGGGTTTCAATGGGAGAGTTCGTGATCTAGAGCGATGGGTTTCAATGACACTTAGTGATCTGGAGGGATGGGTTTCAATGGGAGTTAGTGATCTTGAGGGATGGGTTTCAATTGGAGTTAGTGATCTAGAGGGATGGGTTTCAATGGGATAGTTAGTGATCTAGAGTGATGAGTTTCAATGGGAATTAGTGATCTAGAGGTTTGTGTTTTAATGGGAGAGTTTGTGAGCAAGAGGGATGGGTTTCAATGGGTGAGTGAGTGATCTAGAGGGATGGGTTTCAATGGGAGAGTTAGTGATCTAGAGGGATGAGTTTCAATGGGAGAGCAGGTGATCTAGGGGGATGGGATTCATATGGGAGTTAGTGATCTAGAGGGATGGGTTTCAATGGGAGTTAGTGATCTAGAGGGTTGGGTTTCAATGGGAGTAAGTGATCTAGACGGATGGGTTTCATGGGAGAGTTAGCGATCTAGAGGGATGGGTTTCAATAAGAGAGTTAGTGATCTAGAGGGATGGGTTTCAATGGCAGGTAGTGATCTAGGGGGATGGGTTTCAATGGGATAGTTAGTGATCTAGAGCGATGAGTTTCAATGGGAATTAGTGATCTAGAGGGAAGGGTTTCAATGGGAGTTAGTGATCTAGAGGGATGGGTTTCAAAGGGAGTTAGTGATCTAGAAAGATGGGTTTCAACGGGAGAGTTAGTGATCCAAAGGAATGGGTTTCAATGGGAGAGTTAGTGATCTAGAGCGATGGGTTTCAATGGGAGTTAATGATCTAGAGGGATGGGTTTCAATGGGAGTTAGTGATCTAGAGGGATGGATTTCAGTGGTGGTTATTGATCTAGAGGGATGGGATTCATTGGGATAGTTAGCGATATAGATCGATGTGTTTCAATGGGAGTGAGTGATCTAGAGGGATTGGTTTCAATGGGAGTTAGTGATCTAGAGGGATGGGTTTCAATGGGAGAGTTAGTGATCTAGAGGGATGGGTTTCAAGGGGAGTTAGTGATCTAGAGGGATGGGTTCCAATGGGAGTTAGTGATCTAGAGGGATGGGTTTCAATGGGAGAGTTAGCGATCTAGAGGGATGGGTTTCAATGAGAGAGTTAGTGATCTAGAGGAATGGGTTTCAATGGGAGAGTTAGTGATCGAGATGGATGGGTTTCAATGGGAGAGTTAGTGATCTAGAGCGATGGGTTTCAAAGGGAGTTAGTGATCTGGAGGGATGGGTTTCAATGGGAGTTAGTGATCTAGAAGGATGGGTTTCAATGGGATAGTTAGTGATCTAGAGTGATGAGTTTCAATGGGAATTAGTGATCTAGAGGGAAGGGTTTCAATGGGAGTTAGTGATCTAGAGGGATGGGTTTCAATGGGAGTTAGTGATCTAGAGGGATGGGTTTCAACGGGAGAGTTAGTGATCCAGAGGGATGGGTTTCAATGGGAGAGTTAGTGATCTAGAGCGATGGGTTTCAATGGGTGTTAATGATCTAGAGGGATGGGTTTCATTGGGAGTTAGTGATCTAGAGGGATGGATTTCAATGGGGGGTATTGATCTAGAGGGATGGGTTTCATTGGGAGAGTTAGTGATATAGATGGATGTGTTTCAATGGGAGTGAGTGATCTAGAGGGATTGGTTTCAATGGGAGTTAGTGATCTAGAGGGATGGGTTTCAATGGGAGAGTTAGTGATATTGAGGGATGGGTTTCAATGGGAGTTAGTGATCTAGATAGATGGGTTTCAATGGGAGTTAGTGATCTAGTGGGATGGGTTTCAATGGGAGTTAGTGATCTAGAGGGATGGGTTTCAATGGGAGAGTTAGTGATCTAGAGGGATGGGTTTCAATTGGAGCTTGTGACCTAGAAGGATGGGTTTCAATGGGAGAGTTCGTGATCTAGAGGGATGGGTTTCAATGGGAGAGTTAGTGATCTAGAGGGATGGGTTTCAATGGGAGAGTTAGTGATCTAGAGGGATGGGTCTCAATGGGAGTTAGTTATCTAGAGGGATGGGTTACAATGGGAGAGTTAGTGATCTAGTTTGCTGAGTTTCAGTGGGAGTTAGTGATCTAGACGGATGGGTTTCAATGGGAGATTAAGTGATCTAGAGGGATGGGTTTCAATAAGAGAGTTAGTGATCTAGAAGGATGGGTTTCAATGGGAGTTAGTGATCTAGAGGGATGGGTTTCAAAGGGAGTTAGTGATCTAGAGGGATGGGGTTCAATGGGAGTTAGTGATCTAGAGGGATTGGTTTCAATGGGAGAATTAGTGATCTAGAGGGATGTGTTACAATGGGAGAGCTAATGATCTAGAGGGATGGGTTTCAATGGGAGAGTGAGTGATCTAGAGGATTGGGTTTCAATGGGAGCGTTAGTGATCTAGAGGGATGGGTTTCAATGGGAGAGCAGGTGATCTAGTGACATGGGATTCAATGGGAGTTAGTGATCTAGAGGGATGGGTTTCAATGGGAGTTAGTGATCTAGAGGGATGGGTTTCAATGGGAGTTAGTGATCTAGAGGGATGGGTTTCAATGGGAGAGTTAGCGTTCTAGAGGGATGAGTTTCAATGAGAGAGTTAGTGTTCTAGAGGGATGGGTTTCAATGGGAGAGTTAGTGATCGAGATGGATGGGTTTCAATGGGAGAGTTAGTGATCTAGAGCGATGGGTTTCAATGAGACTTAGTGATCTGGAGGGATGGGTTTCAATGGGAGTTAGTGATCTAGAGGGTTGGGTTTCAATTGGAGTTAGTGATCTAGAGGGATGGGTTTCAATGGGATAGTTAGTGATCTAGAGTGATGAGTTTCAATGGGAATTAGTGATCTAGAGGGTTGTGTTTCATTGGGAGAGTTAGTGAGCAAGAGGGATGGGTTTCAATGGGAGAGTGAGTGATCTAGAGGGATGGGTTTAAATGGGAGATTTAGTGATCTAGAGGGATGAGTTTCAATGGGAGAGCAGGTGATCTAGGGGGATGGGATTCATATGGGAGTTAGTGATCTAGAGGGATGGGTTTCAATGGGAGTTAGTGATGAAGAGGGATGGGTTTCAATGGGAGTAAGTAATCTAGACGGATCGGTTTCAATGGGAGAGTTAGCGATCTAGAGAGATGGGTTTCAATGGGAGAGTTAGTGATCTAGAGCGATGGGTTTCAATGGGAGTTAGTGATCTGGAGGGATGGGTTTCAATGGGCGTTATTGATCTAGAGGGATGGGTTTCAATGGCAGGTAGTGATATAGAGGGATGGGTTTCAATGGGATAGTTAGTGATCTAGAGTGATGAGTTTCAATGGGAATTAGTGATCTAGAGGGAAGGGTTTCAATGGGAGTTAGTGATCTAGAGGGATGGGTTTCAATGGGAGTTAGTGATCTAGAGGGATGGGTTTCAACGGGAGAGTTAGTGATCCAGAGGGATGGGTTTCAATGGGAGAGTTAGTGATCTAGAGCGATGGGTTTCAATGGGAGTTAATGATCTAGAGGGATGGGTTTCAATGGGAGTTAGTGATCTGGAGGGATGGATTTCAATGGGGGTTATTGATCTAGAGGGATGGGATTCATTGGGAGAGTTAGCGATATAGATGGATGTGTTTCAATGGGAGTGAGTGATCTAGAGGGATTGGTTTCAATGGGAGTTAGTGATCTAGAGGGATGGGTTTCAATGGGAGAGTTAGTGATCTAGAGGGATGGGTTTCAAGGGGAGTTAGTGATCTAGAGGGATGGGTTTCAATGGGAGTTAGTGATCTAGAGGGATGGGTTTCAATGGGAGAGTTAGCGATCTAGAGGGATGGGTTTCAATGAGAGAGTTACTGATCTAAAGGGATGGGTTTCAAGGGGAGTTAGTGATATAGAGCGATGGGTTTCAAGGGGAGTTAGTGATCTAGAGCGATGGGTTTCAATGGGAGTTAATGATCTAGATTGATGGGTTTCAATGGGAGTTAGTGATCAAGATGGATGGATTTCAATGGGGGTTATTGATCTAGAGGGATGGGTTTCATTGGGAGAGTTAGTGATATAGATGCATGTGTTTCAATGGGAGTGAGTGATCTAGAGGGATTGGTTTCAATGGGAGTTAGTGATCTAGAGGGATGGGTTTCAATGGGAGAGTTAGTGATAATGAGGGATGGGTTTCAATGGGAGTTAGTGATCTAGATAGATGGGTTTCAATGGGAGTTAGTGATCTAGTGGGATGGGTGTCAATGGGAGTTAGTGATCTAGAGGGATGGGTTTCAATTGGAGAGTTAGTGATCTATAGGGATTGATTTCCACGGGACAGTTAGTGATCTAGAGGGATGGGTTTCAATAGGAGAGTTAGTGACCTAGAGGGATGGGTTTCAATGGGAGAGTTAGTGATCTAGAGGGATGGGTATCAATGGCAGAGTTAGTGATCTAGAGGGACGGGCTTCAATGGGAGTTAGTGATCTAGCGGGATGGGTTTCAGTGGGAGAGATAGTGATCTAGAGGGATGGGTTTCAATGGGAGAGTTAGTGATCTACAGGGATGGGTTTCAATGGGAGAGTTAGTGATCTAGATGCATGGGTATCAATGGCAGTTAGTGATCTGGAGGGATGGGTTTCAATGGGAGAGTTAGTGATCTAGAAGGATGGGTTTCAATGGGAGTTAGTGATCTAGAGGGATGGGTTTCAATGGGAGTTAGTGATCTAGAGGGATGGGTTTCAATGGGAGTTAGTGATCTAGAGGGATGGGTTTCAATGGGAGAGTTAGTGATCTAGGGGTATGTGTTTCAATGGGAGAGTTAGTGATCTAGTGTGATGGGTTTCAATGGGAGAGTGAGTGAACTAGAGGGATGGGTTTCAATGGGAGAGTTAGTGATCTAGAGGGATGGGTTTCTTTTGGAGAGCTGGTGATCTAGGGGGATGGGATTCAATGGGAGTTAGTGATCTAGAGGAATGAGTTTCCATGGGAGTTAGTGATCTAGAGGGATGGGTTTCAATGGGAGAGTAAGTGATCTAGAGGGTTGGGTTTCAATGGGAGAGTTAGTGATCTAGAGGGATGGGTTTCAATGGGAGAGTTAGTGTTAAAGATGGATGGGTTTCAATGGGAGAGTTAGTGATCTAGAACGATGGGTATCAATGGGAGTTAGTGATCTAGAGGGATGGATTTCAATGGGAGTTACTGATCTAGAGGGATGGGTTTCAATGGGAGTTAGTGATCTAGAGGGATGGGTTTCAAGGGGAGTTAGTGATCTAGAGGGATGGGTTTCAATGGGAGTTAGTGATCTAGAGGGATGGGTTTCAATGGGAGAGTTAGCGATCTAGAGGAATGGGTTTCAATGAGAGAGTTAGTGATCTAGAGGGATGGGTAACAATGGGAGAGTTAGTGATCGTGATGGATGGGTTTCAATGGGAGAGTTAGTGATCTTGAGCGATGGATTTCAAAGGGAGTTAGTGATCTGGAGGGATGGGTTTCAATGGGAGTTAGTGATCTAGAGGGATGGGTTTCAATGGGAATTAGTGATCTAGAGGGATGGGTTTCAATGGGAGTTAGTGATCTAGAGAAATATGTTTCAATTTGAGAGTTAGTGATCTAGAGGGATGGGTTTCAATGGGAGTTAGTGATCTAGAGGCATGGGTTTCAGTGGGAGAGTTAATGACCTAGAGGGATGGGTTTCAATGAGAGTTAGTGACCTAGAGGGATGGGTTTCAATGGGAGAGTTAGTGCTCTAGAGGGATGGGTTTCAATGGGGGTTAGTGATCTAGAGGGATGGGTTCAATGGGAGTTAGTGATCTAGAGTGGTGGGTTTCAATGGGAGTTAGTGATCTAGAGGGATAGGTTTAAATGGGAGTTAGTAATCTAGAGGGTTGGCTTTAAATGGGAGTTAGTGATCTAGAGAGATGGGTTTCAATGGGAGAGTTAGTTATCTAGAGGGATCGGTATCAATGGGTGAGTTAGTGATCTAGAGGGATGGGTTTCAATAGGAGTTAGTGATCTAGACTGTTGGGTTTCAAGGGGAAAGTTAGTGATCTAGAGGGATAGGTTTCAACGGGAGTTAGTGATCTAGAGGGATGGGTTTCAATGGGTGAGTTAGTGATCTAGAGGGATAGGATTCAATGGGAGTTAGTGATCTAGAGGGAAGGGTTTCAATGGGAGTTAGTGATCTAGAGGGCTGGGTTTCAATGGGAGTTTGTGATCTAGAGGGATAGATTTCAATGGGATTTTGCGATCTAGTGGGATGGTTTTCAATGGTATTTAATAATCAAGAGGGATGGTTTTCAATGGGAGTTAGTGATCTATTGGAATGAGTTTCAATGAGAGTTAGTGATCTAGAGGGGAGGGTTTCAATGGGAGTTAGTGATCTAGAGGGATGGGTTTCAATGGGATTTAGTGATCTAGAGGGATGGGTTTCAATGGGAGTTAGTGATCTAGAGAAATGGGTTTCAATGGGAGTAAGTGATCTAGAGGGATGGGTTTCAATGGGAGTTTGTGTTCTAGAGAGATGGGTTTCAATGGGTGTTATTGATCTAGAGGGATGTGTTTAATTGGTCGATAGTGATCTAGAGGGAAGGGTTTCAATCGGAGTTAGTGATCTAGAGGGATGGGTTTCAATGGGAGTTAGTGATCTAGAGAGATGGGTTTCAATGGGAGTTAGTGATCTAGAGGGATGGGTTTCAATGGGAGTTAGTGATCTAGAGGGATGGGTTTCAATGGGAGTTAGTGATCTAGTCGGATGGGTTTCAATGGGAGTTAGTGATCTAGAGAGATGGGTTTCAATGGGAGTTATTGATCTAGTGGGATACGTTTCAATAGGAGTTAGTGATCTAGAGGGATGGGTTTCAATGGAGTTCGTGATCTAGAGGGATGGGTTTCAATGGGAGTTAGTGATCTAGAGGGATGGGTTTCAATGGGAGTTAGTGATCTAGTCGGATGGGTTTCAATGGGAGAGTTAGTGATCTAGGGGGATGGGTTTCAATGGGAGTTAGTGATCTAGTCGGATGGGTTTCAATGGGAGAGTTAGTCATCTACAGGGATGGGTTTCAATGGGTGTTAGTGATCTAGAGGGATGGTTTTCAATGGGAGTTAGTGATCTTGATTGATGGGTTTCAATTGGAGAGTTAGTGATCTAGAGCGATGGGTTTCAATGAGAGAGTTAGTGACCTAGATGGATGGGTTTCAATGGGAGAGTTAGTGATCTAGAGGGATTGGTTTCAATGGGAGTTAGTGATCTAGAGGGATGGGTTTCAATGGGAGTTAGTGATCTAGAGGGATGGGTTTCAATGGGAATTAGTGATCTCGAGAGATGGGTTTCAATGGGAGTTAGTGATCTTGAGGGATAATTTTCAATGGGAGAGTTAGTGATCTAGAGGGATAGGTTTAAATGGGAGTTAGTAATCTAGAGAGTTGGCTTTAAATGGGAGTTAGTGATCTAGAGAGATGGGTTTCAATGGGAGAGTTAGTTATCTAGAGGGATCGGTTTCAATGGGTGAGTTAGTGATCTAGAGGTATGGTTTTCAATAGGAGTTAGTGATCTAGACTGATGGGTTTCAAGGGGAGTTAGTGATCTAGAGAAATGGGTTTCAATGGGAGTAATTGATCTAGAGGGATGGGATTCAATGGGAGTTAGTGATCTAGAGAGATGAGTTTCAATGGGAGATAGTGATCTAGAGGGATGGGTTTCAAGGGGAAAGTTAGTGATCTAAAGGGATAGGTTTCAATGGGAGTTAGTGATCTAGAGGGATGGATTTCAATGGGTGAGTTTGTGATCTGGAGGGATAGGTTTCAATGGGAGTTAGTGATCTAGAGGGATGTGTTTCAATGGGAGTTAGTGATCTAGAGGGCTGGGTTTCAATGGGAGTTAGTGATCTAGAGGGATGGTTTTCAATCGGAGTTAGAGATCTCGAGGGATGGGTTTCAATGGGAGTTAGTGATCTAGAGGGATGGATTTCAATGGGATTTTGCGATCTAGTGGGATGGGTTTCAATGGTATTTAGTGATCTAGAGAAATGGGTTTCAATGGGAGTAAGTGATCTAGAGGGATGGGTTTCAATGGGAGTTAGTGATCTAGAGAGGTGAGTTTCAATGGGTGTTATTGATCTAGAGGAGTGAGTTTCAATGATAGTGATCTAGAGGTGTGGGTTTCAATGGGAGTTAGTGATGTAGAGGGATAGGTTTCAATGGGATTTAGTGATCTAGAGGGATGGGTTTCAATGGGAGTTAGTGATCTAGAGAAATGGGTTTCAATGGGAGTAAGTGATCTAGAGGGATGGGTTTCAATGGGAGTTAGTGATCTAGAGAGATGAGTTTCAATGGGTGTTATTGATCTAGAGGGATGGGTTTCATTGGTCGATAGTGATCTAGAGGGAAGGCTTTCAATCGGAGTTAGTGATCTAGTCGGATGGGTTTCAATGGGAGTTAGTGATCTAGAGAGATGGGTTTCAATGGGAGTTATTGATCTAGTGGGATGGGTTTCAATAGGAGTTAGTGATCTAGAGGTATGGGTTTCAATGGGAGATAGTGATCTAGAGGGATGGGTTTCAATGGGAGTTAGTGATCTAGAGGGATGGGTTTCAATGGGAGTTAGTGATCTAGTCGGATGGGTTTCAATGGGAGAGTTAGTGATCTAGAGGGATGGGTTTCAATGGGAGTTAGTGATCTAGTCGGATGGGTTTCAATCGGAGTTAGTGATCTAGAGATATGGGTTTCAATGGGAGTTAGTGATCTAGAGGGATGGGTTTCAATGGGAGAGTTAGTGATCTAGAGGGATGGGTTTCAATGGGAGTTAGTGATCTAGTCGGATGGGTTTCAATGAGAGAGTTAGTGATCTAGAGGGATGGGTTTCAATGAGAGAGTTAGTCATCTAGAGGGATGGGTTTCAATGTGAGTAAGTGATCTAGAGGGATGGGTTTCAATGGGAGAGTTAGTGATCTTGAGGGATGGGTTTCATTGGGAGTTAATGATCTAGAGGAATGGGTTTCAATGGGAGTGTTACTGATCAAGAGGGATGAGTTTCAATGGGAGAGTTAGTGGTCTAGAGGAATGGGTTTCAATGGGAGTGCTAGTGATCTAGAGAGATGGGTTTCAATGGGAGTTAGTGATCTAGTCGGATGTGTTTAAATGGGAGAGTTCGTGATCTAGAGAGATGAGTTTCAATGTGAGTAAGTGATCTAGAGAGATGAGTTTCTTTGGGAGTTAGTGATCTAGAGGGATGGGTTTCAATGGGAGTTATTAATCTAGAGGGATTGGTTTCAATGGGAGAGTTAGTGATCTAGAGGGATGGGTTTCAATGGGAGAATTAGTGATCTAGAGCGATGGATTTCAATGAGAGAGTTAGTGATCTAGATGGATGGGTTTCAATGGGAGAGTTAGTGATCTAGAGGGATTGGTTTCAATGGGAGTTAGTGATCTAGAGGGATGGGTTTCAATGGGAGTTAGTGATCTAGAGGGATGGGTTTCAATGGGAGAGTTAGTGCTCTAGAGGGATGGGTTTCAATGGGAATTAGTGATCTCGAGAGATGGGTTTCAATGGGAGTTAGTGATCTTGAGGGATAATTTTCAATGGGAGAGTTAGTGATCTAGAGGGATAGGTTTAAATGGGAGTTAGTAATCTAGAGAGTTGGCTTTAAATGGGAGTTAGTGATCTAGAGAGATGGGTTTCAATGGGAGAGTTAGTTATCTAGAGGGATCGGTTTCAATGGGTGAGTTAGTGATCTAGAGGGATGGGTTTCAATAGGAGTTAGTGATCTATACTGATGGGTTTCAAGGGGAAAGTTAGTGATCTAAAGGGATAGGTTTCAATGGGAGTTAGTGATCTAGAGGGATGGGTTTCAATGGGTGAGTTTGTGATCTAGAGGGATAGGTTTCAATGGGAGTTAGTGATCTAGAGGGAAGGGTTTCAATGGGAGTTAGTGATCTAGAGGGCTGGGTTTCAATGGGAGTTAGTAATCTAGAGGGATGGTTTTCAATCGGAGTTGGAGATCTCGAGGGATGGGTTTCAATGGGAATTAGTGATCTAGAGGGATGGATTTCAATGGGATTTTGCGATCTAGTGGGATGGGTTTCAATGGTATTTAGTGATCTAGAGGGATGGTTTTCAATGGGAGTTAGTGATCTAGAGGAGTGAGTTTCAATGATAGTGATCTAGAGGGCTGGGTTTCAATGGGAGTTAGTGATCTAGAGGGATAGGTTTCAATGGGATTTAGTGATCTAGAGGGATGGGTTTCAATGGGAGTTAGTGATCTAGAGAAATGGGTTTCAATGGGAGTAAGTGATCTAGAGGGATGGGTTTCAATGGGAGTTAGTGATCTAGAGAGATGGGTATCAATGGGTGTTATTGATCTAGAGGGATGGGTTTCATTGGTCGATAGTGATCTAGAGGGAAGGGTTCAATCGGAGTTAGTGATCTAGTCGGATGGGTTTCAATGGGAGTTAGTGATCTAGAGAGATGGGTTTCAATGGGAGTTATTGATCTAGTGGGATGGGTTTCAATAGGAGTTAGTGATCTAGAGGGATGAGTTTCAATGGGAGATAGTGATCTAGAGGGATGGGTTTCAATGGGAGTTAGTGATCTAGAGGAATGGGTTTCAATGGGAGTTAGTGATCTAGTCGGATGGGTTTCAATGGGAGAGTTAGTGATCTAGAGGGATGGGTTTCAATGGGAGAGTTAGTGATCTAGAGGGATGGGTTTCATTGGGAGTTAGTGATCTAGAGGAATGGGTTTCAATGGGAGTGCTAGTGATCTAGTGAGATGGGTTTCAATGGGAGAGTTAGTGATCTAGATGGATGGGTTTCATTGGGAGTTAGTGATCTAGAGAGATGGGTTTCAATGGGAGTTAGTGATCTAGTCGGATGTGTTTAAATGGGAGAGTTCGTGATCTAGAGAGATGAGTTTCAATGTGAGTAAGTGATCTAGAGAGATGAGTTTCTTTGGGAGTTAGTGATCTAGAGGGATGGGTTTCAATGGGAGTTATTAATCTAGAGGGATGGGTTTCAATGGGAGAGTTAGTGATCTAGAGGGATGGGTTTCAATGGGAATTAGTGATCTAGAGGGATGGGTTTCAATGGGAGTTAGTTATCTAGAGACATATGTTTCAATGGGAGAGTTAGTGATCTAGAGGGATGGGTTTCAATGGGAGAGTTAGTGATCTAGAGGGATTGGTTTCAATGGGAGTTAGTGATCTAGAGGGATGGGTTTCAATGGGAGTTAGTGATCTAGAGGGATGGGTTTCAATGGGAGAGTTAGTTATCTAGAGGAATCGGTTTCAATGGGTGAGTTAGTGATCTAGAGGTATGGGTTTCAATAGGAGTTAGTGATCTAGCCAGATGGGATTCAAGGGGAAAGTTAGTGATCTAAAGGGATAGGTTTCAATGGGTGTTAGTGATCTAGAGGGATGGGTTTCAATGGGTGAGTTAGTGATCTAGAGGGATTGGTTTCAATGGGAGTTAGTAATCTAGAGGGATGGTTTTCAATCGGAGTTAGAGATCTCGAGGGATGGGTTTCAATGGGACTTAGTGATCTAGAGGGATGGATTTCAATGGGATTTTGCGATCTAGTGGGATGGGTTTCAATGGTATTTAGTGATCTAGAGGGATGGTTTTCAATGGGAGTTAGTGATCTAGAGGAGTGAGTTTCAATGATAGTGATCTAGAGGGGTGGGTTTCAATGGGAGTTAGTGATCTAGAGGGATAGGTTTCAATGGGATTTAGTGATCTAGAGGGATGGGTTTCAATGGGAGTTAGTGATCTCGAGAAATGGGTTTCAATGGGAGTAAGTGATCTAGAGGGATGGGTTTCAATGGGAGTTAGTGATCTAGAGAGATGGGTTTCAATGGGTGTTATTGATCTAGAGGGATGGGTTTCATTGGTCGATAGTGATCTAGAGGGATGGGTTTCAATCGGAGTTAGTGATCTAGTCGGATGGGTTTCAATGGGAGTTAGTGATCTAGAGAGATGGGTTTCAATGGGAGTTATTGATCTAGTGGGATGGGTTTCAATAGGAGTTAGTGATCTAGAGGGATGAGTTTCAATGGGAGATAGTGATCTAGAGGGATGGGTTTCAATGGGAGTTAGTGATCTAGAGGAATGGGTTTCAATGGGAGTTAGTGATATAGTCGGATGGGTTTCAATGGGAGAGTTAGTGATCTAGAGGGATGGGTTTCAATGGGAGTTAGTGATCTAGTCGAATGGGTTTCAATCGGAGTTAGTGATGTAGATGGATGGGTTTCAATGGGAGTTAGTGATCTAGAGGGATGGGTTTCAATGGGAGAGTTAGTGATCTAGAGGGATGGGTTTCAATGGGAGTTAGTGATCTAGTCGGATGGGTTTCAATGGGAGAGTTAGTGATCTAGAGGGATGGGTTTCAATGAGAGAGTTAGTGATCTAGAGGGATGGGTTTCAATGTGAGTTAGTGATCTAGAGGGATGGGTTTCAATGGGAGAGTTAGTGATCTAGAGGGATGGGTTTCATTGGGAGTTAATGATCTAGAGGATTGGTTTCAATGGGAGTGTTACTGATCAAGAGGGATGAGTTTCAATGGGAGAGTTAGTGATCTAGAGGAATGGGTTTCAATGGGAGTGCTAGTGATCTAGTGAGATGGGTTTCAATGGGAGAGTTAGTGATCTAGATGGATGGGTTTCATTGGGAGTTAGTGATCTAGAGAGATGGGTTTCAATGGGAGTTAGTGATCTAGTCGGATGTGTTTAAATGGGAGAGTTCGTGATCTAGAGAGATGAGTTTCAATGTGAGTAAGTGATCTAGAGAGATGAGTTTCTTTGGGAGTTAGTGATCTAGAGGGATGGGTTTCAATGGGAGTTATTAATCTAGAGGGATGGGTTTCAATGGGAGAGTTAGTGATCTAGAGGGATGGGTTTCAATGGGAATTAGTGATCTAGAGGGATGGGTTTCAATGGGAGTTAGTTATCTAGAGACATATGTTTCAATGGGAGAGTTAGTGATCTAGAGGGATGGGTTTCAATGGGAGAGTTAGTGATCTAGAGGGATTGGTTTCAATGGGAGTTAGTGATCTAGAGGGATGGGTTTCAATGGGAGTTAGTGATCTAGAGGGATGGGTATCAATGGGAGAGTTAGTTATCTAGAGGGATCGGTTTCAATGGGTGAGTTAGTGATCTAGAGGTATGGGTTTCAATAGGAGTTAGTGATCTAGCCTGATGGGTTTCAAGGGGAAAGTTAGTGATCTAAAGGGATAGGTTTCAATGGGTGTTAGTGATCTAGAGGGATGGGTTTCAATGGGTGAGTTAGTGATCTAGAGGGATAGGTTTCAATGGGAGTTAGTGATCTAGAGGGAAGGGTTTCAATGGGAGTTAGTGATCTAGAGGGCTGGGTTTCAATGGGAGTTAGTGATCTAGAGGGATGGTTTTCAATCGGAGTTAGAGATCTAGAGGGATGGGTTTCAATGGGAGTTAGTGATCTAGAGGGATGGATTTCAATGGGATTTTGCGATCTAGTGGGATGGTTTTCAATGGTATTTAGTGATCTAGAGGGATGGTTTTCAATGGGAGTTAGTGATCTAGAGGAATGAGTTTCAATGATAGTGATCTAGAGGGATGGGTTTCAATGGGAGTTAGTGATCTAGAGGGATGGGTTTCAATGGGATTTAGTGATCTAGAGGGATGGGTTTCAGTGGGGGTTATTGATCTAGAGGGATGGGATTCATTGGGATAGTTAGCGATATAGATGGATGTGTTTCAATGGGATTGAGTGATCTAGAGGAATTGGTTTCAATGGGAGTTAGTGATCTAGAGGGATGGGTTTCAATGGGATAGTTAGTGATCTAGAGTGATGAGTTTCAATGGGAATTAGTGATCTAGAGGGAAGGGTTTCAATGGGAGTTAGTGATCTAGAGGGATGGGTTTCAATGGGAGTTAGTGATCTAGAGGGATGGGTTTCAAAGGGAGAGTTAGTGATCCAGATGGATGGGTTTCAATGGGAGAGTTAGTGATCTAGAGCGATGGGTTTCAATGGGTGTTAATGATCTAGAGGGATGGGTTTCATTGGGAGTTAGTGATCTAGAGGGATGGATTTCAATGGGGGGTATTGATCTAGAGGGATGGGTCTCATTGGGAGAGTTAGTGATATAGATGGATGTGTTTCAATGGGAGTGAGTGATCTAGAGGGATTGGTTTCAATGGGAGTTAGTGATCTAGAGGGATGGGTTTCAATGGGAGAGTCAGTGATATTGAGGGATGGGTTTCAATGGGAGTTAGTGATCTAGATAGATGGGTTTCAATGGGAGTTAGTGATCTAGTGGGATGGGTTTCAATGGGAGTTAGTGATCTAGAGGGATGGGTTTCAATGGGAGAGTTAGTGATCTAGAGGGATGGGTTTCAATTGGAGCTAGTGACCTAGAGGGATGGGTTTCAATGGGAGAGTTCGTGATCTAGAGGGATGGGTTTCAATGGGAGAGTTAGTGATCGAGATGGATGGGTTTCAATGGGAGAGTTAGTGATCTAGAGCGATGGGTTTCAATGGGAGTTAGTGATCTGGATGGATGGGTTTCAATGGGCGTTATTGATCTAGAGGGATGGGTTTCAATGGCAGGTAGTGATATAGAGGGATGGGTTTCAATGGGATAGTTAGTGATCTAGAGTGATGAGTTTCAATGGGAATTAGTGATCTAGAGGGAAGGGTTTCAATGGGAGTTAGTGATCTAGAGGGATGGGTTTCAATGGGAGTTAGTGATCTAGAGGGATGGGTTTCAACGGGAGAGTTAGTGATCCAGAGGGATGGGTTTCAATGGGAGAGTTAGTGATCTAGAGCGATGGGTTTCAATGGGAGTTAATGATCTAGAGGGATGGGTTTCAATGGGAGTTAGTGATCTGGAGGGATGGATTTCAATGGGGGTTATTGATCTAGAGGGATGGGATTCATTGGGAGAGTTAGCGATATAGATGGATGTGTTTCAATGGGAGTGAGTGATCTAGAGGGATTGGTTTCAATGGGAGTTAGTGATCTAGAGGGATGGGTTTCAATGGGAGAGTTAGTTATATAGAGGGATGGGTTTCAAGGGTAGTTAGTGATCTAGAGGGATGGGTTTCAATGGGAGTTAGTGATCTAGAGGGATGGGTTTCAATGGGAGAGTTAGCGATCTAGAGGAATGGGTTTCAATGAGAGAGTTACTGATCTAGAGGGATGGGTTTCAATGGGAGAGTTAGTGATCGAGATGGATGGGTTTCAATGGGAGAGTTAGTGATTTAGAGCGATGGGTTTCAAAGGGAGTTAGTGATCTGGAGGGATGGGTTTCAATGGGAGTTAATGATCTAGAGGGAAGGGTTTCATTTTGAGTTAGTGATCTAGAGAGATAGGTTTCAATGGGATAGTTAGTGATCTAGAGTGATGAGTTTCAATGGGAATTAGTGATCTAGAGGGAAGGGTTTCAAGGGGAGTTAGTGATCTAGAGGGATGGGTTTCAATGGGAGTTAGTGATCTAGAGGGATGGGTTTCAATGGGTGAGTTAGTGATCTAGAGCGATGGGTTTCAATGGGAGTTAATGATCTAGATTGATGGGTTTCAATGGGAGTTAGTGATCAAGATGGTTGGATTTCAATGGGGGTTATTGATCTAGAGGGATGGGTTTCATTGGGAGAGTTTGTGATATAGATGCATGTGTATCAATGGGAGTGAGTGATCTAGAGGGATTGGTTTCAATGGGAGTTAGTGATCTAGAGGGATGGGTTTCAATGGGAGAGTTAGTGATAATGAGGGATGGGTTTCAATGGGAGTTAGTGATCTAGATAGATGGGTTTCAATGGGAGTTAGTGATCTAGTGGGATGGGTGTCAATGGGAGTTAGTGATCTAGAGGGATGGGTTTCAATTGGAGAGTTAGTGATCTATAGGGATTGATTTCCACGGGACAGTTAGTGATCTAGAGGGATGGGTTTCAATAGGAGAGTTAGTGACCTAGAGGGATGGGTTTCAATGGGAGAGTTAGTGATCTAGAGGGATGGGTATCAATGGCAGAGTTAGTGATCTAGAGGGACGGGCTTCAATGGGAGTTAGTGATCTAGCGGGATGGGTTTCAATGGGAGAGATAGTGATCTAGAGGGATGGGTTTCAATGGGAGAGTTAGTGATCTACAGGGATGGGTTTCAATGGGAGAGTTAGTGATCTAGATGCATGGGTTTCAATGGCAGTTAGTGATCTGGAGGGATGGGTTTCAATGGGAGAGTTAGTGATCTAGAAGGATGGGTTTCAATGGGAGTTAGTGATCTAGAGGGATGGGTTTCAATGGGAGTTAGTGATCTAGAGGGATGGGTTTCAATGGGAGTTAGTGATCTAGAGGGATGGGTTTCAATGGGAGAGTTAGTGATCTAGGGGTATGTGTTTCAAAGGGAGAGTTAGTGATCTAGTGTGATGGGTTTCAATGGGAGAGTGAGTGATCTAGAGGGATGGGTTTCAATGGGAGAGTTAGTGATCTAGAGGGATGGGTTTCATTTGGAGAGCTGGTGATCTAGGGGGATGGGATTCAATGGGAGTTAGTGATCAAGAGGGATGAGTTTCCATGGGAGTTAGTGATCTAGAGGGATGCGTTTCAAAGGGAGTTAGTGATCTAGAGGGATGGGTTTCAATGGGAGAGTAAGTGATCTAGAGGGTTGGGTTTCAATGGGAGAGTTAGTGATCTAGAGGGATGGGTTTCATTGGGAGAGTTAGTGTTAAAGATGGATGGGTTTCAATGGGAGAGTTAGTGATCTAGAGCGATGGGTATCAATGGGAGTTAGTGATCTAGAGGGATGGATTTCAATGGGATTAGTTATCTAGAGGGATGGGTTTCAATGGGAGTTACTGATCTAGAGGGATGGGTTTCAATGGGAGAGTTAGTGATATAGATGGATGTGTTTCAATGGGAGTTTGTGATCTAGATAGATTGGTTTCAATGGCAGTTGGTGATCGAGAGGGATGGGTTTCAATGGGAGAGTTAGTGATCTAGAGGGATTGGTTTCAATGGGAGTTATTCATCTAGAGGGTTGGGTTTCAATGGGAGTTAGTTATCTAGAGGGATGTGTTTCAAAGAGAGAGTTAGTGATCTGGAGCGATGGGTTTCAATGGGAGAGTTAGAGATCTAGAGGGATGGGTTTCAATGGGAGAGTTAGTGATCTTGAGGGATGGGTTTCAATGGGAGTTAGTGATCTAGGGGGATGGGTTTCAATGGGAGTTAGTAATCTAGAGGGATGGGTTTCAATGGGAGTTGGTGATCTAGAGGGATGGGTTTCAATGGGAGAGTTAGCGTTCTAGAGGGATGAGTTTCAATGAGAGAGTTAGTTTTCTAGAGGGATGGGTTTCAATGGGAGAGTTAGTGATCGAGATGGATGGGTTTCAATGGGAGAGTTAGTGATCTAGAGCGATGGGTTTCAATGAGACTTAGTGATCTGGAGGGATGGGTTTCAATGGGAGTTAGTGATCTAGAGGGTTGGGTTTCAATTGGAGTTAGTGATCTAGAGGGATGAGTTTCAATGGGATAGTTAGTGATCTAGAGTGATGAGTTTCAATGGGAATTAGTGATCTAGAGGGTTGTGTTTCAATGGGAGAGTTAGTGAGCAAGAGGGATGGGTTTCAATGGGAGAGTGAGTGATCTAGAGGGATGGGTTTCAATGGGAGAGTTAGTGATCTAGAGGGATGAGTTTCAATGGGAGAGCAGGTGATCTAGGGGGATGGGATTCATATGGGAGTTAGTGATCTAGAGGGATGGGTTTCAATGGGAGTTAGTGATCTAGAGGGATGGGTTTCAATGGGAGTAAGTAATCTAGACGGATCGGTTTCAATGGGAGAGTTAGCGATCTAGAGAGATGGGTTTCAATGAGAGAGTTAGTGATCTAGAGGGATGGGTTTCAATGGGAGAGTTAGTGATCGAGATGGATGGGTTTCAATGGGAGAGTTAGTGATCTAGAGCGATGGGTTTCAATGGGAGTTAGTGATCTGGAGGGATGGGTTTCAATGGGCGTTATTGATCTAGAGGGATGGGTTTCAATGGCAGGTAGTGATATAGAGGGATGGGTTTCAATGGGATAGTTAGTGATCTAGAGTGATGAGTTTCAATGGGAATTAGTGATCTAGAGGGAAGGGTTTCAATGGGAGTTAGTGATCTAGAGGGATGGGTTTCAATGGGAGTTAGTGATCTAGAGGGATGGGTTTCAACGGGAGAGTTAGTGATCCAGAGGGATGGGTTTCAATGGGAGAGTTAGTGATCTAGAGCGATGGGTTTCAATGGGAGTTAATGATCTAGAGGGATGGGTTTCAATGGGAGTTAGTGATCTGGAGGGATGGATTTCAATGGGGGTTATTGATCTAGAGGGATGGGATTCATTGGGAGAGTTAGCGATATAGATGGATGTGTTTCAATGGGAGTGAGTGATCTAGAGGGATTGGTTTCAATGGGAGTTAGTGATCTAGAGGGATGGGTTTCAATGGGAGAGTTGGTGATATAGAGGGATGGGTTTCAAGGGGAGTTAGTGATCTAGAGGGATGGGTTTCAATGGGAGTTAGTGATCTAGAGGGATGGGTTTCAATGGGAGAGTTAGCGATCTAGAGGGATGGGTTTCAATGAGAGAGTTACTGATCTAGAGGGATGGGTTTCAATGGGAGAGTTAGTGATCGAGATGGATGGGTTTCAATGGGAGAGTTAGTGATCTAGAGCGATGGGTTTCAAAGGGAGTTAGTGATCTGGAGGGATGGGTTTCAATGGGAGTTAATGATCTAGAGGGAAGGGTTTCAATTTGAGTTAGTGATCTAGAGAGATAGGTTTCAATGGGATAGTTAGTGGTCTAGAGTGATGAGTTTCAATGGGAATTAGTGATCTAGAGGGAAGGGTTTCAATGGGAGTTAGTGATCTAGAGGGATGGGTTTCAATGGGAGTTAGTGATCTAGAGGGATGGGTTTCAACGGGAGAGTTAGTGATCCAGAGGGATGGGTTTCAATGGGTGAGTTAGTGATCTAGAGGGATGGGTTTCAATGTGAGAGTTAGTGATCTAGAGGGATGGGTTTCATTTGGAGAGCTGGTGATCTAGGGGGATGGGATTCAATGGGAGTTAGTGATCAAGAGGGATGAGTTTCCATGGGAGTTAGTGATCTAGAGGGATGCGTTTCAAAGGGAGTTAGTGATCTAGAGGGATGGGTTTCAATGGGAGAGTAAGTGATCTAGAGGGTTGGGTTTCAATGGGAGAGTTAGTGATCTAGAGGGATGGGTTTCATTGGGAGAGTTAGTGTTAAAGATGGATGGGTTTCAATGGGAGAGTTAGTGATCTAGAGCGATGGGTATCAATGGGAGTTAGTGATCTAGAGGGATGGATTTCAATGGGATTAGTTATCTAGAGGGATGGGTTTCAATGGGAGTTACTGATCTAGAGGGATGGGTTTCAATGGGAGAGTTAGTGATATAGATGGATGTGTTTCAATGGGAGTTTGTGATCTAGATAGATTGGTTTCAATGGCAGTTGGTGATCGAGAGGGATGGGTTTCAATGGGAGAGTTAGAGATCTAGAGGGATGGGTTTCAATGGGAGAGTTAGTGATCTTGAGGGATGGGTTTCAATGGGAGTTAGTGATCTAGGGGCATGGGTTTCAATGGGAGTTAGTAATCTAGAGGGATGGGTTTCAATGGGAGTTAGTGATCTAGAGGGATAGGTTTAAATGGGAGTTAGTAATCTAGAGGGTTGGCTTTAAATGGGAGTTAGTGATCTAGAGAGATGGGTTTCAATTGGAGATTTAGTTATCTAGAGGGATCGGTATCAATGGGTGAGTTAGTGATCTAGAGGGATGGGTTTCAATAGGAGTTAGTGATCTAGACTGGTGGGTTTCAAGGGGAAAGTTAGTGATCTAGAGGGATAGGTTTCAATGGGAGTTAGTGATCTAGAGGGATGGGTTTCAATGGGTGAGTTAGTGATCTAGAGGGATAGGATTCAATGGGAGTTAGTGATCTAGAGGGAAGGGTTTCAATGGGAGTTAGTGATCTAGAGGGCTGGGTTTCAACGGGAGTTAGTAATCTAGAGGGATGGTTTTCAATCGGAGTTAGAGGTCTAGAGGGATGGGTTTCAATGGGAGTTTGTGATCTAGAGGGATAGATTTCAATGGGATTTTGCGATCTAGTGGGATGGTTTTCAATGGTATTTAATAATCAAGAGGGATGGTTTTCAATGGGAGTTAGTGATCTAGTGGAATGAGTTTCAATGAGAGTTAGTGATCTAGAGGGGAGGGTTTCAATGGGAGTTAGTGATCGAGAGGGATGGGTTTCAATGGGATTTAGTGATCTAGAGGGATGGGTTTCAATGGGAGTTAGTGATCTAGAGAAATGGGTTTCAATGGGAGTAAGTGATCTAGAGGGATGGGTTTCAATGGGAGTTTGTGATCTAGAGAGATGGGTTTCAATGGGTGTTATTGATCTAGAGGGATGTGTTTAATTGGTCGATAGTGATCTAGAGGGAAGGGTTTCAATCGGAGTTAGTGATCTAGAGGGATGGGTTTCAATGGGAGTTAGTGATCTAGAGAGATGGGTTTCAATGGGAGTTAGTGATCTAGAGGGATGGGTTTCAATGGGAGTTAGTGATCTAGTCGGATGGGTTTCAATGGGAGTTAGTGATCTAGAGAGATGGGTTTCAATGGGAGTTATTGATCTAGTGGGATGGGTTTCAATAGGAGTTAGTGATCTAGAGGGATGGGTTTCAATGGGAGTTCGTGATCTAGAGGGATGGGTTTCAATGGGAGTTAGTGATCTAGAGGGATGGGTTTCAATGGGAGTTAGTGATCTAGTCGGATGGGTTTCAATGGGAGAGTTAGTGATCTAGGGGGATGGGTTTCAATGGGAGTTAGTGATCTAGTCGGATGGGTTTCAATGGGAGAGTTAGTCATCTACAGGGATGGGTTTCAATGGGTGTTAGTGATCTAGCGGGATGGTTTTCAATGGGAGTTAGTGATCTAGATTGATGGGTTTCAATTGGAGAGTTAGTGATCTAGAGCGATGGGTTTCAATGAGAGAGTTAGTGATCTAGATGGATGGGTTTCAATGGGAGAGTTAGTGATCTAGAGGGATTGGTGTCAATGGGAGTTAGTGATCTAGAGGGATGGGTTTCAATGGGAGTTAGTGATCTAGAGGGATGGGTTTCAATGGGAGAGTTAGTGCTCTAGAGGGATGGGTTTCAATGAGAATTAGTGATCTCGAGAGATGGGTTTCAATGGGAGTTAGTGATCTTGAGGGATAATTTTCAATGGGAGAGTTAGTGAACTAGAGGGATAGGTTTAAATGGGAGTTAGTAATCTAGAGAGTTGGCTTTAAATGGGAGTTAGTGATCTAGAGAGATGGGTTTCAATGGGAGAGTTAGTTATCTAGAGGGATCGGTTTCAATGGGTGAGTTAGTGATCTAGAGGGATGGGTTTCAATAGGAGTTAGTGATCTAGACTGATGGGATTCAAGGGGAAAGTTAGTGATCTAAAGGGATAGGTTTCAATGGGAGTTAGTGATCTAGAGGGATGGGTTTCAATGGGTGAGTTTGTGATCTGGAGGGATAGGTTTCAATGGGAGTTAGTGATCTAGAGGGATGTGTTTCAATGGGAGTTAGTGATCTAGAGGGCTGGGTTTCAATGGGAGTTAGTGATCTAGAGGGATGGTTTTCAATCGGAGTTAGAGATCTCGAGGGATGGGTTTCAATGGTATTTAGTGATCTAGAGGGATGGTTTTCAATGGGAGTTAGTGATCTAGAGGAGTGAGTTTCAATGATAGTGATCTAGAGGGGTGGGTTTCAATGGGAGTTAGTGATCTAGAGGGATAGGTTTCAATGGGATTTAGTGATCTAGAGGGATGGGTTTCAATGGGAGTTAGTGATCTAGAGAAATGGGTTTCAATGGGAGTAAGTGATCTAGAGGGATGGGTTTCAATGGGAGTTAGTGATCTAGAGAGATGAGTTTCAATGGGTGTTATTGATCTAGAGGGATGGGTTTCATTGGTCGATAGTGATCTAGAGGGAAGGCTTTCAATCGGAGTTAGTGATCTAGTCGGATGGGTTTCAATGGGAGTTAGTGATCTAGAGAGATGGGTTTCAATGGGAGTTATTGATCTAGTGGGATGGGTTTCAATAGGAGTTAGTGATCTAGAGGCATGGTTTTCAATGGGAGATAGTGATCTAGAGGGATGGGTTTCAATGGGAATTAGTGATCTAGAGGGATGGGTTTCAATGGGAGTTAGTGATCTAGTCGGATGGGTTTCAATGGGAGAGTTAGTGATCTAGAGCGATGGGTTTCAATGGGAGTTAGTGATCTAGTCGGATGGGTTTCAATCGGAGTTAGTGATCTAGAGGGATTGGCTTCAATGGGAGTTAGTGATCTAGAGGGATGGGTTTCAATGGGAGAGTTAGTGATCTAGAGGGATGGGTTTCAATGGGAGTTAGTGATCTAGTCGGATGGGTTTCATTGGGAGAGTTAGTGATCTAGAGGGATGGGTTTCAATGAGAGAGTTAGTGATCTAGAGGGATGGGTTTCAATGTGAGTGCTAGTGATCTAGTGAGATGGGTTTCAATGGGAGAGTTAGTGATCTAGATGGATGGGTTTCATTGGGAGTTAGTGATCTAGAGAGATGGGTTTCAATGGGAGTTAGTGATCTAGTCGGATGTGTTTAAATGGGAGAGTTCGTGATCTAGAGAGATGAGTTTCAATGTGAGTAAGTGATCTAGAGAGATGAGTTTCTTTGGGAGTTAGTGATCTAGAGGGATGGGTTTCAATGGGAGTTATTAATCTAGAGGGATGGGATTCATTGGGAGAGTTAGCGATATAGATGGATGTGTTTCAATGGGAGTGAGTGATCTAGAGGGATTGGTTTCAATGGGAGTTAGTGATCTAGAGGGATGGGTTTCAATGGGAGAGTTGGTGATATAGAGGGATGGGTTTCAAGGGGAGTTAGTGATCTAGAGGGATGGGTTTCAATGGGAGTTAGTGATCTAGAGGGATGGGTTTCAATGGGAGAGTTAGCGATCTAGAGGGATGGGTTTCAATGAGAGAGTTACTGATCTAGAGGGATGGGTTTCAATGGGAGAGTTAGTGATCGAGATGGATGGGTTTCAATGGGAGAGTTAGTGATCTAGAGCGATGGGTTTCAAAGGGAGTTAGTGATCTGGAGGGATGGGTTTCAATGGGAGGTAATGATCTAGAGGGAAGGGTTTCAATTTGAGTTAGTGATCTAGAGAGATAGGTTTCAATGGGATAGTTAGTGGTCTAGAGTGATGAGTTTCAATGGGAATTAGTGATCTAGAGGGAAGGGTTTCAATGGGAGTTAGTGATCTAGAGGGATGGGTTTCAATGGGAGTTAGTGATCTAGAGGGATGGGTTTCAACGGGAGAGTTAGTGATCCAGAGGGATGGGTTTCAATGGGTGAGTTAGTGATCTAGAGGGATGGGTTTCAATGTGAGAGTTAGTGATCTAGAGGGATGGGTTTCATTTGGAGAGCTGGTGATCTAGGGGGATGGGATTCAATGGGAGTTAGTGATCAAGAGGGATGAGTTTCCATGGGAGTTAGTGATCTAGAGGGATGCGTTTCAAAGGGAGTTAGTGATCTAGAGGGATGGGTTTCAATGGGAGAGTAAGTGATCTAGAGGGTTGGGTTTCAATGGGAGAGTTAGTGATCTAGAGGGATGGGTTTCATTGGGAGAGTTAGTGTTAAAGATGGATGGGTTTCAATGGGAGAGTTAGTGATCTAGAGCGATGGGTATCAATGGGAGTTAGTGATCTAGAGGGATGGATTTCAATGGGATTAGTTATCTAGAGGGATGGGTTTCAATGGGAGTTACTGATCTAGAGGGATGGGTTTCAATGGGAGAGTTAGTGATATAGATGGATGTGTTTCAATGGGAGTTTGTGATCTAGATAGATTGGTTTCAATGGCAGTTGGTGATCGAGAGGGATGGGTTTCAATGGGAGAGTTTGTGATCTAGAGGGATGGGTTTCAATGGGAGTTATGCATCTAGAGGGTTGGGTTTCAATGGGAGTTAGTTATCTAGAGGGATGGGTTTCAAAGAGAGAGTTAGTGATCTGGAGCGATGGGTTTCAATGGGAGAGTTAGAGATCTAGAGGGATGGGTTTCAATGGGAGAGTTAGTGATCTTGAGGGATGGGTTTCAATGGGAGTTAGTGATCTAGGGGCATGGGTTTCAATGGGAGTTAGTAATCTAGAGGGATGGGTTTCAATGGGAGTTAGTGATCTAGAGGGATAGGTTTAAATGGGAGTTAGTAATCTACAGGGTTGGCTTTAAATGGGAGTTAGTGATCTAGAGGGATGGGTTTCAATAGGAGTTAGTGATCTAGACTGATGGGTTTCAAGGGGAAAGTTAGTGATCTAAAGGGATAGGTTTCAATGGGAGTTAGTGATCTAGAGGGATGGGTTTCAATGGGTGAGTTTGTGATCTAGAGGGATAGGTTTCAATGGGAGTTAGTGATCTAGAGGGATGTGTTTCAATGGGAGATAGTGATCTAGAGGGCTGGGTTCCAATGGGAGTTAGTGATCTAGAGGGATGGTTTTCAATCGGAGTTAGAGATCTCGAGGGATGGGTTTCAATGGGAGTTAGTGATCTAGAGGGATGGATTTCAATGGGATTTTGCGATCTAGTGGGATGGGTTTCAATGGTATTTAGTGATCTAGAGGGATGGTTTTCAATGGGAGTTAGTGATCTAGAGGAGTGAGTTTCAATGATAGTGATCTAGAGGGGTGGGTTTCAATGGGAGTAAGTGATCTAGAGGGATAGGTTTCAATGGGATTTAGTGATCTAGAGGGATGGGTTTCAATGGGAGTTAGTGATCTAGAGGGATGGGTTTGAATGGGAGAGTTAGTGATCTAGAGGGATGGGTTTCAATGGGAGTTAGTGATCTAGTCGGATGGGTTTCAATGGGAGAGTTAGTGATCTAGAGGGATGGGTTTCAATGAGAGAGTTAGTGATCTAGAGGGATGGGTTTCAATGTGAGTTAGTGATCTAGAGGGATGGGTTTCAATGGGAGAGTTAGTGATCTAGAGGGATGGGTTTCATTGGGAGTTAATGATCTAGAGGAATGGGTTTCAATGGGAGTGTTACTGATCAAGAGGGATGAGTTTCAATGGGAGAGTTAGTGATCTAGAGGAATGGGTTTCAATGGGAGTGCTAGTGATCTAGTGAGATGGGTTTCAATGGGAGAGTTAGTGATCTAGATGGATGGGTTTCATTGGGAGTTAGTGATCTAGAGAGATGGGTTTCAATGGGAGTTAGTGATCTAGTCGGATGTGTTTAAATGGGAGAGTTCGTGATCTAGAGAGATGAGTTTCAATGTGAGTAAGTGATCTAGAGAGATGAGTTTCTTTGGGAGTTAGTGATCTAGAGGGATGGGTTTCAATGGGAGTTATTAATCTAGAGGGATGGGTTTCAATGGGAGAGTTAGTGATCTAGAGGGATGGGTTTCAATGGGAATTAGTGATCTAGAGGGATGGGTTTCAATGGGAGTTAGTAATCTAGAGACATATGTTTCAATGGGAGAGTTAGTGATCTAGAGGGATGGGTTTCAATGGGAGAGTTAGTGATCTAGAGGGATTGGTTTCAATGGGAGTTAGTGATCTAGAGGGATGGGATTCAATGGGAGTTAGTGATCTAGAGGGATGGGTTTCAATGGGAGAGTTAGTTATCTAGAGGGATCGGTTTCAATGGGTGAGTTAGTGATCTAGAGGTATGGGTTTCAATAGGAGTTAGTGATCTAGCCTGATGGGTTTCAAGGGGAAAGTTAGTGATCTAAAGGGATAGGTTTCAATGGGTGTTAATGATCTAGAGGGATGGGTTTCAATGGGTGAGTTCGTGATCTAGAGGGATAGGTTTCAATGGGAGTTAGTGATCTAGAGGGAAGGGTTTCAATGGGAGTTAGTGATCTAGAGGGCTGGGTTTCAATGGGAGTTAGTGATCTAGAGGGATGGTTTTCAATCGGAGTTAGAGATCTAGAGGGATGGGTTTCAATGGGAGTTAGTGATCTAGAGGGATGGATTTCAATGGGATTTTGCGATCTAGTGGGATGGTTTTCAATGGTATTTAGTGATCTAGAGGGATGGTTTTCAATGGGAGTTAGTGATCTAGAGGAATGAGTTTCAATGATAGTGATCTAGAGGGGTGGGTTTCAATGGGAGTTAGTGATCTAGAGGGATGGGTTTCAATGGGATTTAGTGATCTAGAGGGATGTGTTTCAATGGGAGTTAGTGATCTGGAGAAATGGGTTTCAATGGGAGTAAGTGATCTAGAGGGATGGGTTTCAATGGGAGTTAGTGATCTAAAGAGATGGGTTTCAATGGGTGTTATTGATCTAGAGGGATGGGTTTCATTGGTCGATAGTGATCTAGAGGGAAGGGTTTAAATCGGAGTTAGTGATCTAGTCGGATGGGTTTCAATGGGAGTTAGTGATCTAGAGAGATGTGTTTCAATGGGAGATATTGATCTAGTGGGATGGGTTTCAATAGGAGTTAGTGATCTAGAGGGATGGGTTTCAATGGGAGTTAGTGATCTAGAGGGATGGGTTTCAATGGGAGTTAGTGATCTAGAGGGATGGATTTCAATGGGAGTTAGTGATCTAGTCGGATGGGTTTCAATGGGAGAGTTAGTCATCTACAGGGATGGGTTTCAATGGGAGTTAGTGATCTAGAGGGATGGTTTTCAATGGGAGTTAGTGATCTAGTCGGATGGGTTTCAATGGGAGAGTTAGTGATCTAGAGGGATGGGTTTCAATGGGAGTTAGTGATCTCGTCGGATGGGTTTCAATAGGAGTTAGTGATCTAGAGGGATGGGTTTCAATGGGAGTTAGTGATCTAGAGGGAAGGGTTTCAATGAGACTTAGTGATCTGGAGGGATGGGTTTCAATGGGAGTTAGTGATCTAGAGGGTTGGGTTTCAATTGGAGTTAGTGATCTAGAGGGATGGGTTTCAATGGGATAGTTAGTGATCTAGAGTGATGAGTTTCAATGGGAATTAGTGATCTAGAGGGTTGTGTTTCAATGGGAGAGTTAGTGAGCAAGAGGGATGGGTTTCAATGGGAGAGTGAGTGATCTAGAGGGATGGGTTTCAATGGGAGAGTTAGTGATCTAGAGGGATGAGTTTCAATGGGAGAGCAGGTGATCTAGGGGGATGGGATTCATATGGGAGTTAGTGATCTAGAGGGATCGGTTTCAATGGGAGTTAGTGATCTAGAGGGATGGGTTTCAATGGGAGTAAGTAATCTAGACGGATCGGTTTCAATGGGAGAGTTAGCGATCTAGAGAGATGTGTTTCAATGAGAGAGTTAGTTATCTAGAGGGATGGGTTTCAATTGGAGAGTTAGTGATCGAGATGAATGGGTTTCAATGGGAGAGTTAGTGATCTAGAGCGATGGGTTTCAATGGGAGTTAGTGATCTGGATGGATGGGTTTCAATGGGCGTTATTGATCTAGAGGGATGGGTTTCAATGGCAGGTAGTGATATAGAGGGATGGGTTTCAATGGGATAGTTAGTGATCTAGAGTGATGAGTTTCAATGGGAATTAGTGATCTAGAGGGAAGGGTTTCAATGGGAGTTAGTGATCTAGAGGGATGGGTTTCAATGGGAGTTAGTGATCTAGAGGGATGGGTTTCAACGGGAGAGTTAGTGATCCAGAGGGATGGGTTTCAATGGGAGAGTTAGTGATCTAGAGCGATGGGTTTCAATGGGAGTTAATGATCTAGAGGGATGGGTTTCAATGGGAGTTAGTGATCTGGAGGGATGGATTTCAATGGGGGTTATTGATCTAGAGGGATGGGATTCATTGGGAGAGTTAGCGATATAGATGGATGTGTTTCAATGGGAGTGAGTGATCTAGAGGGATTGGTTTCAATGGGAGTTAGTGATCTAGAGGGATGGGTTTCAATGGGAGAGTTAGTGATATAGAGGGATGGGTTTCAAGGGGAGTTAGTGATCTAGAGGGATGGGTTTCAATGGGAGTTAGTGATCTAGAGGGATGGGTTTCAATGGGAGAGTTAGCGATCTAGAGGGATGGGTTTCAATGAGAGAGTTACTGATCTAGAGGGATGGGTTTCAATGGGAGAGTTAGTGATCGAGATGGATGGGTTTCAATGGGAGAGTTAGTGATCTAGAGCGATGGGTTTCAAAGGGAGTTAGTGATCTGGAGGGATGGGTTTCAATGGGAGTTAATGATCTAGAGGGAAGGGTTTCAATTTGAGTTAGTGATCTAGAGAGATAGGTTTCAATGGGATAGTTAGTGATCTAGAGTGATGAGTTTCAATGGGAATTAGTGATCTAGAGGGAAGGGTTTCAATGGGAGTTAGTGATCTAGAGGGATGGGTTTCAATGGGAGTTAGTGATCTAGAGGGATGGGTTTCAACGGGAGAGTTAGTGATCCAGAGGGATGGGTTTCAATGGGTGAGTTAGTGATCTAGAGCGATGGGTTTCAATGGGAGTTAATGATCTAGATTGATGGGTTTCAAAGGGAGTTAGTGATCAAGATGGTTGAATTTCAATGGGGGTTATTGATCTAGAGGGATGGGTTTCATTGGGCGAGTTTGTGATATAGATGCATGTGTTTCAATGGGAGTGAGTGATCTAGAGGGATTGGTTTCAATGGGAGTTAGTGATCTAGAGGGATGGGTTTCAATGGGAGAGTTAGTGATAATTAGGGATGGGTTTCAATGGGAGTTAGTGATCTAGATAGATGGGTTTCAATGGGAGTTAGTGATCTAGTGGGATGGGTGTCAATGGGAGTTAGTGATCTAGAGGGATGGGTTTCAATTGGAGAGTTAGTGATCTATAGGGATTGATTTCCACGGGACAGTTAGTGATCTAGAGGGATGGGTTTCAATAGGAGAGTTAGTGACCTAGAGGGATGGGTTTCAATGGGAGAGTTAGTGATCTAGAGGGATGGGTATCAATGGCAGAGTTAGTGATCTAGAGGGACGGGCTTCAATGGGAGTTAGTGATCTAGCGGGATGGGTTTCAATGGGAGAGATAGTGATCTAGAGGGATGGGTTTCAATGGGAGAGTTAGTGATCTACAGGGATGGGTTTCAATGGGAGAGTTAGTGATCTAGATGCATGGGTTTCAATGGCAGTTAGTGATCTGGAGGGATGGGTTTCAATGGGAGAGTTAGTGATCTAGAAGGATGGGTTTCAATGGGAGTTAGTGATCTAGAGGGATGGGTTTCAATGGGAGTTAGTGATCTAGAGGGATGGGTTTCAATGGGAGTTAGTGATCTAGAGGGATGGGTTTCAATGGGAGAGTTAGTGATCTAGGGGTATGTGTTTCAATGGGAGAGTTAGTGATCTAGTGTGATGGGTTTCAATGGGAGAGTGAGTGATCTAGAGGGATGGGTTTCAATGGGAGAGTTAGTGATCTAGAGGGATGGGTTTCATTTGGAGAGCTGGTGATCTAGGGGGATGGGATTCAATGGGAGTTAGTGATCAAGAGGGATGAGTTTCCATGGGAGTTAGTGATCTAGAGGGATGCGTTTCAAAGGGAGTTAGTGATCTAGAGGGATGGGTTTCAATGGGAGAGTAAGTGATCTAGAGGGTTGGGTTTCAATGGGAGAGTTAGTGTTAAAGATGGATGGGTTTCAATGGGAGAGTTAGTGATCTAGAGCGATGGGTATCAATGGGAGTTAGTGATCTAGAGGGATGGATTTCAATGGGATTAGTTATCTAGAGGGATGGGTTTCAATGGGAGTTACTGACCTAGAGGGATGGGTTTCAATGGGAGAGTTAGTGATATAGATGGATGTGTTTCAATGGGAGTTTGTGATCTAGATAGATTGGTTTCAATGGCAGTTGGTGATCGAGAGGGATGGGTTTCAATGGGAGAGTTAGTGATCTAGAAGGATGGGTTTCAATGGGAGTTATGCATCTAGAGGGTTGGCTTTCAATGGGAGTTAGTTATCTAGAGGGATGGGTTTCAAAGAGAGAGTTAGTGATCTGGAGCGATGGGTTTCAATGGGAGAGTTAGAGATCTAGAGGGATGGGTTTCAATGGGAGAGTTAGTGATCTTGAGGGATGGGTTTCAATGGGAGTTAGTGATCTAGGGGGATGGGTTTCAATGGGAGTTAGTAATCTAGAGGGATGGGTTTCAATGGGAGTTGGTGATCTAGAGGGATGGGTTTCAATGGGAGTTAGTGATCTAGAGGGATGGGTTTCAAGGGGAGTTAGTGATCTAGAGGGATGGGTTTCAATGGGAGTTAGTGATCTAGAGGGATGGGTTTCAATGGGAGAGTTAGCGATCTAGAGGAATGGGTTTCACTGAGAGAGTTAGTGATCTAGAGGGATGGGTATCAATTGGAGAGTTAGTGATCGAGATGGATGGGTTTCAATGGGAGAGTTAGTGATCTTGAGCGATGGATTTCAAAGGGAGTTAGTGATCTGGAGGGATGGGTTTCAATGGGAGTTAGTGATCTAGAGGGATGGGTTTCAATGGGAATTAGTGATCTAGAGGGATGGGTTTCAATGGGAGTTAGTGATCTAGAGAAATATGTATCAATTTGAGAGTTAGTGATCTAGAGGGATGGGTTTCAATGGGAGTTAGTGATCTAGAGGCATGGGTTTCAGTGGGAGAGTTAATGATCTAGAGGGATGGGTTTCAATGAGAGTTAGTGACCTAGAGGGATGGGTTTCAATGGGAGAGTTAGTGATCTAGAGAGATGGGTTTCAATGGGAGTTAGTTATCTAGAGGGATGGGTTCAATGGGAGTTAGTGATCTAGAGTGGTGGGTTTCAATGGGAGTTAGTGATCTAGAGGGATAGGTTTAAATGGGAGTTAGTAATCTAGAGGGTTGGCTTTAAATGGGAGTTAGTGATCTAGAGAGCTGGGTTTCAATTGGAGATTTAGTTATCTAGAGGGATCGGTATCAATGGGTGAGTTAGTGATCTAGAGGGATGGGTTTCAATAGGAGTTAGTGATCTAGACTGGTGGGTTTCAAGGGGAAAGTTAGTGATCTAGAGGGATAGGTTTCAATGGGAGTTAGTGATCTAGAGGGATGGGTTTCAATGGGTGAGTTAGTGATCTAGAGGGATAGGATTCAATGGGAGTTAGTGATCTAGAGGGAAGGGTTTCAATGGGAGTTAGTGATCTAGAGGGCTGGGTTTCAACGGGAGTTAGTAATCTAGAGGGATGGTTTTCAATCGGAGTTAGAGGTCTAGAGGGATGGGTTTCAATGGGAGTTTTTGATCTAGAGGGATAGATTTCAATGGGATTTTGCGATCTAGTGGGATGGTTTTCAATGGTATTTAATAATCAAGAGGGATGGTTTTCAATGGGAGTTAGTGATCTAGTGGAATGAGTTTCAATGAGAGTTAGTGATCTAGAGGGGAGGGTTTCAATGGGAGTTAGTGATCGAGAGGGATGGGTTTCAATGGGATTTAGTGATCTAGAGGGATGGGTTTCAATGGGAGTTAGTGATCTAGAGAAATGGGTTTCAATGGGAGTAAGTGATCTAGAGGGATGGGTTTCAATGGGAGTTTGTGATCTAGAGAGATGGGTTTCAATGGGTGTTATTGATCTAGAGGGATGTGTTTAATTGGTCGATAGTGATCTAGAGGGAAGGGTTTCAATCGGAGTTAGTGATCTAGAGGGATGGGTTTCAATGGGAGTTAGTGATCTAGAGAGATGGGTTTCAATGGGAGTTAGTGATCTAGAGGGATGGGTTTCAATGGGAGTTAGTGATCTAGTCGGATGGGTTTCAATGGGAGTTAGTGATCTAGAGAGATGGGTTTCAATGGGAGTTATTGATCTAGTGGGATGGGTTTCAATAGGAGTTAGTGATCTAGAGGGATGGGTTTCAATGGGAGTTCGTGATCTAGAGGGATGGGTTTCAATGGGAGTTAGTGATCTAGAGGGATGGGTTTCAATGGGAGTTAGTGATCTAGTCGGATGGGTTTCAATGGGAGAGTTAGTGATCTAGGGGGATGGGTTTCAATGGGAGTTAGTGATCTAGTCGGATGGGTTTCAATGGGAGAGTTAGTCATCTACAGGGATGGGTTTCAATGGGTGTTAGTGATCTAGCGGGATGGTTTTCAATGGGAGTTAGTGATCTAGATTGATGGGTTTCAATTGGAGAGTTAGTGATCTAGAGCGATGGGTTTCAATGAGAGAGTTAGTGATCTAGATGGATGGGTTTCAATGGGAGAGTTAGTGATCTAGAGGGATTGGTTTCAATGGGAGTTAGTGATCTAGAGGGATGGGTTTCAATGGGAGTTAGTGATCTAGAGGGATGGGTTTCAATGGGAGAGTTAGTGCTCTAGAGGGATGGGTTTCAATGAGAATTAGTGATCTCGAGAGATGGGTTTCAATGGGAGTTAGTGATCTTGAGGGATAATTTTCAATGGGAGAGTTAGTGAACTAGAGGGATAGGTTTAAATGGGAGTTAGTAATCTAGAGAGTTGGCTTTAAATGGGAGTTAGTGATCTAGAGAGATGGGTTTCAATGGGAGAGTTAGTTATCTAGAGGGATCGGTTTCAATGGGTGAGTTAGTGATCTAGAGGGATGGGTTTCAATAGGAGTTAGTGATCTAGACTGATGGGTTTCAAGGGGAAAGTTAGTGATCTAAAGGGATAGGTTTCAATGGGATTTAGTGATCTAGAGGGATGGGTTTCAATGGGTGAGTTTGTGATCTGGAGGGATAGGTTTCAATGGGAGTTAGTGATCTAGAGGGATGTGTTTCAATGGGAGTTAGTGATCTAGAGGGCTGGGTTTCAATGGGAGTTAGTGATCTAGAGGGATGGTTTTCAATCGGAGTTAGAGATCTCGAGGGATGGGTTTCAATGGGAGTTAGTGATCTAGAGGGATGGATTTCAATGGGATTTTGCGATCTAGTGGGATGGGTTTCAATGGTATTTAGTGATCTAGAGGGATGGTTTTCAAT
Source organism: Cetorhinus maximus (assembly GCF_964194155.1). Taxonomy (NCBI): domain Eukaryota; kingdom Metazoa; phylum Chordata; class Chondrichthyes; order Lamniformes; family Cetorhinidae; genus Cetorhinus; species Cetorhinus maximus. The sequence continues at coordinate 237,629 of NW_027596347.1, forward strand.
GGGAGTTAGTGATCTAGAGGAGTGAGTTTCAATGATAGTGATCTAGAGGGGTGGGTTTCAATGGGAGTTAGTGATCTAGAGGGATAGGTTTCAATGGGATTTAGTGATCTAGAGGGATGGGTTTCAATGGGAGTTAGTGATCTAGAGAAATGGGTTTCAATGGGAGTAAGTGATCTAGAGGGATGGGTTTCAATGGGAGTTAGTGATCTAGAGAGATGAGTTTCAATGGGTGTTATTGATCTAGAGGGATGGGTTTCATTGGTCGATAGTGATCTAGAGGGAAGGCTTTCAATCGGAGTTAGTGATCTAGTCAGATGGGTTTCAATGGGAGTTAGTGATCTAGAGAGATGGGTTTCAATGGGAGTTATTGATCTAGTGGGATGGGTTTCAATAGGAGTTAGTGATCTAGAGGGTTGGGTTTCAATGGGAGTTAATGATCTAGAGGGATGGGTTTCAATGGGAGTTAGTGATCTGGAGGGATGGATTTCAATGGGGGTTATTGATCTAGAGGGATGGGATTCATTGGGAGAGTTAGCGATATAGATGGATGTGTTTCAATGGGAGTGAGTGATCTAGAGGGATTGGTTTCAATGGGAGTTAGTGATCTAGAGGGATGGGTTTCAATGGGAGAGTTAGTGATATAGAGGGATGGGTTTCAAGGGGAGTTAGTGATCTAGAGGGATGGGTTTCAATGGGAGTTAGTGATCTAGAGGGATGGGTTTCAATGGGAGAGTTAGCGATCTAGAGGGATGGGTTTCAATGAGAGAGTTACTGATCTAGAGGGATGGGTTTCAATGGGAGAGTTAGTGATCGAGATGGATGGGTTTCAATGGGAGAGTTAGTGATCTAGAGCGATGGGTTTCAAAGGGAGTTAGTGATCTGGAGGGATGGGTTTCAATGGGAGTTAATGATCTAGAGGGAAGGGTTTCAATTTGAGTTAGTGATCTAGAGAGATAGGTTTCAATGGGATAGTTAGTGATCTAGAGTGATGAGTTTCAATGGGAATTAGTGATCTAGAGGGAAGGGTTTCAATGGGAGTTAGTGATCTAGAGGGATGGGTTTCAATGGGAGTTAGTGATCTAGAGGGATGGGTTTCAACGGGAGAGTTAGTGATCCAGAGGGATGGGTTTCAATGGGTGAGTTAGTGATCTAGAGCGATGGGTTTCAATGGGAGTTAATGATCTAGATTGATGGGTTTCAAAGGGAGTTAGTGATCAAGATGGTTGAATTTCAATGGGGGTTATTGATCTAGAGGGATGGGTTTCATTGGGAGAGTTTGTGATATAGATGCATGTGTATCAATGGGAGTGAGTGATCTAGAGGGATTGGTTTCAATGGGAGTTAGTGATCTAGAGGGATGGGTTTCAATGGGAGAGTTAGTGATAATGAGGGATGGGTTTCAATGGGAGTTAGTGATCTAGATAGATGGGTTTCAATGGGAGTTAGTGATCTAGTGGGATGGGTTTCAATTGGAGAGTTAGTGATCTATAGGGATTGATTTCCACGGGACAGTTAGTGATCTAGAGGGATGGGTTTCAATAGGAGAGTTAGTGACCTAGAGGGATGGGTTTCAATGGGAGAGTTAGTGATCTAGAGGGATGGGTATCAATGGCAGAGTTAGTGATCTAGAGGGACGGGCTTCAATGGGAGTTAGTGATCTAGCGGGATGGGTTTCAATGGGAGAGATAGTGATCTAGAGGGATGGGTTTCAATGGGAGAGTTAGTGATCTACAGGGATGGGTTTCAATGGGAGAGTTAGTGATCTAGATGCATGGGTTTCAATGGCAGTTAGTGATCTAGAGGGATGGTTTTCAATCGGAGTTAGAGGTCTAGAGGGATGGGTTTCAATGGGAGTTTTTGATCTAGAGGGATAGATTTCAATGGGATTTTGCGATCTAGTGGGATGGTTTTCAATGGTATTTAATAATCAAGAGGGATGGTTTTCAATGGGAGTTAGTGATCTAGTGGAATGAGTTTCAATGAGAGTTAGTGATCTAGAGGGGAGGGTTTCAATGGGAGTTAGTGATCGAGAGGGATGGGTTTCAATGGGATTTAGTGATCTAGAGGGATGGGTTTCAATGGGAGTTAGTGATCTAGAGAAATGGGTTTCAATGGGAGTAAGTGATCTAGAGGGATGGGTTTCAATGGGAGTTTGTGATCTAGAGAGATGGGTTTCAATGGGTGTTATTGATCTAGAGGGATGTGTTTAATTGGTCGATAGTGATCTAGAGGGAAGGGTTTCAATCGGAGTTAGTGATCTAGAGGGATGGGTTTCAATGGGAGTTAGTGATCTAGAGAGATGGGTTTCAATGGGAGTTAGTGATCTAGAGGGATGGGTTTCAATGGGAGTTAGTGATCTAGTCGGATGGGTTTCAATGGGAGTTAGTGATCTAGAGAGATGGGTTTCAATGGGAGTTATTGATCTAGTGGGATGGGTTTCAATAGGAGTTAGTGATCTAGAGGGATGGGTTTCAATGGGAGTTCGTGATCTAGAGGGATGGGTTTCAATGGGAGTTAGTGATCTAGAGGGATGGGTTTCAATGGGAGTTAGTGATCTAGTCGGATGGGTTTCAATGGGAGAGTTAGTGATCTAGGAGGATGGGTTTCAATGGGAGTTAGTGATCTAGTCGGATGGGTTTCAATGGGAGAGTTAGTCATCTACAGGGATGGGTTTCAATGGGTGTTAGTGATCTAGCGGGATGGTTTTCAATGGGAGTTAGTGATCTAGATTGATGGGTTTCAATTGGAGAGTTAGTGATCTAGAGCGATGGGTTTCAATGAGAGAGTTAGTGATCTAGATGGATGGGTTTCAATGGGAGAGTTAGTGATCTAGAGGGATTGGTTTCAATGGGAGTTAGTGATCTAGAGGGATGGGTTTCAATGGGAGTTAGTGATCTAGAGGGATGGGTTTCAATGGGAGAGTTAGTGCTCTAGAGGGATGGGTTTCAATGAGAATTAGTGATCTCGAGAGATGGGTTTCAATGGGAGTTAGTGATCTTGAGGGATAATTTTCAATGGGAGAGTTAGTGAACTAGAGGGATAGGTTTAAATGGGAGTTAGTAATCTAGAGAGTTGGCTTTAAATGGGAGTTAGTGATCTAGAGAGATGGGTTTCAATGGGAGAGTTAGTTATCTAGAGGGATCGGTTTCAATGGGTGAGTTAGTGATCTAGAGGGATGGGTTTCAATAGGAGTTAGTGATCTAGACTGATGGGTTTCAAGGGGAAAGTTAGTGATCTAAAGGGATAGGTTTCAATGGGAGTTAGTGATCTAGAGGGATGGGTTTCAATGGGTGAGTTTGTGATCTGGAGGGATAGGTTTCAATGGGAGTTAGTGATCTAGAGGGATGTGTTTCAATGGGAGTTAGTGATCTAGAGGGCTGGGTTTCAATGGGAGTTAGTGATCTAGAGGGATGGTTTTCAATCGGAGTTAGAGATCTCGAGGGATGGGTTTCAATGGGAGTTAGTGATCTAGAGGGATGGATTTCAATGGGATTTTGCGATCTAGTGGGATGGGTTTCAATGGTATTTAGTGATCTAGAGGGATGGTTTTCAATGGGAGTTAGTGATCTAGAGGAGTGAGTTTCAATGATAGTGATCTAGAGGGGTGGGTTTCAATGGGAGTTAGTGATCTAGAGGGATAGGTTTCAATGGGATTTAGTGATCTAGAGGGATGGGTTTCAATGGGAGTTAGTGATCTAGAGAAATGGGTTTCAATGGGAGTAAGTGATCTAGAGGGATGGGTTTCAATGGGAGTTAGTGATCTAGAGAGATGAGTTTCAATGGGTGTTATTGATCTAGAGGGATGGGTTTCATTGGTCGATAGTGATCTAGAGGGAAGGCTTTCAATCGGAGTTAGTGATCTAGTCAGATGGGTTTCAATGGGAGTTAGTGATCTAGAGAGATGGGTTTCAATGGGAGTTATTGATCTAGTGGGATGGGTTTCAATAGGAGTTAGTGATCTAGAGGGTTGGGTTTCAATGGGAGTTAATGATCTAGAGGGATGGGTTTCAATGGGAGTTAGTGATCTGGAGGGATGGATTTCAATGGGGGTTATTGATCTAGAGGGATGGGATTCATTGGGAGAGTTAGCGATATAGATGGATGTGTTTCAATGGGAGTGAGTGATCTAGAGGGATTGGTTTCAATGGGAGTTAGTGATCTAGAGGGATGGGTTTCAATGGGAGAGTTAGTGATATAGAGGGATGGGTTTCAAGGGGAGTTAGTGATCTAGAGGGATGGGTTTCAATGGGAGTTAGTGATCTAGAGGGATGGGTTTCAATGGGAGAGTTAGCGATCTAGAGGGATGGGTTTCAATGAGAGAGTTACTGATCTAGAGGGATGGGTTTCAATGGGAGAGTTAGTGATCGAGATGGATGGGTTTCAATGGGAGAGTTAGTGATCTAGAGCGATGGGTTTCAAAGGGAGTTAATGATCTGGAGGGATGGGTTTCAATGGGAGTTAATGATCTAGAGGGAAGGGTTTCAATTTGAGTTAGTGATCTAGAGAGATAGGTTTCAATGGGATAGTTAGTGATCTAGAGTGATGAGTTTCAATGGGAATTAGTGATCTAGAGGGAAGGGTTTCAATGGGAGTTAGTGATCTAGAGGGATGGGTTTCAATGGGAGTTAGTGATCTAGAGGGATGGGTTTCAACGGGAGAGTTAGTGATCCAGAGGGATGGGTTTCAATGGGTGAGTTAGTGATCTAGAGCGATGGGTTTCAATGGGAGTTAATGATCTAGATTGATGGGTTTCAAAGGGAGTTAGTGATCAAGATGGTTGAATTTCAATGGGGGTTATTGATCTAGAGGGATGGGTTTCATTGGGAGAGTTTGTGATATAGATGCATGTGTATCAATGGGAGTGAGTGATCTAGAGGGATTGGTTTCAATGGGAGTTAGTGATCTAGAGGGATGGGTTTCAATGGGAGAGTTAGTGATAATGAGGGATGGGTTTCAATGGGAGTTAGTGATCTAGATAGATGGGTTTCAATGGGAGTTAGTGATCTAGTGGGATGGGTTTCAATTGGAGAGTTAGTGATCTATAGGGATTGATTTCCACGGGACAGTTAGTGATCTAGAGGGATGGGTTTCAATAGGAGAGTTAGTGACCTAGAGGGATGGGTTTCAATGGGAGAGTTAGTGATCTAGAGGGATGGGTATCAATGGCAGAGTTAGTGATCTAGAGGGACGGGCTTCAATGGGAGTTAGTGATCTAGCGGGATGGGTTTCAATGGGAGAGATAGTGATCTAGAGGGATGGGTTTCAATGGGAGAGTTAGTGATCTACAGGGATGGGTTTCAATGGGAGAGTTAGTGATCTAGATGCATGGGTTTCAATGGCAGTTAGTGATCTGGAGGGATGGGTTTCAATGGGAGAGTTAGTGATCTAGAAGGATGGGTTTCAATGGGAGTTAGTGATCTAGAGGGATGGGTTTCAATGGGAGTTAGTGATCTAGAGGGATGGGTTTCAATGGGAGTTAGTGATCTAGAAGGATGGGTTTCAATGGGAGAGTTAGTGATCTAGGAGTATGTGTTTCAATGGGAGAGTTAGTGATCTAGTGTGATGGGTTTCAATGGGAGAGTGAGTGATCTAGAGGGATGGGTTTCAATGGGAGAGTTAGTGATCTAGAGGGATGGGTTTCATTGGGAGAGTTTGTGATATAGATGCATGTGTATCAATGGGAGTGAGTGATCTAGAGGGATTGGTTTCAATGGGAGTTAGTGATCTAGAGGGATGGGTTTCAATGGGAGAGTTAGTGATAATGAGGGATGGGTTTCAATGGGAGTTAGTGATCTAGATAGATGGGTTTCAATGGGAGTTAGTGATCTAGTGGGATGGGTTTCAATTGGAGAGTTAGTGATCTATAGGGATTGATTTCCACGGGACAGTTAGTGATCTAGAGGGATGGGTTTCAATAGGAGAGTTAGTGACCTAGAGGGATGGGTTTCAATGGGAGAGTTAGTGATCTAGAGGGATGGGTATCAATGGCAGAGTTAGTGATCTAGAGGGACGGGCTTCAATGGGAGTTAGTGATCTAGCGGGATGGGTTTCAATGGGAGAGATAGTGATCTAGAGGGATGGGTTTCAATGGGAGAGTTAGTGATCTACAGGGATGGGTTTCAATGGGAGAGTTAGTGATCTAGATGCATGGGTTTCAATGGCAGTTAGTGATCTGGAGGGATGGGTTTCAATGGGAGAGTTAGTGATCTAGAAGGATGGGTTTCAATGGGAGTTAGTGATCTAGAGGGATGGGTTTCAATGGGAGTTAGTGATCTAGAGGGATGGGTTTCAATGGGAGTTAGTGATCTAGAAGGATGGGTTTCAATGGGAGAGTTAGTGATCTAGGAGTATGTGTTTCAATGGGAGAGTTAGTGATCTAGTGTGATGGGTTTCAATGGGAGAGTGAGTGATCTAGAGGGATGGGTTTCAATGGGAGAGTTAGTGATCTAGAGGGATGGGTTTCATTTGGAGAGCTGGTGATCTAGGGGGATGGGATTCAATGGGAGTTAGTGATCAAGAGGGATGAGTTTCCATGGGAGTTAGTGATCTAGAGGGATGCGTTTCAAAGGGAGTTAGTGATCTAGAGGGTTGGGTTTCAATGGGAGAGTTAGTGATCTAGAGGGATGGGTTTCATTGGGAGAGTTAGTGTTAAAGATGGATGGGTTTCAATGGGAGAGTTAGTGATCTAGAGCGATGGGTATCAATGGGAGTTATTGATCTAGAGGGATGGATTTCAATGGGATTAGTTATCTAGAGGGATGGGTTTCAATGGGAGTTACTGATCTAGAGGGATGGGTTTCAATGGGAGAGTTAGTGATATAGATGGATGTGTTTCAATGGGAGTTTGTGATCTAGATAGATTGGTTTCAATGGCAGTTGGTGATCGAGAGGGATGGGTTTCAATGGGAGAGTTAGTGATCTAGAGGGATGGGTTTCAATGGGAGTTATGCATCTAGAGGGTTGGGTTTCAATGGGAGTTAGTTATCTAGAGGGATGGGTTTCAAAGAGAGAGTTAGTGATCTGGAGCGATGGGTTTCAATGGGAGAGTTAGAGATCTAGAGGGATGGGTTTCAATGGGAGAGTTAGTGATCTTGAGGGATGGGTTTCAATGGGAGTTAGTAATCTAGAGGGATGGGTTTCAATGGGAGTTGGTGATCTAGAGGGATGGGTTTCAATGGGAGTTAGTGATCTAGAGGGATGGGTTTCAAGGGGAGTTAGTGATCTAGAGGGATGGGTTTCAATGGGAGTTAGTGATCTAGAGGGATGGGTTTCAATGGGAGAGTTAGCGATCTAGAGGAATGGGTTTCACTGAGAGAGTTAGTGATCTAGAGGGATGGGTATCAATTGGAGAGTTAGTGATCGAGATGGATGGGTTTCAATGGGAGAGTTAGTGATCGAGATGGATGGGTTTCAATGGGAGAGTTAGTGATCTAGAGCGATGGGTTTCAAAGGGAGTTAGTGATCTGGAGGGATGGGTTTCAATGGGAGTTAATGATCTAGAGGGAAGGGTTTCAATTTGAGTTAGTGATCTAGAGAGATAGGTTTCAATGGGATAGTTAGTGATCTAGAGTGATGAGTTTCAATGGGAATTAGTGATCTAGAGGGAAGGGTTTCAATGGGAGTTAGTGATCTAGAGGGATGGGTTTCAATGGGAGTTAGTGATCTAGAGGGATGGGTTTCAACGGGAGAGTTAGTGATCCAGAGGGATGGGTTTCAATGGGTGAGTTAGTGATCTAGAGCGATGGGTTTCAATGGGAGTTAATGATCTAGATTGATGGGTTTCAAAGGGAGTTAGTGATCAAGATGGTTGAATTTCAATGGGGGTTATTGATCTAGAGGGATGGGTTTCATTGGGAGAGTTTGTGATATAGATGCATGTGTATCAATGGGAGTGAGTGATCTAGAGGGATTGGTTTCAATGGGAGTTAGTGATCTAGAGGGATGGGTTTCAATGGGAGAGTTAGTGATAATGAGGGATGGGTTTCAATGGGAGTTAGTGATCTAGATAGATGGGTTTCAATGGGAGTTAGTGATCTAGTGGGATGGGTTTCAATTGGAGAGTTAGTGATCTATAGGGATTGATTTCCACGGGACAGTTAGTGATCTAGAGGGATGGGTTTCAATAGGAGAGTTAGTGACCTAGAGGGATGGGTTTCAATGGGAGAGTTAGTGATCTAGAGGGATGGGTATCAATGGCAGAGTTAGTGATCTAGAGGGACGGGCTTCAATGGGAGTTAGTGATCTAGCGGGATGGGTTTCAATGGGAGAGATAGTGATCTAGAGGGATGGGTTTCAATGGGAGAGTTAGTGATCTACAGGGATGGGTTTCAATGGGAGAGTTAGTGATCTAGATGCATGGGTTTCAATGGCAGTTAGTGATCTGGAGGGATGGGTTTCAATGGGAGAGTTAGTGATCTAGAAGGATGGGTTTCAATGGGAGTTAGTGATCTAGAGGGATGGGTTTCAATGGGAGTTAGTGATCTAGAGGGATGGGTTTCAATGGGAGTTAGTGATCTAGAGGGATGGCTTTCAATGGGAAAGTTAGTGATCTAGGAGTATGTGTTTCAATGGGAGAGTTAGTGATCTAGTGTGATGGGTTTCAATGGGAGAGTGAGTGATCTAGAGGGATGGGTTTCAATGGGAGAGTTAGTGATCTAGAGGGATGGGTTTCATTTGGAGAGCTGGTGATCTAGGGGGATGGGATTCAATGGGAGTTAGTGATCAAGAGGGATGAGTTTCCATGGGAGTTAGTGATCTAGAGGGATGCGTTTCAAAGGGAGTTAGTGATCTAGAGGGATGGGTTTCAATGGGAGAGTAAGTGATCTAGAGGGTTGGGTTTCAATGGGAGAGTTAGTGATCTAGAGGGATGGGTTTCATTGGGAGAGTTAGTGTTAAAGATGGATGGGTTTCAATGGGAGAGTTAGTGATCTAGAGCGATGGGTATCAATGGGAGTTAGTGATCTAGAGGGATGGATTTCAATGGGATTAGTTATCTAGAGGGATGGGTTTCAATGGGAGTTACTGATCTAGAGGGATGGGTTTCAATGGGAGAGTTAGTGATATAGATGGATGTGTTTCAATGGGAGTTTGTGATCTAGATAGATTGGTTTCAATGGCAGTTGGTGATCGAGAGGGATGGGTTTCAATGGGAGAGTTAGTGATCTAGAGGGATGGGTTTCAATGGGAGTTATGCATCTAGAGGGTTGGGTTTCAATGGGAGTTAGTTATCTAGAGGGATGGGTTTCAAAGAGAGAGTTAGTGATCTGGAGCGATGGGTTTCAATGGGAGAGTTAGAGATCTAGAGGGATGGGTTTCAATGGGAGAGTTAGTGATCTTGAGGGATGGGTTTCAATGGGAGTTAGTAATCTAGAGGGATGGGTTTCAATGGGAGTTGGTGATCTAGAGGGATGGGTTTCAATGGGAGTTAGTGATCTAGAGGGATGGGTTTCAAGGGGAGTTAGTGATCTAGATGGATGGGTTTCAATGGGAGTTAGTGATCTAGAGGGATGGGTTTCAATGGGAGAGTTAGCGATCTAGAGGAATGGGTTTCACTGAGAGAGTTAGTGATCTAGAGGGATGGGTATCAATTGGAGAGTTAGTGATCGAGATGGATGGGTTTCAATGGGAGAGTTAGTGATCTTGAGCGATGGATTTCAAAGGGAGTTAGTGATCTGGAGGGATGGGTTTCAATGGGAGTTAGTGATCTAGAGGGATGGGTTTCAATGGGAATTAGTGATCTAGAGGGATGGGTTTCAATGGGAGTTAGTGATCTAGAGAAATATGTATCAATTTGAGAGTTAGTGATCTAGAGGGATGGGTTTCAATGGGATTTAGTGATCTAGAGGCATGGGTTTCAGTGGGAGAGTTAATGATCTAGAGGGATGGGTTTCAATGAGAGTTAGTGACCTAGAGGGATGGGTTTCAATGGGAGAGTTAGTGATCTAGAGAGATGGGTTTCAATGGGAGTTAGTTATCTAGAGGGATGGGTTCAATGGGAGTTAGTGATCTAGAGTGGTGGGTTTCAATGGGAGTTAGTGATCTAGAGGGATAGGTTTAAATGGGAGTTAGTAATCTAGAGGGTTGGCTTTAAATGGGAGTTAGTGATCTAGAGAGATGGGTTTCAATTGGAGATTTAGTTATCTAGAGGGATCGGTATCAATGGGTGAGTTAGTGATCTAGAGGGATGGGTTTCAATAGGAGTTAGTGATCTAGACTGGTGGGTTTCAAGGGGAAAGTTAGTGATCTAGAGGGATAGGTTTCAATGGGAGTTAGTGATCTAGAGGGATGGGTTTCAATGGGTGAGTTAGTGATCTAGAGGGATAGGATTCAATGGGAGTTAGTGATCTAGAGGGAAGGGTTTCAATGGGAGTTAGTGATCTAGAGGGCTGGGTTTCAACGGGAGTTAGTAATCTAGAGGGATGGTTTTCAATCGGAGTTAGAGGTCTAGAGGGATGGGTTTCAATGGGAGTTTGTGATCTAGAGGGATAGATTTCAATGGGATTTTGCGATCTAGTGGGATGGTTTTCAATGGTATTTAATAATCAAGAGGGATGGTTTTCAATGGGAGTTAGTGATCTAGTGGAATGAGTTTCAATGAGAGTTAGTGATCTAGAGGGGAGGGTTTCAATGGGAGTTAGTGATCGAGAGGGATGGGTTTCAATGGGATTTAGTGATCTAGAGGGATGGGTTTCAATGGGAGTTAGTGATCTAGAGAAATGGGTTTCAATGGGAGTAAGTGATCTAGAGGGATGGGTTTCAATGGGAGTTTGTGATCTAGAGAGATGGGTTTCAATGGGTGTTATTGATCTAGAGGGATGTGTTTAATTGGTCGATAGTGATCTAGAGGGAAGGGTTTCAATCGGAGTTAGTGATCTAGAGGGATGGGTTTCAATGGGAGTTAGTGATCTAGAGAGATGGGTTTCAATGGGAGAGTTAGTGATCTAGAGCGATGGGTATCAATGGGAGTTAGTGATCTAGAGGGATGGATTTCAATGGGATTAGTTATCTAGAGGGATGGGTTTCAATGGGAGTTACTGATCTAGAGGGATGGGTTTCAATGGGAGTTAGTGATCTAGAGGGATGGGTTTCAATGGGAGAGTTAGCGATCTAGAGGAATGGGTTTCACTGAGAGAGTTAGTGATCTAGAGGGATGGGTATCAATTGGAGAGTTAGTGATCGAGATGGATGGGTTTCAATGGGAGAGTTAGTGATCGAGATGGATGGGTTTCAATGGGAGAGTTAGTGATCTAGAGCGATGGGTTTCAAAGGGAGTTAGTGATCTGGAGGGATGGGTTTCAATGGGAGTTAATGATCTAGAGGGAAGGGTTTCAATTTGAGTTAGTGATCTAGAGAGATAGGTTTCAATGGGATAGTTAGTGATCTAGAGTGATGAGTTTCAATGGGAATTAGTGATCTAGAGGGAAGGGTTTCAATGGGAGTTAGTGATCTAGAGGGATGGGTTTCAATGGGAGTTAGTGATCTAGAGGGATGGGTTTCAACGGGAGAGTTAGTGATCCAGAGGGATGGGTTTCAATGGGTGAGTTAGTGATCTAGAGCGATGGGTTTCAATGGGAGTTAATGATCTAGATTGATGGGTTTCAAAGGGAGTTAGTGATCAAGATGGTTGAATTTCAATGGGGGTTATTGATCTAGAGGGATGGGTTTCATTGGGAGAGTTTGTGATATAGATGCATGTGTATCAATGGGAGTGAGTGATCTAGAGGGATTGGTTTCAATGGGAGTTAGTGATCTAGAGGGATGGGTTTCAATGGGAGAGTTAGTGATAATGAGGGATGGGTTTCAATGGGAGTTAGTGATCTAGATAGATGGGTTTCAATGGGAGTTAGTGATCTAGTGGGATGGGTTTCAATTGGAGAGTTAGTGATCTATAGGGATTGATTTCCACGGGACAGTTAGTGATCTAGAGGGATGGGTTTCAATAGGAGAGTTAGTGACCTAGAGGGATGGGTTTCAATGGGAGAGTTAGTGATCTAGAGGGATGGGTATCAATGGCAGAGTTAGTGATCTAGAGGGACGGGCTTCAATGGGAGTTAGTGATCTAGCGGGATGGGTTTCAATGGGAGAGATAGTGATCTAGAGGGATGGGTTTCAATGGGAGAGTTAGTGATCTACAGGGATGGGTTTCAATGGGAGAGTTAGTGATCTAGATGCATGGGTTTCAATGGCAGTTAGTGATCTGGAGGGATGGGTTTCAATGGGAGAGTTAGTGATCTAGAAGGATGGGTTTCAATGGGAGTTAGTGATCTAGAGGGATGGGTTTCAATGGGAGTTAGTGATCTAGAGGGATGGGTTTCAATGGGAGTTAGTGATCTAGAGGGATGGCTTTCAATGGGAAAGTTAGTGATCTAGGAGTATGTGTTTCAATGGGAGAGTTAGTGATCTAGTGTGATGGGTTTCAATGGGAGAGTGAGTGATCTAGAGGGATGGGTTTCAATGGGAGAGTTAGTGATCTAGAGGGATGGGTTTCATTTGGAGAGCTGGTGATCTAGGGGGATGGGATTCAATGGGAGTTAGTGATCAAGAGGGATGAGTTTCCATGGGAGTTAGTGATCTAGAGGGATGCGTTTCAAAGGGAGTTAGTGATCTAGAGGGATGGGTTTCAATGGGAGAGTAAGTGATCTAGAGGGTTGGGTTTCAATGGGAGAGTTAGTGATCTAGAGGGATGGGTTTCATTGGGAGAGTTAGTGTTAAAGATGGATGGGTTTCAATGGGAGAGTTAGTGATCTAGAGCGATGGGTATCAATGGGAGTTAGTGATCTAGAGGGATGGATTTCAATGGGATTAGTTATCTAGAGGGATGGGTTTCAATGGGAGTTACTGATCTAGAGGGATGGGTTTCAATGGGAGAGTTAGTGATATAGATGGATGTGTTTCAATGGGAGTTTGTGATCTAGATAGATTGGTTTCAATGGCAGTTGGTGATCGAGAGGGATGGGTTTCAATGGGAGAGTTAGTGATCTAGAGGGATGGGTTTCAATGGGAGTTATGCATCTAGAGGGTTGGGTTTCAATGGGAGTTAGTTATCTAGAGGGATGGGTTTCAAAGAGAGAGTTAGTGATCTGGAGCGATGGGTTTCAATGGGAGAGTTAGAGATCTAGAGGGATGGGTTTCAATGGGAGAGTTAGTGATCTTGAGGGATGGGTTTCAATGGGAGTTAGTAATCTAGAGGGATGGGTTTCAATGGGAGTTGGTGATCTAGAGGGATGGGTTTCAATGGGAGTTAGTGATCTAGAGGGATGGGTTTCAAGGGGAGTTAGTGATCTAGATGGATGGGTTTCAATGGGAGTTAGTGATCTAGAGGGATGGGTTTCAATGGGAGAGTTAGCGATCTAGAGGAATGGGTTTCACTGAGAGAGTTAGTGATCTAGAGGGATGGGTATCAATTGGAGAGTTAGTGATCGAGATGGATGGGTTTCAATGGGAGAGTTAGTGATCTTGAGCGATGGATTTCAAAGGGAGTTAGTGATCTGGAGGGATGGGTTTCAATGGGAGTTAGTGATCTAGAGGGATGGGTTTCAATGGGAATTAGTGATCTAGAGGGATGGGTTTCAATGGGAGTTAGTGATCTAGAGAAATATGTATCAATTTGAGAGTTAGTGATCTAGAGGGATGGGTTTCAATGGGATTTAGTGATCTAGAGGCATGGGTTTCAGTGGGAGAGTTAATGATCTAGAGGGATGGGTTTCAATGAGAGTTAGTGACCTAGAGGGATGGGTTTCAATGGGAGAGTTAGTGATCTAGAGAGATGGGTTTCAATGGGAGTTAGTTATCTAGAGGGATGGGTTCAATGGGAGTTAGTGATCTAGAGTGGTGGGTTTCAATGGGAGTTAGTGATCTAGAGGGATAGGTTTAAATGGGAGTTAGTAATCTAGAGGGTTGGCTTTAAATGGGAGTTAGTGATCTAGAGAGATGGGTTTCAATTGGAGATTTAGTTATCTAGAGGGATCGGTATCAATGGGTGAGTTAGTGATCTAGAGGGATGGGTTTCAATAGGAGTTAGTGATCTAGACTGGTGGGTTTCAAGGGGAAAGTTAGTGATCTAGAGGGATAGGTTTCAATGGGAGTTAGTGATCTAGAGGGATGGGTTTCAATGGGTGAGTTAGTGATCTAGAGGGATAGGATTCAATGGGAGTTAGTGATCTAGAGGGAAGGGTTTCAATGGGAGTTAGTGATCTAGAGGGCTGGGTTTCAACGGGAGTTAGTAATCTAGAGGGATGGTTTTCAATCGGAGTTAGAGGTCTAGAGGGATGGGTTTCAATGGGAGTTTGTGATCTAGAGGGATAGATTTCAATGGGATTTTGCGATCTAGTGGGATGGTTTTCAATGGTATTTAATAATCAAGAGGGATGGTTTTCAATGGGAGTTAGTGATCTAGTGGAATGAGTTTCAATGAGAGTTAGTGATCTAGAGGGGAGGGTTTCAATGGGAGTTAGTGATCGAGAGGGATGGGTTTCAATGGGATTTAGTGATCTAGAGGGATGGGTTTCAATGGGAGTTAGTGATCTAGAGAAATGGGTTTCAATGGGAGTAAGTGATCTAGAGGGATGGGTTTCAATGGGAGTTTGTGATCTAGAGAGATGGGTTTCAATGGGTGTTATTGATCTAGAGGGATGTGTTTAATTGGTCGATAGTGATCTAGAGGGAAGGGTTTCAATCGGAGTTAGTGATCTAGAGGGATGGGTTTCAATGGGAGTTAGTGATCTAGAGAGATGGGTTTCAATGGGAGAGTTAGTGATCTAGAGCGATGGGTATCAATGGGAGTTAGTGATCTAGAGGGATGGATTTCAATGGGATTAGTTATCTAGAGGGATGGGTTTCAATGGGAGTTACTGATCTAGAGGGATGGGTTTCAATGGGAGAGTTAGTGATATAGATGGATGTGTTTCAATGGGAGTTTGTGATCTAGATAGATTGGTTTCAATGGCAGTTGGTGATCGAGAGGGATGGGTTTCAATGGGAGAGTTAGTGATCTAGAGGGATGGGTTTCAATGGGAGTTATGCATCTAGAGGGTTGGGTTTCAATGGGAGTTAGTTATCTAGAGGGATGGGTTTCAAAGAGAGAGTTAGTGATCTGGAGCGATGGGTTTCAATGGGAGAGTTAGAGATCTAGAGGGATGGGTTTCAATGGGAGAGTTAGTGATCTTGAGGGATGGGTTTCAATGGGAGTTAGTAATCTAGAGGGATGGGTTTCAATGGGAGTTGGTGATCTAGAGGGATGGGTTTCAATGGGAGTTAGTGATCTAGAGGGATGGGTTTCAAGGGGAGTTAGTGATCTAGATGGATGGGTTTCAATGGGAGTTAGTGATCTAGAGGGATGGGTTTCAATGGGAGAGTTAGCGATCTAGAGGAATGGGTTTCACTGAGAGAGTTAGTGATCTAGAGGGATGGGTATCAATTGGAGAGTTAGTGATCGAGATGGATGGGTTTCAATGGGAGAGTTAGTGATCTTGAGCGATGGATTTCAAAGGGAGTTAGTGATCTGGAGGGATGGGTTTCAATGGGAGTTAGTGATCTAGAGGGATGGGTTTCAATGGGAATTAGTGATCTAGAGGGATGGGTTTCAATGGGAGTTAGTGATCTAGAGAAATATGTATCAATTTGAGAGTTAGTGATCTAGAGGGATGGGTTTCAATGGGATTTAGTGATCTAGAGGCATGGGTTTCAGTGGGAGAGTTAATGATCTAGAGGGATGGGTTTCAATGAGAGTTAGTGACCTAGAGGGATGGGTTTCAATGGGAGAGTTAGTGATCTAGAGAGATGGGTTTCAATGGGAGTTAGTTATCTAGAGGGATGGGTTCAATGGGAGTTAGTGATCTAGAGTGGTGGGTTTCAATGGGAGTTAGTGATCTAGAGGGATAGGTTTAAATGGGAGTTAGTAATCTAGAGGGTTGGCTTTAAATGGGAGTTAGTGATCTAGAGAGATGGGTTTCAATTGGAGATTTAGTTATCTAGAGGGATCGGTATCAATGGGTGAGTTAGTGATCTAGAGGGATGGGTTTCAATAGGAGTTAGTGATCTAGACTGGTGGGTTTCAAGGGGAAAGTTAGTGATCTAGAGGGATAGGTTTCAATGGGAGTTAGTGATCTAGAGGGATGGGTTTCAATGGGTGAGTTAGTGATCTAGAGGGATAGGATTCAATGGGAGTTAGTGATCTAGAGGGAAGGGTTTCAATGGGAGTTAGTGATCTAGAGGGCTGGGTTTCAACGGGAGTTAGTAATCTAGAGGGATGGTTTTCAATCGGAGTTAGTGATCTAGAGAAATGGGTTTCAATGGGAGTAAGTGATCTAGAGGGATGGGTTTCAATGGGAGTTTGTGATCTAGAGGGAAGGGTTTCAATGGGAGTTAGTGATCGAGAGGGATGGGTTTCAATGGGATTTAGTGATCTAGAGGGATGGGTTTCAATGGGAGTTAGTGATCTAGAGAAATGGGTTTCAATGGGAGTAAGTGATCTAGAGGGATGGGTTTCAATGGGAGTTTGTGATCTAGAGAGATGGGTTTCAATGGGTGTTATTGATCTAGAGGGATGTGTTTAATTGGTCGATAGTGATCTAGAGGGAAGGGTTTCAATCGGAGTTAGTGATCTAGAGGGATGGGTTTCAATGGGAGTTAGTGATCTAGAGAGATGGGTTTCAATGGGAGAGTTAGTGATCTAGAGCGATGGGTATCAATGGGAGTTAGTGATCTAGAGGGATGGATTTCAATGGGATTAGTTATCTAGAGGGATGGGTTTCAATGGGAGTTACTGATCTAGAGGGATGGGTTTCAATGGGAGAGTTAGTGATATAGATGGATGTGTTTCAATGGGAGTTTGTGATCTAGATAGATTGGTTTCAATGGCAGTTGGTGATCGAGAGGGATGGGTTTCAATGGGAGAGTTAGTGATCTAGAGGGATGGGTTTCAATGGGAGTTATGCATCTAGAGGGTTGGGTTTCAATGGGAGTTAGTTATCTAGAGGGATGGGTTTCAAAGAGAGAGTTAGTGATCTGGAGCGATGGGTTTCAATGGGAGAGTTAGAGATCTAGAGGGATGGGTTTCAATGGGAGAGTTAGTGATCTTGAGGGATGGGTTTCAATGGGAGTTAGTAATCTAGAGGGATGGGTTTCAATGGGAGTTGGTGATCTAGAGGGATGGGTTTCAATGGGAGTTAGTGATCTAGAGGGATGGGTTTCAAGGGGAGTTAGTGATCTAGATGGATGGGTTTCAATGGGAGTTAGTGATCTAGAGGGATGGGTTTCAATGGGAGAGTTAGCGATCTAGAGGAATGGGTTTCACTGAGAGAGTTAGTGATCTAGAGGGATGGGTATCAATTGGAGAGTTAGTGATCGAGATGGATGGGTTTCAATGGGAGAGTTAGTGATCTTGAGCGATGGATTTCAAAGGGAGTTAGTGATCTGGAGGGATGGGTTTCAATGGGAGTTAGTGATCTAGAGGGATGGGTTTCAATGGGAATTAGTGATCTAGAGGGATGGGTTTCAATGGGAGTTAGTGATCTAGAGAAATATGTATCAATTTGAGAGTTAGTGATCTAGAGGGATGGGTTTCAATGGGATTTAGTGATCTAGAGGCATGGGTTTCAGTGGGAGAGTTAATGATCTAGAGGGATGGGTTTCAATGAGAGTTAGTGACCTAGAGGGATGGGTTTCAATGGGAGAGTTAGTGATCTAGAGAGATGGGTTTCAATGGGAGTTAGTTATCTAGAGGGATGGGTTCAATGGGAGTTAGTGATCTAGAGTGGTGGGTTTCAATGGGAGTTAGTGATCTAGAGGGATAGGTTTAAATGGGAGTTAGTAATCTAGAGGGTTGGCTTTAAATGGGAGTTAGTGATCTAGAGAGCTGGGTTTCAATTGGAGATTTAGTTATCTAGAGGGATCGGTATCAATGGGTGAGTTAGTGATCTAGAGGGATGGGTTTCAATAGGAGTTAGTGATCTAGACTGGTGGGTTTCAAGGGGAAAGTTAGTGATCTAGAGGGATAGGTTTCAATGGGAGTTAGTGATCTAGAGGGATGGGTTTCAATGGGTGAGTTAGTGATCTAGAGGGATAGGATTCAATGGGAGTTAGTGATCTAGAGGGAAGGGTTTCAATGGGAGTTAGTGATCTAGAGGGCTGGGTTTCAACGGGAGTTAGTAATCTAGAGGGATGGTTTTCAATCGGAGTTAGAGGTCTAGAGGGATGGGTTTCAATGGGAGTTTGTGATCTAGAGGGATAGATTTCAATGGGATTTTGCGATCTAGTGGGATGGTTTTCAATGGTATTTAATAATCAAGAGGGATGGTTTTCAATGGGAGTTAGTGATCTAGTGGAATGAGTTTCAATGAGAGTTAGTGATCTAGAGGGGAGGGTTTCAATGGGAGTTAGTGATCGAGAGGGATGGGTTTCAATGGGATTTAGTGATCTAGAGGGATGGGTTTCAATGGGAGTTAGTGATCTAGAGAAATGGGTTTCAATGGGAGTAAGTGATCTAGAGGGATGGGTTTCAATGGGAGTTTGTGATCTAGAGAGATGGGTTTCAATGGGTGTTATTGATCTAGAGGGATGTGTTTAATTGGTCGATAGTGATCTAGAGGGAAGGGTTTCAATCGGAGTTAGTGATCTAGAGGGATGGGTTTCAATGGGAGTTAGTGATCTAGAGAGATGGGTTTCAATGGGAGTTAGTGATCTAGAGGGATGGGTTTCAATGGGAGTTAGTGATCTAGTCGGATGGGTTTCAATGGGAGTTAGTGATCTAGAGAGATGGGTTTCAATGGGAGTTATTGATCTAGTGGGATGGGTTTCAATAGGAGTTAGTGATCTAGAGGGATGGGTTTCAATGGGAGTTCGTGATCTAGAGGGATGGGTTTCAATGGGAGTTAGTGATCTAGAGGGATGGGTTTCAATGGGAGTTAGTGATCTAGTCGGATGGGTTTCAATGGGAGAGTTAGTGATCTAGGGGGATGGGTTTCAATGGGAGTTAGTGATCTAGTCGGATGGGTTTCAATGGGAGAGTTAGTCATCTACAGGGATGGGTTTCAATGGGTGTTAGTGATCTAGCGGGATGGTTTTCAATGGGAGTTAGTGATCTAGATTGATGGGTTTCAATTGGAGAGTTAGTGATCTAGAGCGATGGGTTTCAATGAGAGAGTTAGTGATCTAGATGGATGGGTTTCAATGGGAGAGTTAGTGATCTAGAGGGATTGGTGTCAATGGGAGTTAGTGATCTAGAGGGATGGGTTTCAATGGGAGTTAGTGATCTAGAGGGATGGGTTTCAATGGGAGAGTTAGTGCTCTAGAGGGATGGGTTTCAATGAGAATTAGTGATCTCGAGAGATGGGTTTCAATGGGAGTTAGTGATCTTGAGGGATAATTTTCAATGGGAGAGTTAGTGAACTAGAGGGATAGGTTTAAATGGGAGTTAGTAATCTAGAGAGTTGGCTTTAAATGAGAGTTAGTGATCTAGAGAGATGGGTTTCAATGGGAGAGTTAGTTATCTAGAGGGATCGGTTTCAATGGGTGAGTTAGTGATCTAGAGGGATGGGTTTCAATAGGAGTTAGTGATCTAGACTGATGGGATTCAAGGGGAAAGTTAGTGATCTAAAGGGATAGGTTTCAATGGGAGTTAGTGATCTAGAGGGATGGGTTTCAATGGGTGAGTTTGTGATCTGGAGGGATAGGTTTCAATGGGAGTTAGTGATCTAGAGGGATGTGTTTCAATGGGAGTTAGTGATCTAGAGGGCTGGGTTTCAATGGGAGTTAGTGATCTAGAGGGATGGTTTTCAATCGGAGTTAGAGATCTCGAGGGATGGGTTTCAATGGGAGTTAGTGATCTAGAGGGATGGATTTCAAAGGGATTTTGCGATCTAGTGGGATGGGTTTCAATGGTATTTAGTGATCTAGAGGGATGGTTTTCAATGGGAGTTAGTGATCTAGAGGAGTGAGTTTCAATGATAGTGATCTAGAGGGGTGGGTTTCAATGGGAGTTAGTGATCTAGAGGGATAGGTTTCAATGGGATTTAGTGATCTAGAGGGATGGGTTTCAATGGGAGTTAGTGATCTAGAGAAATGGGTTTCAATGGGAGTAAGTGATCTAGAGGGATGGGTTTCAATGGGAGTTAGTGATCTAGAGAGATGAGTTTCAATGGGTGTTATTGATCTAGAGGGATGGGTTTCATTGGTCGATAGTGATCTAGAGGGAAGGCTTTCAATCGGAGTTAGTGATCTAGTCGGATGGGTTTCAATGGGAGTTAGTGATCTAGAGAGATGGGTTTCAATGGGAGTTATTGATCTAGTGGGATGGGTTTCAATAGGAGTTAGTGATCTAGAGGCATGGTTTTCAATGGGAGATAGTGATCTAGAGGGATGGGTTTCAATGGGAGTTAGTGATCTAGAGGGATGGGTTTCAATGGGAGTTAGTGATCTAGTCGGATGGGTTTCAATGGGAGAGTTAGTGATCTAGAGCGATGGGTTTCAATGGGAGTTAGTGATCTAGTCGGATGGGTTTCAATCGGAGTTAGTGATCTAGAGGGATGGGCTTCAATGGGAGTTAGTGATCTAGAGGGATGGGTTTCAATGGGAGAGTTAGTGATCTAGAGGGATGGGTTTCAATGGGAGTTAGTGATCTAGTCGGATGGGTTTCATTGGGAGAGTTAGTGATCTAGAGGGATGGGTTTCAATGAGAGAGTTAGTGATCTAGAGGGATGGGTTTCAATGTGAGTGCTAGTGATCTAGTGAGATGGGTTTCAATGGGAGAGTTAGTGATCTAGATGGATGGGTTTCATTGGGAGTTAGTGATCTAGAGAGATGGGTTTCAATGGGAGTTAGTGATCTAGTCGGATGTGTTTAAATGGGAGAGTTCGTGATCTAGAGAGATGAGTTTCAATGTGAGTTAGTGATCTAGAGAGATGAGTTTCTTTGGGAGTTAGTGATCTAGAGGGATGGGTTTCAATGGGAGTTATTAATCTAGAGGGATGGGTTTCAATGGGAGAGTTAGTGATCTAGAGGGATGGGTTTCAATGGGAGAGTTAGTGATCTAGAGCGATGGGTTTCAATGAGAGAGATAGTGATCTAGATGGATGGGTTTCAATGGGAGAGTTAGTGATCTAGAGGGATAGGTTTCAATGGGAGTTAGTGATCTAGAGGGATGGGTTTCAATGGGAGTTAGTGATCTAGAGGGATGGGTTTCTATGGGAGAGTTAGTGCTCTAGAGGGATGGGTTTCAATGGTAATTAGTGATCTCGAGAGATGGGTTTCAATGGGAGTTAGTGATCTTGAGGGAGAATTTTCAATGGGAGAGTTAGTGATCTAGAGGGATAGGTTTAAATGGGAGTTAGTAATCTAGAGAGTTGGCTTTAAATGGGAGTTAGTGATCTAGAGAGATGGGTTTCAATGGGAGAGTTAGTTATCTAGAGGGATCGGTTTCAATGGGTGAGTTAGTGATCTAGAGGGATGGGTTTCAATAGGAGTTAGTGATCTAAACTGATGGGTTTCAAGGGGAAAGTTAGTGATCTAAAGGGATAGGTTTCAATGGGAGTTAGTGATCTAGAGGGATGGGTTTCAATGGGTGAGTTTGTGATCTAGAGGGATAGGTTTCAATGGGAGTTAGTGATCTAGAGGGATGTGTTTCAATGGGAGATAGTGATCTAGAGGGCTGGGTTCCAATGGGAGTTAGTGATCTAGAGGGATGGTTTTCAATCGGAGTTAGAGATCTCGAGGGATGGGTTTCAATGGGAGTTAGTGATCTAGAGGGATGGATTTCAATGGGATTTTGCGATCTAGTGGGATGGGTTTCAATGGTATTTAGTGATCTAGAGGGATGGTTTTCAATGGGAGTTAGTGATCTAGAGGAGTGAGTTTCAATGATAGTGATCTAGAGGGGTGGGTTTCAATGGGAGTAAGTGATCTAGAGGGATAGGTTTCAATGGGATTTAGTGATCTAGAGGGATGGGTTTCAATGGGAGTTAGTGATCTAGAGGGATGGGTTTGAATGGGAGAGTTAGTGATCTAGAGGGATGGGTTTCAATGGGAGTTAGTGATCTAGTCGGATGGGTTTCAATGGGAGAGTTAGTGATCTAGAGGGATGGGTTTCAATGAGAGAGTTAGTGATCTAGAGGGATGGGTTTCAATGTGAGTTAGTGATCTAGAGGGATGGGTTTCAATGGGAGAGATAGTGATCTAGAGGGATGGGTTTCATTGGGAGTTAATGATCTAGAGGAATGGGTTTCAATGGGAGTGTTACTGATCAAGAGGGATGAGTTTCAATGGGAGAGTTAGTGATCTAGAGGAATGGGTTTCAATGGGAGTGCTAGTGATCTAGTGAGATGGGTTTCAATGGGAGAGTTAGTGATCTAGATGGATGGGTTTCATTGGGAGTTAGTGATCTAGAGAGATGGGTTTCAATGGGAGTTAGTGATCTAGTCGGATGTGTTTAAATGGGAGAGTTCGTGATCTAGAGAGATGAGTTTCAATGTGAGTAAGTGATCTAGAGAGATGAGTTTCTTTGGGAGTTAGTGATCTAGAGGGATGGGTTTCAATGGGAGTTATTAATCTAGAGGGATGGGTTTCAATGGGAGAGTTAGTGATCTAGAGGGATGGGTTTCAATGGGAATTAGTGATCTAGAGGGATGGGTTTCAATGGGAGTTAGTAATCTAGAGACATATGTTTCAATGGGAGAGTTAGTGATCTAGAGGGATGGGTTTCAATGGGAGAGTTAGTGATCTAGAGGGATTGGTTTCAATGGGAGTTAGTGATGTAGAGGGATGGGTTTCAATGGGAGTTAGTGATCTAGAGGGATGGGTTTCAATGGGAGAGTTAGTTATCTAGAGGGATCGGTTTCAATGGGTGAGTTAGTGATCTAGAGGTATGGGTTTCAATAGGAGTTAGTGATCTAGCCTGATGGGTTTCAAGGGGAAAGTTAGTGATCTAAAGGGATAGGTTTCAATGGGTGTTAATGATCTAGAGGGATGGGTTTCAATGGGTGAGTTAGTGATCTAGAGGGATAGGTTTCAATGGGAGTTAGTGATCTAGAGGGAAGGGTTTCAATGGGAGTTAGTGATCTAGAGGGCTGGGTTTCAATGGGAGTTAGTGATCTAGAGGGATGGTTTTCAATCGGAGTTAGAGATCTAGAGGGATGGGTTTCAATGGGAGTTAGTGATCTAGAGGGATGGATTTCAATCGGATTTTGCGATCTAGTGGGATGGTTTTCAATGGTATTTAGTGATCTAGAGGGATGGTTTTCAATGGGAGTTAGTGATCTAGAGGAATGAGTTTCAATGATAGTGATCTAGAGGGGTGGGTTTCAATGGGAGTTAGTGATCTAGAGGGATGGGTTTCAATGGGATTTAGTGATCTAGAGGGATGTGTTTCAATGGGAGTTAGTGATCTGGAGAAATGGGTTTCAATGGGAGTAAGTGATCTAGAGGGATGGGTTTCAATGGGAGTTAGTGATCTAAAGAGATGGGTTTCAATGGGTGTTATTGATCTAGAGGGATGGGTTTCATTGGTCGATAGTGATCTAGATGGAAGGGTTTAAATCGGAGTTAGTGATCTAGTCGGATGGGTTTCAATGGGAGTTAGTGATCTAGAGAGATGTGTTTCAATGGGAGATATTGATCTAGTGGGATGGGTTTCAATAGGAGTTAGTGATCTAGAGGGATGGGTTTCAATGGGAGTTAGTGATCTAGAGGGATGGGTTTCAATGGGAGTTAGTGATCTAGAGGGATGGGTTTCAATGGGAGTTAGTGATCTAGTCGGATGGGTTTCAATGGGAGAGTTAGTCATCTACAGGGATGGGTTTCAATGTGAGTTAGTGATCTAGAGGGATGGTTTTCAATGGGAGTTAGTGATCTAGTCGGATGGGGTTCAATGGGAGAGTTAGTGATCTAGAGGGATGGGTTTCAATGGGAGTTAGTGATCTAGTCGGATGGGTTTCAATAGGAGTTAGTGATCTAGAGGGATGGGTTTCAATGGGAGTTAGTGATCTAGAGGGAAGTGTTTCAATGGGAGTTAGTGATCTAGAGGGATGGGTTTCAATTGGAGTTAGTGATCTAGTCGGATGGGTTTCAATGGGAGAGTTAGTGATCTAGAGGGATGGGTTTCAATGAGAGAGTTAGTGATCTAGAGGGAAAGGTTTCAATGGGAGTTAGTGATCTAGAGTGATGGGTTTCAATGGGAGAGTTAGTGATCTAGAGGGATGGGTTTCATTGGGAGTTAATGATCTAGAGGAATGGGTTTCAATGTGAGTTAGTGATCTAGAGGGATGGGTTTCAATGGGAGAGTTAGTGATCTAGAGGGATGGGTTTCATTGGGAGTTACTGATCAAGAGGAATGGATTTCAATGGGAGTGTTACTGATCAAGAGGGATGAGTTTCAATGGGAGAGTTAGTGATCTAAAGGAATGGGTTTCAGTGGGAGTGCTAGTGATCTAGTGAGATGGGTTTCAATGGGAGAGTTAGTGATCTAGATGGATGGGTTTCATTGGGAGATAGTGATCTAGAGAGATGGGTTTCAATGGGAGTTAGTGATCCAGTCGGATGTGTTTAAATGGGAGAGTTCGTGATCTAGAGAGATGAGTTTCAATGTGAGTAAGTGATCTAGAGAGATGAGTTTCTTTGGGAGTTAGTGATCTAGAGGGATGGGTTTCAATGGGAGTTATTAATCTAGAGGGATGGGTTTCAATGGGAGAGTTAGTGATCTAGAGGGATGGGTTTCAATGGGAGAGTTAGTGATCTAGAGCGATGGGTTTCAATGAGAGAGTTAGTGATCTAGATGGATGGGTTTCAATGGGAGAGTTAGTGATCTAGAGGGATTGGTTTCAATGGGAGTTAGTGATCTAGAGGGATGGGTTTCAATGGGAGTTAGTGATCTAGAGGGATGGGTTTCAATGGGAGAGTTAGTGCTCTAGAGGGATGGGTTTCAATGGGAATTAGTGATCTCGAGAGATGGGTTTCAATGGGAGTTAGTGATCTTGAGGGATAATTTTCAATGGGAGAGTTAGTGATCTAGAGGGATAGGTTTAAATGGGAGTTAGTAATCTAGAGAGTTGGCTTTAAATGGGAGTTAGTGATCTAGAGAGATGGGATTCAATGGGAGAGTAAGTTATCTAGAGGGGTCGGTTTCAATGGGTGAGTTAGTGATCAAGAGGGATGGGTTTCAATAGGAGTTAGTGATCTAGACTGATGGGTTTCAAGGGGAAAGTTAGTGATCTAAAGGGATAGGTTTCAATGGGAGTTAGTGATCTAGAGGGATGGGTTTCAATGGGTGAGTTTGTGATCTAGAGGGATAGGTTTCAATGGGAGTTAGTGATCTAGAGGGATGTGTTTCAATGGGAGTTAGTGATCTAGAGGGCTGGGTTTCAATGGGAGTTAGTGATCTAGAGGGATGGTTATCAATCGGAGTTAGAGATCTCGAGGGATGGGTTTCAATGGGAGTTAGTGATCTAGAGGGATGGATTTCAATGGGATTTTGCGATCTAGTGGGATGGGTTTCAATGGTATTTAGTGATCTAGAGGGATGGTTTTCAATGGGAGTTAGTGAGCTAGAGGAGTGAGTTTCAATGATAGTGATCTAGAGGGGTGGGTTTCAATGGGAGTTAGTGATCTAGAGGGATGGGTTTCAATGGGATTTAGTGATCTAGAGGGATGGGTTTCAATGGGAGTTAGTGATCTAGAGAATTGGGTTACAATGGGAGGAAGTGATCTAGAGGGATGGGTTTCAATGGGAGTTAGTGATCTAGAGAGATGAGTTTCAATGGGTGTTATTGATCTAGAGGGATGGGTTTCATTGGTCGATAGTGATCTAGAGGGAAGGGTTTCAATCGGAGTTAGTGATCTAGTCGGATGGGTTTCAATGGGAGTTAGTGATCTAGAGAGATGGGTTTCAATGGGAGTTATTGATCTAGTGGGATGGGTTTCAATAGGAGTTAGTGATCTAGAGGGATGGGTTTCAATGGGAGATAGTGATCTAGAGGGATGGGTTTCAATGGGAGTTAGTGATCCAGAGGGATGGGTTTCAATGGGAGTTAGTGATCTAGTCGGATGGGTTTCAATGGGAGAGTTAGTGATCTAGAGGGATGGGTTTCAATGGGAGTTAGTGATCTAGTCGGATGGGTTTCAATTGGAGTTAGTGATCTAGAGGGATGGGTTTCAATGGGAGTTAGTGATCTAGAGGGATGGGTATAAATGGGAGAGTTAGTGATCTAGAGGGATGGGTTTCAATGGGAGTTAGTGATCTAGTCGGATGGGTTTCAATGGGAGAGTTAGTGATCTAGAGGGATGGGTTTCATTGAGAGAGTTAGTGATCTAGAGGGATGGTTTTCAATGTGAGTTAGTGATCTAGAGGGATGGGTTTCAATGGGAGAGTTAGTGATCTAGAGGGATGGGTTTCATTGGGAGTTAATGATCTAGAGGAATGGGTTTCAATGGGAGTGTTACTGATCAAGAGGGATGAGTTTCAATGGGAGAGTTAGTGATCTAGATGAATGGGTTTCAATGGGAGTGCTAGTGATCTAGTGAGATGGGTTTCAATGGGAGAGTTAGTGATCTAGATGGATGGGTTTCATTGGGAGTTAGTGATCTAGAGAGATGGGTTTCAATGGGAGTTAGTGATCTAGGCGGATGTGTTTAAATGGGAGAGTTCGTGATCTAGAGAGATGAGTTTCAATGTGAGTAAGTGATCTAGAGAGATGAGTTTCTTTGGGAGTTAGTGATCTAGAGGGATGGGTTTCAATGGGAGTTATTAATCTAGAGGGATGGGTTTCAATGGGAGAGTTAGTGATCTAGAGGGATGGGTTTCAATGGGAATTAGTGATCTAGAGGGATAGGTTTCAATGGGAGTTAGTTATCTAGAGACATATGTTTCAATGGGAGAGTTAGTGATCTAGAGGGATGGGTTTCAATGGGAGAGTTAGTGATCTAGAGGGATTGGTTTCAATGGGAGTTAGTGATCTAGAGGGATGGGTTTCAATAGGAGTTAGTGATCTAGCCTGATGGGTTTCAAGGGGAAAGTTAGTGATCTAAAGGGATAGGTTTCAATGGGTGTTAGTTATCTAGAGGGATGGGTTTCAATGGGTGAGTTAGTGATCTAGAGGGATAGGTTTCAATGGGAGTTAGTGATCTAGAGGGAAGGGTTTCAATGGGAGTTAGTGATCTAGAGGGCTGGGTTTCAATGGGAGTTAGTGATCTAGAGGGATGGTTTTCAATCGGAGTTAGAGATCTAGAGGGATGGGTTTCAATGGGAGTTAGTGATCTAGAGGGATGGATTTCAATGGGATTTTGCGATCTAGTGGGATGGTTTTCAATGGTATTTAGTGATCTAGAGGGATGGTTTTCAATGGGAGTTAGTGATCTAGAGGAATGAGTTTCAATGATAGTGATCTAGAGGGGTGGGTTTCAATGGGAGTTAGTGATCTAGAGGGATGGGTTTCAATGGGATTTAGTGATCTAGAGGGATGGGTTTCAATGGGAGTTAGTGATCTAGAGAAATGGGTTTCAATGGGAGTAAGTGATCTAGAGGGATGGGTTTCAATGGGAGTTAGTGATCTAAAGAGATGTGTTTCAATGGGTGTTATTGATCTAGAGGGATGGGTTTCATTGGTCGATAGTGATCTAGAGGGAAGGGTTTAAATCGGAGTTAGTGATCTAGTCGGATGGGTTTCAATGGGAGTTAGTGATCTAGAGAGATGGGTTTCAATGGGAGATATTGATCTAGTGGGATGGGTTTCAATAGGCGTTAGTGATCTAGAGGGATGGGTTTCAATGGGAGTTAGTGATCTAGAGGGATGGGTTTCAATGGGAGTTAGTGATCTAGAGGGATGGGTTTCAATGG
Organism: Cetorhinus maximus; assembly: GCF_964194155.1. Taxonomy (NCBI): domain Eukaryota; kingdom Metazoa; phylum Chordata; class Chondrichthyes; order Lamniformes; family Cetorhinidae; genus Cetorhinus; species Cetorhinus maximus. The sequence continues at coordinate 265,446 of NW_027596347.1, forward strand.
GAGTTAGTGATCTAGTCGGATGGGTTTCAATGGGAGAGTTAGTCATCTACAGGGATGGGTTTCAATGGGAGTTAGTGATCAAGAGAGATGGTTTTCAATGGGAGTTAGTGATCTAGTCGGATGGGTTTCAATGGGAGAGTTAGTGATCTAGAGGGATGGGTTTCAATGGGAGTTAGTGATCTAGTCGGATGGGTTTCAATAGGAGTTAGTGATCTAGAGGGATGGGTTTCAATGGGAGTTAGTGATCTAGAGGGATGGGTTTCAATGGGAGTTAGTGATCTAGAGGGATGGGTTTCAATTGGAGTTAGTGATCTAGTCGGATGGGTTTCAATGGGAGAGTTAGTGATCTAGAGGGATGGGTTTCAATGAGAGAGTTAGTGATCTAGAGGGAAAGGTTTCAATGGGAGTTAGTGATCTAGAGGGATGGGTTTCAATGGGAGAGTTAGTGATCTAGAGGGATGGGTTTCATTGGGAGTTAATGATCTAGAGGAATGGGTTTCAATGTGAGTTAGTGATCTAGAGGGATGGGTTTCAATGGGAGAGTTAGTGATCTAGAGGGATGGGTTTCATTGGGAGTTAATGATCTAGAGGAATGGGTTTCAATGGGAGTGTTACTGATCAAGAGGGATGAGTTTCAATGGGAGAGTTAGTGATCTAAAGGAATGGGTTTCAATGGGAGTGCTAGTGATCTAGTGAGATGGGTTTCAATGGGAGAGTTAGTGATCTAGATGGATGGGTTTCATTTGGAGATAGTGATCTAGAGAGATGGGTTTCAATGGGAGTTAGTGATCTAGTCGGATATGCTTAAATGGGAGAGTTCGTGATCTAGAGAGATGAGTTTCAATGTGAGTAAGTGATCTAGAGAGATGAGTTTCTTTGGGAGTTAGTGATCTAGAGGGATGGGTTTCAATGGGAGTTATTAATCTAGAGGGATGGGTTTCAATGGGAGAGTTAGTGATCTAGAGGGATGGGTTTCAATGGGAGAGTTAGTGATCTAGAGCGATGGGTTTCAATGAGAGAGTTAGTGATCTAGATGGATGGGTTTCAATGGGAGAGTTAGTGATCTAGAGGGATTGGTTTCAATGGGAGTTAGTGATCTAGAGGGATGGGTTTCAATGGGAGTTAGTGATCTAGAGGGATGGGTTTCGATGGGAGAGTTAGTGCTCTAGAGGGATGGGTTTCAATGGGAATTAGTGATCTCGAGAGATGGGTTTCAATGGGAGTTAGTGATCTTGAGGGATAATTTTCAATGGGAGAGTTAGTGATCTAGAGGGATAGGTTTAAATGGGAGTTAGTAATCTAGAGAGTTGGCTTTAAATGGGAGTTAGTGATCTAGAGAGATGGGTTTCAATGGGAGAGTTAGTTATCTAGAGGGGTCGGTTTCAATGGGTGAGTTAGTGATCTAGATGGATGTGTTACAATAGGAGTTAGTGATCTAGACAGATGGGTTTCATGGGGAAAGTTAGTGATCTAAAGGGATAGGTTTCAATGGGAGTTAGTGATCTAGAGGGATGGGTTTCAATGGGTGAGTTTGTGATCTAGAGGGATAGGTTTCAATGGGAGTTAGTGATCTAGAGGGATGTGCTTCAATGGGAGTTAGTGATCTAGAGGGCTGGGTTTCAATGGGAGTTAGTGATCTAGAGGGATGGTTTTCAATCGGAGTTAGAGATCTCGAGGGATGGGTTTCAATGGGAGTTAGTGATCTAGAGGGATGGATTTCAAAGGGATTTTGCGATCTAGTGGGATGGGTTTCAATGGTATTTAGTGATCTAGAGGGATGGTTTTCAATGGGAGTTAGTGATCTAGAGGAGTGAGTTTCAATGATAGTGATCTAGAGGGGTGGGTTTCAATGGGAGTTAGTGATCTAGAGGGATGGGTTTCAATGGGATTTAGTGATCTAGAGGGATGGGTTTCAATGGGAGTTAGTGATCTAGAGAAATGGGTTTCAATGGGAGGAAGTGATCTAGAGGGATGGGTTTCAATGGGAGTTAGTGATCTAGAGAGATGAGTTTCAATGGGTGTTATTTATCTAGAGGGATAGGTTTCATTGGTCGATAGTGATCTAGAGGGAAGGGTTTCAATCGGAGTTAGTGATCTAGTCGGATGGGTTTCAATGGGAGTTAGTGATCTAGAGAGATGGGTTTCAATGGGAGTTATTGATCTAGTGGGATGGGTTTCAATAGGAGTTAGTGATCTAGAGGGATGGGTTTCAATGGGAGATAGTGATCTAGAGGGATGGGTTTCAATGGGAGTTAGTGATCCAGAGGGATGGGTTTCAATGGGAGTTAGTTATCTAGTCGGATGGGTTTCAATGGGAGAGTTAGTGATCTAGAGGGATGGGTTTCAATGGGAGTTAGTGATCTAGTCGGATGGGTTTCAATCGGAGTTAGTGATCTAGAGGGATGGGTTTCAATGGGAGTTAGTGATCTAGAGGGATGGGTATAAATGGGAGAGTTAGTGATCTAGAGGGATGGTTTTCAATGGGAGTTAGTGAAGTAGTCGGATGGGTTTCAATGGGAGAGTTAGTGATCTAGAGGGATGGGTTTCATTGAGAGAGTTAGTGATCTAGAGGGATGGGTTTCAATGTGAGTTAGTGATCTAGAGGGGTGGGTTTCAATGGGAGAGTTAGTGATCTAGAGGGATGGGTTTCATTGGGAGTTAATGATCTAGAGGAATGGCTTTCAATGGGAGTGTTACTGATCAAGAGGGATGAGTTTCAATGGGAGAGTTAGTTATCTAGATGGATGGGTTTCATTTGGAGTTAGTGATCTAGAGAGATGGGTTTCAATGGGAGTTAGTGATCTAGTCGGATGTGTTTAAATGGGAGAGTTCGTGATCTAGAGAGATGAGTTTCAATGTGAGTAAGTGATCTAGAGAGATGAGTTTCTTTGGGAGTTAGTGATCTAGAGGGATGGGATTCAATGGGAGTTATTAATCTAGAGGGATGGGTTTCAATGGGAGAGTTAGTGATCTAGAGGGATGGGTTTCAATGGGAATTAGTGATCTAGAGGGATGGGTTTCAATGGGAGTTAGTTATCTAGAGACATATGTTTCAATGGGAGAGTTAGTGATCTAGAGGGATGGGATTCAATGGGAGAGTTAGTGATCTAGAGGGATTGGTTTCAATGGGAGTTAGTGATCTAGAGGGATGGGTTTCAATGGGAGTTAGTGATCTAGAGGGATGGGTTTCAATGGGAGTTAGTGATCTAGAGGGATGGGTTTCAATGGGAGAGTTAGTGCTCTTGAGGGATGGGTTTGAATGGGAATTAGTGATCTAGAGGGATAGGTTTAAATGGGAGTTAGTAATCTAGAGGGTTGGCTTTAAATCGGAGTTAGTGATCTAGAGAGATGGGTTTCAATGGGAGAGTTAGTTATCTAGAGGGATGGGTTTCAATGGGTGAGTTATTGATCTAGAGGGATGGGTTTCAATAGGAGTTAGTGATCTAGCCTGATGGGTTTCAAGGGGAAAGTTAGTGATCTAAAGGGATAGGTTTCAATGGGAGTTAGTGATCTAGAGGGATGGGTTTCAATGGGTGGGTTAGTGATCTAGAGGGATAGGTTTCAATGGGAGTTAGTGATCTAGAGGGAAGGGTTTCAATGGGATTTAGTGATCTAGAGGGATGGGTTTCAATGGGAGTTAGTGATCTAGAGGGATGGGTTTCAATGGGATTTAGTGATCTAGAGGGATGGGTTTCAATGGGAGTTAGTGATCTAGAGAAATGGGTTTCAATGGGAGTAAGTGATCTAGAGGGATGGGTTTCAATGGGAGTTAGTGATCTAGAGAAATGGGTTTCAATGGGAGTAAGTGATCTAGAGGGATGGGTTTCAATGGGAGTTAGTGATCTAGAGAGATGGGTTTCAATGGGTGTTATTGATTTAGAGGGATGGGTTTCATTGGTCGATAGTGATCTAGAGGGAAGTGTTTCAATCGGAGTTAGTGATCTAGTCGGATGGGTTTCAATGGGAGAGTTAGTCATCTACAGGGATGGGTTTCAGTGGGAGTTAGTGATCAAGAGGGATGGTTTTCAATGGGAGTTAGTGATCTAGTCGGATGGGTTTCAATGGGAGAGTTAGTGATCTAGAGGGATGGGTTTCAATGGGAGTTAGTGATCTAGTCGGATGGGTTTCAATAGGAGTTAGTGATCTAGAGGGATGGGTTTCAATGGGAGTTAGTGATCTAGAGGGATGGGTTTCAATGGGAGTTAGTGATCTAGAGGGATGGATTTCAATTGGAGTTAGTGATCTAGTCGGATGGGTTTCAATGGGAGAGTTAGTGATCTAGAGGGATGGGTTTCAATGAGAGAGTTAGTGATCTAGAGGGAAAGGTTTCAATGGGAGTTAGTGATCTAGAGGGATGGGTTTCAATGGGAGAGTTAGTGATCTAGAGGGATGGGTTTCATTGGGAGTTAATGATCTAGAGGAATGGGTTTCAATGGGAGTGTTACTGATCAAGAGTGATGAGCTTCAATGGGAGAGTTAGTGATCTAGAGGAATGGGTTTCAATGGGAGTGCTAGTGATCTAGAGAGATGGGTTTCAATGGGAGAGTTAGTGATCTAGATGGATGGGTTTCATTGGGAGTTAGTGATCTAGAGAGTTGGGTGTCAATGGGAGTTAGTGATCTAGTCGGATGTGTTTAAATGGGAGAGTTCGTGATCTAGAGAGATGAGTTTCAATGTGAGTAAGTGATCTAGAGAGATGAGTTTCTTTGGGAGTTAGTGATCTAGAGGGATGGGTTTCAATGGGAGTTATTAATCTAGAGGGATGGGTTTCAATGGGAGAGTTAGTGATCTAGAGGGATGGTTTTCAATCGGAGTTAGAGATCTCGAGGGATGGGTTTCAATGGGAGTTAGTGATCTAGAGGGATGGATTTCAAAGGGATTTTGCGATCTAGTGGGATGGGTTTCAATGGTATTTAGTGATCTAGAGGGATGGTTTTCAATGGGAGTTAGTGATCTAGAGGAGTGAGTTTCAATGATAGTGATCTAGAGGGGTGGGTTTCAATGGGAGTTAGTGATCTAGAGGGATGGGTTTCAATGGGATTTAGTGATCTAGAGGGATGGGTTTCAATGGGAGTTAGTGATCTAGAGAAATGGGTTTCAATGGGAGGAAGTGATCTAGAGGGATGGGTTTCAATGGGAGTTAGTGATCTAGAGAGATGAGTTTCAATGGGTGTTATTTATCTAGAGGGATAGGTTTCATTGGTCGATAGTGATCTAGAGGGAAGGGTTTCAATCGGAGTTATTGATCTAGTCGGATGGGTTTCAATGGGAGTTAGTGATCTAGAGAGATGGGTTTCAATGGGAGTTATTGATCTAGTGGGATGGGTTTCAATAGGAGTTAGTGATCTAGAGGGATGGGTTTCAATGGGAGATAGTGATCTAGAGGGATGGGTTTCAATGGGAGTTAGTGATCCAGAGGGATGGGTTTCAATGGGAGTTAGTTATCTAGTCGGATGGGTTTCAATGGGAGAGTTAGTGATCTAGAGGGATGGGTTTCAATGGGAGTTAGTGATCTAGTCGGATGGGTTTCAATCGGAGTTAGTGATCTAGAGGGATGGGTTTCAATGGGAGTTAGTGATCTAGAGGGATGGGTATAAATGGGAGAGTTAGTGATCTAGAGGGATGGTTTTCAATGGGAGTTAGTGAAGTAGTCGGATGGGTTTCAATGGGAGAGTTAGTGATCTAGAGGGATGGGTTTCATTGAGAGAGTTAGTGATCTAGAGGGATGGGTTTCAATGTGAGTTAGTGATCTAGAGGGGTGGGTTTCAATGGGAGAGTTAGTGATCTAGAGGGATGGGTTTCATTGGGAGTTAATGATCTAGAGGAATGGCTTTCAATGGGAGTGTTACTGATCAAGAGGGATGAGTTTCAATGGGAGAGTTAGTTATCTAGATGGATGGGTTTCATTTGGAGTTAGTGATCTAGAGAGATGGGTTTCAATGGGAGTTAGTGATCTAGTCGGATGTGTTTAAATGGGAGAGTTCGTGATCTAGAGAGATGAGTTTCAATGTGAGTAAGTGATCTAGAGAGATGAGTTTCTTTTGGAGTTAGTGATCTAGAGGGATGGGATTCAATGGGAGTTATTAATCTAGAGGGATGGGTTTCAATGGGAGAGTTAGTGATCTAGAGGGATGGGTTTCAATGGGAATTAGTGATCTAGAGGGATGGGTTTCAATGGGAGTTAGTTATCTAGAGACATATGTTTCAATGGGAGAGTTAGTGATCTAGAGGGATGGGATTCAATGGGAGAGTTAGTGATCTAGAGGGATTGGTTTCAATGGGAGTTAGTGATCTAGAGGGATGGGTTTCAATGGGAGTTAGTGATCTAGAGGGATGGGTTTCAATGGGAGAGTTAGTGCTCTTGAGGGATGGGTTTGAATGGGAATTAGTGATCTAGAGGGATAGGTTTAAATGGGAGTTAGTAATCTAGAGGGTTGGCTTTAAATCGGAGTTAGTGATCTAGAGAGATGGGTTTCAATGGGAGAGTTAGTTATCTAGAGGGATCGGTTTCAATGGGTGAGTTATTGATCTAGAGGGATGGGTTTCAATGGGAGTTAGTGATCTAGAGGGATGGGTTTCAATGGGAGTTAGTGATCTAGAGGGATGGGTTTCAATGGGAGAGTTAGTGCTCTTGAGGGATGGGTTTGAATGGGAATTAGTGATCTAGAGGGATAGGTTTAAATGGGAGTTAGTAATCTAGAGGGTTGGCTTTAAATCGGAGTTAGTGATCTAGAGAGATGGGTTTCAATGGGAGAGTTAGTTATCTAGAGGGATCGGTTTCAATGGGTGAGTTATTGATCTAGAGGGATGGGTTTCAATAGGAGTTAGTGATCTAGCCTGATGGGTTTCAAGGGGAAAGTTAGTGATCTAAAGGGATAGGTTTCAATGGGAGTTAGTGATCTAGAGGGATGGGTTTCAATGGGTGGGTTAGTGATCTAGAGGGATAGGTTTCAATGGGAGTTAGTGATCTAGAGGGAAGGGTTTCAATGGGATTTAGTGATCTAGAGGGATGGGTTTCAATGGGAGTTAGTGATCTAGAGGGATGGGTTTCAATGGGATTTAGTGATCTAGAGGGATGGGTTTCAATGGGAGTTAGTGATCTAGAGAAATGGGTTTCAATGGGAGTAAGTGATCTAGAGGGATGGGTTTCAATGGGAGTTAGTGATCTAGAGAAATGGGTTTCAATGGGAGTAAGTGATCTAGAGGGATGGGTTTCAATGGGAGTTAGTGATCTAGAGAGATGGGTTTCAATGGGTGTTATTGATTTAGAGGGATGGGTTTCATTGGTCGATAGTGATCTAGAGGGAAGTGTTTCAATCGGAGTTAGTGATCTAGTCGAATGGGTTTCAATGGGAGTTAGTGATCTAGAGAGATGGGTTTCAATGGAAGATATTGATCTAGTGGGATGGGTTTCAATAGGAGTTAGTGATCTAGAGGGATGGGTTTCAATGGGAGTTAGTGATCTAGAGGGATGGGTTTCAATGGGAGTTAGTGATCTAGAGGGATGGGTTTCAATGGGAGTTAGTGATCTAGTCGGATGGGTTTCAATGGGAGAGTTAGTCATCTACAGGGATGGGTTTCAGTGGGAGTTAGTGATCAAGAGGGATGGTTTTCAATGTGAGTTAGTGATCTAGTCGGATGGGTTTCAATGGGAGAGTTAGTGATCTAGAGGGATGGGTTTCAATGGGAGTTAGTGATCTAGTCGGATGGGTTTCAATAGGAGTTAGTGATCTAGAGGGATGGGTTTCAATGGGAGTTAGTGATCTAGAGGGATGGGTTTCAATGGGAGTTAGTGATCTAGAGGGATGGATTTCAATTGGAGTTAGTGATCTAGTCGGATGGGTTTCAATGGGAGAGTTAGTGATCTAGAGGGATGGGTTTCAATGAGAGAGTTAGTGATCTAGAGGGAAAGGTTTCAATGGGAGTTAGTGATCTAGAGGGATGGGTTTCAATGGGAGAGTTAGTGATCTAGAGGGATGGGTTTCATTGGGAGTTAATGATCTAGAGGAATGGGTTTCAATGGGAGAGTTAGTGATCTAGAGGGATGGGTTTCATTGGGAGTTAATGATCTAGAGGAATGGGTTTCAATGGGAGTGTTACTGATCAAGAGTGATGAGCTTCAATGGGAGTGTTAGTGATCTAGAGGAATGGGTTTCAATGGGAGTGCTAGTGATCTAGAGAGATGGGTTTCAATGGGAGAGTTAGTGATCTAGATGGATGGGTTTCATTGGGAGTTAGTGATCTAGAGAGTTGGGTGTCAATGGGAGTTAGTGATCTAGTCGGATGTGTTTAAATGGGAGAGTTCGTGATCTAGAGAGATGAGTTTCAATGTGAGTAAGTGATCTAGAGAGATGAGTTTCTTTGGGAGTTAGTGATCTAGAGGGATGGGTTTCAATGGGAGTTATTAATCTAGAGGGATGGGTTTCAATGGGAGAGTTAGTGATCTAGAGGGATGGTTTTCAATCGGAGTTAGAGATCTCGAGGGATGGGTTTCAATGGGAGTTAGTGATCTAGAGGGATGGATTTCAAAGGGATTTTGCGATCTAGTGGGATGGGTTTCAATGGTATTTAGTGATCTAGAGGGATGGTTTTCAATGGGAGTTAGTGATCTAGAGGAGTGAGTTTCAATGATAGTGATCTAGAGGGGTGGGTTTCAATGGGAGTTAGTGATCTAGAGGGATGGGTTTCAATGGGATTTAGTGATCTAGAGGGATGGGTTTCAATGGGAGTTAGTGATCTAGAGAAATGGGTTTCAATGGGAGGAAGTGATCTAGAGGGATGGGTTTCAATGGGAGTTAGTGATCTAGAGAGATGAGTTTCAATGGGTGTTATTTATCTAGAGGGATAGGTTTCATTGGTCGATAGTGATCTAGAGGGAAGGGTTTCAATCGGAGTTAGTGATCTAGTCGGATGGGTTTCAATGGGAGTTAGTGATCTAGAGAGATGGGTTTCAATGGGAGATAGTGATCTAGAGGGATGGGTTTCAATGGGAGTTAGTGATCCAGAGGGATGGGTTTCAATGGGAGTTAGTTATCTAGTCGGATGGGTTTCAATGGGAGAGTTAGTGATCTAGAGGGATGGGTTTCAATGGGAGTTAGTGATCTAGTCGGATGGGTTTCAATCGGAGTTAGTGATCTAGAGGGATGGGTTTCAATGGGAGTTAGTGATCTAGAGGGATGGGTATAAATGGGAGAGTTAGTGATCTAGAGGGATGGTTTTCAATGGGAGTTAGTGAAGTAGTCGGATGGGTTTCAATGGGAGAGTTAGTGATCTAGAGGGATGGGTTTCATTGAGAGAGTTAGTGATCTAGAGGGATGGGTTTCAATGTGAGTTAGTGATCTAGAGGGGTGGGTTTCAATGGGAGAGTTAGTGATCTAGAGGGATGGGTTTCATTGGGAGTTAATGATCTAGAGGAATGGCTTTCAATGGGAGTGTTACTGATCAAGAGGGATGAGTTTCAATGGGAGAGTTAGTTATCTAGATGGATGGGTTTCATTTGGAGTTAGTGATCTAGAGAGATGGGTTTCAATGGGAGTTAGTGATCTAGTCGGATGTGTTTAAATGGGAGAGTTCGTGATCTAGAGAGATGAGTTTCAATGTGAGTAAGTGATCTAGAGAGATGAGTTTCTTTGGGAGTTAGTGATCTAGAGGGATGGGATTCAATGGGAGTTATTAATCTAGAGGGATGGGTTTCAATGGGAGAGTTAGTGATCTAGAGGGATGGGTTTCAATGGGAATTAGTGATCTAGAGGGATGGGTTTCAATGGGAGTTAGTTATCTAGAGACATATGTTTCAATGGGAGAGTTAGTGATCTAGAGGGATGGGATTCAATGGGAGAGTTAGTGATCTAGAGGGATTGGTTTCAATGGGAGTTAGTGATCTAGAGGGATGGGTTTCAATGGGAGTTAGTGATCTAGAGGGATGGGTTTCAATGGGAGTTAGTGATCTAGAGGGATGGGTTTCAATGGGAGAGTTAGTGCTCTTGAGGGATGGGTTTGAATGGGAATTAGTGATCTAGAGGGATAGGTTTAAATGGGAGTTAGTAATCTAGAGGGTTGGCTTTAAATCGGAGTTAGTGATCTAGAGAGATGGGTTTCAATGGGAGAGTTAGTTATCTAGAGGGATCGGTTTCAATGGGTGAGTTATTGATCTAGAGGGATGGGTTTCAATAGGAGTTAGTGATCTAGCCTGATGGGTTTCAAGGGGAAAGTTAGTGATCTAAAGGGATAGGTTTCAATGGGAGTTAGTGATCTAGAGGGATGGGTTTCAATGGGTGGGTTAGTGATCTAGAGGGATAGGTTTCAATGGGAGTTAGTGATCTAGAGGGAAGGGTTTCAATGGGATTTAGTGATCTAGAGGGATGGGTTTCAATGGGAGTTAGTGATCTAGAGGGATGGGTTTCAATGGGATTTAGTGATCTAGAGGGATGGGTTTCAATGGGAGTTAGTGATCTAGAGAAATGGGTTTCAATGGGAGTAAGTGATCTAGAGGGATGGGTTTCAATGGGAGTTAGTGATCTAGAGAAATGGGTTTCAATGGGAGTAAGTGATCTAGAGGGATGGGTTTCAATGGGAGTTAGTGATCTAGAGAGATGGGTTTCAATGGGTGTTATTGATTTAGAGGGATGGGTTTCATTGGTCGATAGTGATCTAGAGGGAAGTGTTTCAATCGGAGTTAGTGATCTAGTCGAATGGGTTTCAATGGGAGTTAGTGATCTAGAGAGATGGGTTTCAATGGAAGATATTGATCTAGTGGGATGGGTTTCAATAGGAGTTAGTGATCTAGAGGGATGGGTTTCAATGGGAGTTAGTGATCTAGAGGGATGGGTTTCAATGGGAGTTAGTGATCTAGAGGGATGGGTTTCAATGGGAGTTAGTGATCTAGTCGGATGGGTTTCAATGGGAGAGTTAGTCATCTACAGGGATGGGTTTCAGTGGGAGTTAGTGATCAAGAGGGATGGTTTTCAATGGGAGTTAGTGATCTAGTCGGATGGGTTTCAATGGGAGAGTTAGTGATCTAGAGGGATGGGTTTCAATGGGAGTTAGTGATCTAGTCGGATGGGTTTCAATAGGAGTTAGTGATCTAGAGGGATGGGTTTCAATGGGAGTTAGTGATCTAGAGGGATGGGTTTCAATGGGAGTTAGTGATCTAGAGGGATGGATTTCAATTGGAGTTAGTGATCTAGTCGGATGGGTTTCAATGGGAGAGTTAGTGATCTAGAGGGATGGGTTTCAATGAGAGAGTTAGTGATCTAGAGGGAAAGGTTTCAATGGGAGTTAGTGATCTAGAGGGATGGGTTTCAATGGGAGAGTTAGTGATCTAGAGGGATGGGTTTCATTGGGAGTTAATGATCTAGAGGAATGGGTTTCAATGGGAGTGTTACTGATCAAGAGTGATGAGCTTCAATGGGAGAGTTAGTGATCTAGAGGAATGGGTTTCAATGGGAGTGCTAGTGATCTAGAGAGATGGGTTTCAATGGGAGAGTTAGTGATCTAGATGGATGGGTTTCATTGGGAGTTAGTGATCTAGAGAGTTGGGTGTCAATGGGAGTTAGTGATCTAGTCGGATGTGTTTAAATGGGAGAGTTCGTGATCTAGAGAGATGAGTTTCAATGTGAGTAAGTGATCTAGAGAGATGAGTTTCTTTGGGAGTTAGTGATCTAGAGGGATGGGTTTCAATGGGAGTTATTAATCTAGAGGGATGGGTTTCAATGGGAGAGTTAGTGATCTAGAGGGATGGGTTTCAATGGGAATTAATGATCTAGAGGGATGGGTTTCAATGGGAGTTAATTATCTAGAGAAATATGTTTCAATGGGAGAGTTAGTGATCTAGAGGGATGGGTTTCAATGGGAGAATTAGTGATCTAGAGGGATTGGTTTCAATGGGAGTTAGTGATCTAGAGGGATGGGTTTCAATGGGAGTTAGTGATCTGGAGGGATGGGTTTCAATGGGAGAGTTAGTGCTCTTGAGGGATGGGTTTCAATGGGAATTAGTGATCTCAAGAGATGGGTTTCAATGGGTGAGTTAGTGATCAAGAGAGATGGGTTTCAATGGGAGAGTTAGTGATCTAGAGGCATCGGTTTAAATGGGAGAGTTGGTGATCTAGAGGGATGGGTTTCAATGGGAATTAGTGATCAAGAGGGATGGGTTTCAATGGGAGTTAGTGATCTAGAGAAATATGTTTCAATGGGAGAGTTAGTGATCTAGAGGGATGGGTTTAAATGGCAGTTAGTGATCTAGAGGCATGGGTTTCAGTGGGAGAGTTAATGATCTAGAGGGATGGGTTTCAATGGGAGTTAGTGATCTAGAGGGATGGGTTTCAATGGGAGAGTTAGTGATCTAGAGAGATGGGTTTCAATGGGAGTTAGTGATCTAGAGGGATGGGTTCAATGGGAGTTAGTGATCTAGAGTGGTGGGTTTCAATGGGAGTTAGTGATCTTGAGGGATAATTTTCAATGGGAGAGTTAGTGATCTAGAGGGATAGGTTTAAATGGGAGTTAGTAATCTAGAGAGTTTGCTTTAAATGGGAGTTAGTGATCTAGAGAGATGGGTTTCAATGGGAGAGTTAGTTATCTAGAGGGATCGGTTTCAATGGGTGAGTTAGTGATCTAGAGGGATGGGTTTCAATAGGAGTTAGTGATCTAGACTGATGAGTTTCAAGGGGAAAGTTAGTGATCTAGAGGGATAGGTTTCAATGGGAGTTAGTGATCTAGAGGGATGGGTTTCAATGTGTGAGTTAGTGATCTAGAGGGATAGGTTTCAATGGGAGTTAGTGATCTAGAGGGAAGGGTTTCAATGGGATTTTGCGATCTAGTGGGATGGTTTTCAATGGTATTTAGTGATCTAGAGGGATGGTTTTCAATGGGAGTTAGTGATCTAGAGCAATAAGTTTCAATGAGAGTTAGTGATCTAGAGAGTTGGGTTTCAATGGGAGTTAGTGATCTAGAGGCATGGGTTTCAATGGGATTTAGTGATCTAGAGGGATGGGTTTCAATGGGAGTTAGTGATCTAGAGAAATGGGTTTCAATGGGAGTAAGTGATCTAGAGAGATGGGTTTCAATGGGTGTTATTGATCTAGAGGGATGGGTTTCATTGGTCGATAGTGATCTAGAGGGATGGGTTTCAATCGGAGTTAGTGATCTAGAGGGGTGGGTGTCAATGGGAGTTAGTGATCTAGAGAGATGGGTTTCAATGGGAGTTAGTGATCTAGAGGGATGGGATTCAATGGGAGTTAGTGATGTAGTCGGATGGGATTCAATAGGAGTTAGTGATCTAGAGGGATGGGTTTCAATGGGAGTTAGTGATCTAGAGGGATGGGTTTCAATGGGAGTTAGTGATCTAGAGGGATGGGTTTCAATTGGTGTTAGTGATCTAGTCGGATTGGTTTCAATGGGAGAGTTAGTGATCTAGAGGGATGGGTTTCAATGAGAGAGTTAGTGATCTAGAGGGAAAGGTTTCAATGGGAGTTAGTGATCTAGAGGGATGGGTTTCAATGGGAGAGTTAGTGATCTAGAGGGATGGGTTTCATTGGGAGTTAATGATCTAGAGGAATGGGTTTCAAAGGGAGTGTTACTGATCAAGAGGGATGAGTTTCAATGGGAGAGTTAGTGATCTAGAGGAATGGGTTTCAATTGGAGTGCTAGTGATCTAGAGAGATGGGTTTCAATGGGAGAGTTAGTGATCTAGATGGATGGGTTTCATTGGGAGTTAGTGATCTAGAGAGTTGGGTGTCAATGGGAGTTAGTGTTCTAGTCGGATGTGTTTAAATGGGAGAGTTCGTGATCTAGAGAGATGAGTTTCAATGTGAGTAAGTGATCTAGAGAGATGAGTTTCTTTGGGAGTTAGTGATCTTGAGGGATGGGTTTCAATGGGAGTTATTAATCTAGAGGGATGGGTTTCAATGGGAGAGTTAGTGATCTAGAGGGATGGGTTTCAATGGGAATTAGTGATCTAGAGGGATGGGTTTCAATGGGAGTTAGTTATCTAGAGACATATGTTTCAATGGGAGAGTTAGTGATCGAGAGGGATGGGTTTCAATGGGAGTTAGTGATCTAGAGAAATGGGTTTCAATGGGAGTAAGTGATCTAGAGGGATGGGTTTCAATGGGAGTTAGTGATCTAGAGAGATGGGTTTCAATGGGAGTTTTTGATCTAGTGGGATGGGTTTCAATAGGAGTTAGTGATCTAGAGGGATGGGTTTCAATGTGAGTTAGTGATCTAGAGGGATGGGTTTCAATGGGAGTTAGTGATCTAGAGGGATGGGTTTCAATGGGAGTTGGTGATCTAGTCGGATGGGTTTCAATGGGAGAGTTAGTGATCTAGAGGGATGGGTTTCAATGGGATTTAGTGATCTAGTCGGATGGGTTTCAATGGGAGAGTTAGTCATCTACAGGGATGGGTTTCAATGGGAGTTAGTGATCTAGAGGGATGGTTTTCAATGGGAGTTAGTGATCTAGATTGATGGGTTTCAATTGGAGAGTTAGTGATCTAGAGGGATGGGTTTCAATGAGAGAGTTACTGATGTAGAGGGATGGGTTTCAATGGGAGTTAGTGATCTAGAGGGATGGGTTTCAATGGGAGAGTTAGTGATCTAGAGGGATGGGTTTCATTGGGAGTTAATGATCTAGAGGAATGGGTTTCAATGGGAGTGTTACTGATCAAGAGGAATGAGTTTCAATGGGAATGTTAGTGATCTAGAGGGATGGGTTTCAATGGGAGAGTTCGTGAGCTAGAGAGAGGAGTTTCAATTTGAGTAAGTGATCTAGTGAGATGAGTTTCTTTGGGAGTTAGTGATCTAGAGGGATGGGTTTCAATAGGAGTTATTAATCTAGAGGGATGGGTTTCAATGGGAGAGTTAGTGATCTAGAAAGATGGGTTTCAATGGGAATTAGTGATCAAGAGGGATGGGTTTCAATGGGAGTTAGTTATCTAGTGAAATATGTTTCAATGGGAGAGTTAGTGATCTAGAGGGATGGGTTTCAATGGGAGAATTAGTGATCTAGAGGGATTGGTTTCAATGGGAGTTAGTGATCTAGAGGGATGGGTTTCAATGGGAGTTAGTGATCTGGAGGGATGGGTTTCAATGGGAGAGTTAGTGCTCTTGAGGGATGGGTTTCAATGGGAATTAGTGATCTCAAGAGATGGGTTTCAATCGGTGAGTTAGAGATCAAGAGAGATGGGTTTCAATGGGAGAGTTAGTGTTCTAGAGGCATCGGTTTAAATGGGAGAGTTGGTGATCTAGAGGGATGGGTTTCAATGGGAATTAGTGATCAAGAGGGATGGGTTTCAATGGGAGTTAGTGATCTAGAGAAATATGTTTCAATGGGAGTTAGTGATCTAGAGGGAAGGGTTTCAATGGGAGTTAGTGATCTAGATGGCTGGGTTTCAATGGGAGTTAGTAATCTAGAGGGATGGTTTTCAATCGGAGTTAGAGATCTAGAGGGATGGGTTTCAATGGGAGTTAGTGATCTAGAGGGATGTATTTCAATGGGATTTTGCGATCTAGTGGGATGGTTTTCAATGGTATTTACTGAACTAGAGGGATGGTTTTCAACGGGAGTTAGTGATCTAGAGGAATGAGTTTCAACGAGAGTTAGTGATCTAGAGGGGTGGGTTTCAATGGGAGTTAGTGATCTAGAGGGATGGGTTTCAATGGGATTTAGTGATCTAGAGGGATGGGTTTCAATGGGAGTTAGTGATATAGAGAAATGGGTTTCAATGGGAGTAAGTGATCTAGAGGGATGGGTTTCAATGGGAGTTTGTGATCTAGAGAGATGGGTTTCAATGGGTGTTATTGATCTGGAGGGATGGGTTTCATTGGTCGATAGTGATCTAGAGGGAAGGGTTTCAATCGGAGTTAGTGATCTAGAGGGGTGGGTTTCAATGGGAGTTAGTGATCTAGAGAGATGGGTTTCAATGGGAGTTAGTGATCTACAGGGATGGGATTCAATGGGAGTTAGTGATCTATTCGGATGGGTTTCAATGGGAGTTATTTATCTAGTGGGATGGGTTTCAATAGGAGTTAGTGATCTAGAAGGATGGATTTCAATGGGAGTAAGTGATCTGGAGGGATGGGTTTCAATGGGAGTTAGTGATCTAGAGGGATGGGTTTCAATGGGAGTTAGTGATCTAGTCGGATGGGTTTCAATGGGAGAGTTAGTGATCTAGAGGGATGGGTTTCAATGGGAGTTAGTGATCTAGTCGGATGGGTTTCAATGGGAGAGTTAGTCATCTACAGGGATGGGTTTCAATAGGAGTTAGTGATCTAGAGGGATGGGTTTCAATGGGAGTTAGTGATCTAGAGGGATGGGTTTCAATGGGAGTTAGTGATCTGGAGGGATGGGTTTCAATGGGAGTTAGTGATCTAGTCGGATGCTTTTCAATGGGAGAGTTAGTGATCTAGAGGGATGGGTTTCAATGGGAGTTAGTGATCTAGTCGGATGGGTTTCAATGGGAAAGTTAGTCATCTACAGGGATGGGTTTCAATGGGAGTTAGTGATCTAGAGGGATGGTTTTCAATGGGAGTTAGTGATCTAGATTGATGGGTTTCAATTGGAGAGTTAGTGATCTAGAGGGATGGGTTTCAATGGGAGAGTTAGTGATCTAGAGGGATGGGTTTCAATGGGAGTTAGTGATCTAGAGGGATGGGTTTCATTGGGAGTTAATGATCTAGAGGAATGGGTTTCAATGGGAGTGTTACTGATCAAGAGGGATGAGTTTCAATGGGAGAGTTAGTGATCTAGAGGAATGGGTTTCAATTGGAGTGTTAGTGATCTAGTGAGATGGGTTTCAATGGGAGAGTTAGTGATCTAGATGGATGGGTTTCATTGGGAGTTAGTGATCTAGAGTGATGGGTTTCAATGGGAGTTAGTGATCTAGTCGGATATGTTTAAATGGGAGAGTTCGTGATCTAGAGAGATGAGTTTCAATGTGAGTAAGTGATCTAGAGAGATGAGTTTCTTTGGAAGTTAGTGATCTAGAGGGATGGGTTTCAATGGGAGTAATTAATCTAGAGGGATGGGTTTCAATGGGAGAGTTAGTGATCTAGAGGGATGGGTTTCAATGGGAGAGTTAGTGATCTAGAGAGATGGGTTTCAATGGGAGTTAGTGATCTAGAGGGATGGGTTCAATGGGAGTTAGTGATCTAGAGTGATGGGTTTCAATGGGAGTTAGTGATCTTGAGGGATAATTTTCAATGGGAGAGTTAGTGATCTAGAGGGATAGGTTCAAATGGGAGTTAGTAATCTAGAGAGTTGGCTTTAAATGGGAGTTAGTGATCTAGAGAGATGGGTTTCAATGGGAGAGTTAGTTATCTAGAGGGATCGGTTTCAATGGGTGAGTTCGTGATCTAGAGGGATGGGTTTCAATAGGAGTTAGTGATCTAGAGGGATGGGTTTCAATGGGATTTAGTGATCTAAAGGGATGGGTTTCAATGGGAGTAAGTGATCTAGAGAAATGGGTTTCAATGGGAGTAAGTGATCTAGAAGGATGGTTTTCAATGGGAGTTTGTGATCTAGAGAGATGGGTTTCAATGGGTGTTATTGATCTAGAGGGATGGGTTTCATTGGTCGATAGTGATCTAGAGGGAAGGGTTTCAATGGGAGTTAGTGATCTAGAGTGGTGGGTTTCAATGGGAGTTAGTGATCTTGAGGGATAATTTTCAATGGGAGTGTTAGTGATCTAGAGGGATAGGTTTAAAAAGGAGTTAGTAATCTAGAGGGTTGGCTTTAAATGGGAGTTAGTGATCTAGAGAGATGGGTTTCAAGGGGAAAGTTAGTGATGTAGAGGGATAGGTTTCAATGGGAGTTAGTGTTCTAGAGGGATGGGTTTCAATGGGTGAGTTAGTGATCTAGAGGGGTGGGTTTCAATGGGAGTTAGTGATCTAGAGGGATGGGTTTCAATGGGATTTAGTGATCTAAAGGGATGGGTTTCAATGGGAGTAAGTGATCTAGAGAAATGAGTTTCAATGGGAGTAAGTGATCTAGAAGGATGGGTTTCAATGGGAGTTAGTGATCTAGAGAGATGGGTTTCAATGGGTGTTATTGATCTAGAGGGATGGGTTTCATTGGTCGATAGTGATCTAGAGGGAAGGGTTTCAATCGGAGTTAGTGATCTAGAGGGATGGGTTTCAATGGGAGTTAGTGACCTAGAGAGATGGGATTCAATGGGAGTTAGTGATCTATTCGGATGGGTTTCAATCGGAGTTATTGATCTAGTGGGATGGGTATCAATAGGAGTTAGTGATCTAGAGGGATGGGTTTCAATGGGAGTTAGTGATCTGGATGGATGGGTTTCAATGGGAGTTAGTGATCTAGAGGGATTGTTTTCAATGGGAGTTAGTGATCTAGTCGGATGGGTTTCAATGGGAGAGTTAGTCATCTACAGGGATGGGTTTCAATAGGAGTTAGTGATCTAGAGGGATGGGTTTCAATGGGAGTTAGTGATCTAGAGGGATGGGTTTCAATGGGAGTTAGTGATCTGGAGGGATGGGTTTCAATGGGAGTTAGTGATCTAGTCGGATGCTTTTCAATGGGAGAGTTAGTGATCTAGAGGGATGGGTTTCAATGGGAGTTAGTGATCTAGTCGGATGGGTTTCAATGGGAAAGTTAGTCATCTACAGGGATGGGTTTCAATGGGAGTTAGTGATCTAGAGGGATGGTTTTCAATGGGAGTTAGTGATCTAGATTGATGGGTTTCAATTGGAGAGTTAGTGATCTAGAGGGATGGGTTTCAATGGGAGAGTTAGTGATCTAGAGGGATGGGTTTCAATGGGAGTTAGTGATCTAGAGGGATGGGTTTCATTGGGAGTTAATGATCTAGAGGAATGGGTTTCAATGGGAGTGTTACTGATCAAGAGGGATGAGTTTCAATGGGAGAGTTAGTGATCTAGAGGAATGGGTTTCAATTGGAGTGTTAGTGATCTAGTGAGATGGGTTTCAATGGGAGAGTTAGTGATCTAGATGGATGGGTTTCATTGGGAGTTAGTGATCTAGAGTGATGGGTTTCAATGGGAGTTAGTGATCTAGTCGGATATGTTTAAATGGGAGAGTTCGTGATCTAGAGAGATGAGTTTCAATGTGAGTAAGTGATCTAGAGAGATGAGTTTCTTTGGAAGTTAGTGATCTAGAGGGATGGGTTTCAATGGGAGTAATTAATCTAGAGGGATGGGTTTCAATGGGAGAGTTAGTGATCTAGAGGGATGGGTTTCAATGGGAGAGTTAGTGATCTAGAGAGATGGGTTTCAATGGGAGTTAGTGATCTAGAGGGATGGGTTCAATGGGAGTTAGTGATCTAGAGTGGTGGGTTTCAATGGGAGTTAGTGATCTTGAGGGATAATTTTCAATGGGAGAGTTAGTGATCTAGAGGGATAGGTTTAAATGGGAGTTAGTAATCTAGAGAGTTGGCTTTAAATGGGAGTTAGTGATCTAGAGAGATGGGTTTCAATAGGGAGAGTTAGTTATCTAGAGGGATCGGTTTCAATGGGTGAGTTCGTGATCTAGAGGGATGGGTTTCAATAGGAGTTAGTGATCTAGAGGGATGGGTTTCAATGGGATTTAGTGATCTAAAGGGATGGGTTTCAATGGGAGTAAGTGATCTAGAGAAATGGGTTTCAATGGGAGTAAGTGATCTAGAAGGATGGTTTTCAATGGGAGTTTGTGATCTAGAGAGATGGGTTTCAATGGGTGTTATTGATCTAGAGGGATGGGTTTCATTGGTCGATAGTGATCTAGAGGGAAGGGTTTCAATGGGAGTTAGTGATCTAGAGTGGTGGGTTTCAATGGGAGTTAGTGATCTTGAGGGATAATTTTCAATGGGAGAGTTAGTGATCTAGAGGGATAGGTTTAAAAAGGAGTTAGTAATCTAGAGGGTTGGCTTTAAATGGGAGTTAGTGATCTAGAGAGATGGGTTTCAAGGGGAAAGTTAGTGATGTAGAGGGATAGGTTTCAATGGGAGTTAGTGTTCTAGAGGGATGGGTTTCAATGGGTGAGTTAGTGATCTAGAGGGGTGGGTTTCAATGGGAGTTAGTGATCTAGAGGGATGGGTTTCAATGGGATTTAGTGATCTAAAGGGATGGGTTTCAATGGGAGTAAGTGATCTAGAGAAATGAGTTTCAATGGGAGTAAGTGATCTAGAAGGATGGGTTTCAATGGGAGTTAGTGATCTAGAGAGATGGGTTTCAATGGGTGTTATTGATCTAGAGGGATGGGTTTCATTGGTCGATAGTGATCTAGAGGGAAGGGTTTCAATCGGAGTTAGTGATCTAGAGGGATGGGTTTCAATGGGAGTTAGTGACCTAGAGAGATGGGATTCAATGGGAGTTAGTGATCTATTCGGATGGGTTTCAATCGGAGTTATTGATCTAGTGGGATGGGTATCAATAGGAGTTAGTGATCTAGAGGGATGGGTTTCAATGGGAGTTAGTGATCTGGATGGATGGGTTTCAATGGGAGTTAGTGATCTAGAGGGATTGTTTTCAATGGGAGTTAGTGATCTAGTCGGATGGGTTTCAATGGGAGAGTTAGTGATCTAGAGGGATGGGTTTCAATGGGAGTTAGTGATCTCGTCGGATGGGTTTCAATGGGAGAGTTAGTCATCTACAGGGATGGGTTTCAATGGGTGTTAGTGATCTAGAGGGATGGTTTTCAATGGGAGTTAGTGATCTAGAGAGATGGGGTTCAATGGGAGTTATTGATCTAGTGGGATGGGTTTCAATAGGAGTTAGTGATCTAGAGGGATGGGTTTCAATGGGAGTTAGTGATCTAGAGGGATGGGTTTCAATGGGAGTTAGTGATCTGGAGGGATGGGTTTCAATGGGAGTTAGTGATCTAGTCGGATGCGTTTCAATGGGAGAGTTAGTGATCTAGAGGGATGGGTTTCAATGGGAGTTAGTGATCTAGTCGGATGGGTTTCAGTGGGAGAGTTAGTTATCTAAAGGGATTGGTTTCAATGGGAGTTAGTGATCTAGAGGGATGGTTTTCAATGGGAGTTAGTGATCTAGATTGATGGGTTTCAATTGGAGAGTTAGTGATCTAGAGGGATGGGTTTCAATGGGAGAGTTAGTGATCTAGAGGAATGGGTTTCAATGGGAGTTAGTGATCTAGAGGGATGGGTTTCAATGGGAGTTAGTGATCTAGTCGGATGGGTTTCAATGGGAGAGTTAGTCATCTACAGGGATGGGTTTCAATGGGTGTTAGTGATCTAGAGGGATGGTTTTCAATGGGCGTTAGTGATCTAGAGAGATGGGTTTCAATGGGAGTTATTGATCTAGTGGGATGGGTTTCAATAGGAGTTACTGATGTAGAGGGATGGGTTTCAATGGGAGTTAGTGATCTAGAGGGATGGGTTTCAATGGGAGTTAGTGATCTAGAGGGATGGGTTTCAATGGGATTTAGCGATCTAAAGGGATGGGTTTCAATGGGAGTAAGTGATCTAGAGAAATGGGTTTCAATGGGAGTAAGTGATCTAGAAGGATGGGTTTCAATGGGAGTTAGTGATCTAGAGAGATGGGTTTCAATGGGTGTTATTGATCTAGAGGGATGGGTTTCATTGGTCGATAGTGATCTAGAGGGATGGGTTTCAATGGGAGTTAGTGATCTAGAGGGATGGGTTTCAATGGGATATAGTGATCTAAAGGGATGGGTTTCAATGGGAGTAAGTGATCTAGAGAAATGGGTTTCAATGGGAGTAAGTGATCTAGAAGGATGGGTTTCAATGGGAGTTAGTGTTCTAGAGAGATGGGTTTCAATGGGTGTTATTGATCTAGAGGGATGGGTTTCATTGGTCGATAGTGATCTAGAGGGAAGGGTTTCAATGGGAGTTAGTGACCTAGAGAGATGGGATTCAATGGGAGTTAGTGATCTATTCGGATGGGTTTCAATGGGAGTTATTGATCTAGTGGGATGGGTTTCAATAGGAGTTAGTGATCTAGAGGGATGGCTTTCAATGGGAGTTAGTGATCTGGAGGGATGGGTTTCAATGGGAGTAAGTGATCTAGAGGGATGGGTTTCAATGGGAGTTAGTGATCTAGAGAAATATGTTTCAATGGGAGAGTTAGTGATCTAGAGGGATGGGTTTCAATGGGATTTAGTGATCTAGAGGCATGGGTTATAGTGGGAGAGTTAATGATCTAGAGGGATGGGTTTCATTGGGAGTTAGTGATCTAGAGGGATGGGTTTCAATGGGAGAGTTAGTGATCTAGAGAGATGGGTTTCAATGGGAGTTAGTGATCTAGAGGGATGGGTTCAATGGGAGTTAGTGATCTAGAGTGGTGGGTTTCAATGGGAGTTAGTGATCTTGAGGGATAATTTTCAATGGGAGAGTTAGTGATCTAGAGGGATAGGTTTAAAAAGGAGTTAGTAATCTAGAGGATTGGCTTTAAATGGGAGTTAGTGATCTAGAGAGATGGGTTTCAATGGGAGAGTTAGTTATCTAGAGGGATCGGTTTCAATGGGTGAGTTAGTGATCTAGAGGGATGGGTTTCAATAGGAGTTAGTGATCTAGACTGATGGGTTTCAAGGGGAAAGTTAGTGATCTAGAGGGATAGGTTTCAATGGGAGTTAGTGTTCTAGAGGGATGGGTTTCAATGGGTGAGTTTGTGATCTAGAGGGGTGGGTTTCAATGGGAGTAAGTGATCTAGAGGGATGGGTTTCAATGGGATTTAGTGATCTAAAGGGATGGGTTTCAATGGGAGTAAGTGATCTAGAGAAATGGGTTTCAATGGGAGTAAGTGATCTAGAAGGATGGGTTTCAATGGGAGTTTGTGATCTAGAGAGATGGGTTTCAATGGGTGTTATTGATCTAAAGGGATGGGTTTCATTGGTCGATAGTGATCTAGAGGGAAGGGTTTCAATCGGAGTTAGTGATCTAGAGGGATGGGTTTCAATGGGAGTTAGTGACCTAGAGAGATGGGAATCAATGGGAGTTAGTGATCTATTCGGATGGGTTTCAATCGGAGTTATTGATCTAGTGGGATGGGTTTCAATAGGAGTTAGTGATCTAGAGGGATGGGTTTCAATGGGAGTTAGTGATCTGGATGTTTGGGTTTCAATGGGAGTTAGTGATCTAGAGAGATGGGTTTCAATGGGAGTTAGTGATCTAGTCGGATGGGTTTCAATGGGAGAGTTAGTGATCTAGAGGGATGGGTTTCAATGGGAGTTAGTGATCTAGTCGGATGGGTTTCAATGGGAGAGTTAGTCATCTACAGGGATGGGTTACAATGGGTGTTAGTGATCTAGAGGGATGGTTTTCAATGGGAGTTAGTGATCTAGAGTGATGGGTTTCAATGGGAGTTATTGATCTAGTGGGATGGGTTTCAATAGGAGTTAGTTATCTAGAGGGATGGGTTTCAATAGGAGTTAGTGATCTAGAGGGATGGGTTTCAATGGGTGTTTGTGATCTGGAGGGATGGGTTTCAATGGGAGTTAGTGATCTAGTCGGATGCGTTTCAATGGGAGAGTTAGTGATCTAGAGGGATGGTTTTCAATGGGAGTTAGTGATCTAGTCGGATGGGTTTCAATGGGAGAGTTAGTTATCTAAAGGGATGGGTTTCAATGGGAGTTAGTGATCTAGAGGGATGGTTTTCAATGGGAGTTAGTGATCTAGATTGATGGGTTTCAATTGGAGAGTTAGTGATCTAGAGGGATGGGTTTCAATGGGAGAGTTAGTGATCTAGAAGAATGGGTTTCAATGGGAGTTAGTGATCTAGAGGGATGGGTTTCATTGGGAGTTAATGATCTAGAGGAATGGGTTTCAATGGGAGTGTTACTGATCAAGAGGGATGAGTTTCAATGGGAGAGTTAGTGATCTTGAGGAATGGGTTTCAATGGGAGTGTTAGTGATCTAGTGAGATGGGTTTCAATGGGAGAGTTTGTGATCTAGATGGATGGGTTTCATTGGGAGTTAGTGATCTAGAGAGATGGGTTTCAATGGGAGTTAGTGATCTAGTCGGATGTGTTTAAATGGGAGAGTTCGTGATCTAGAGACATGAGTTTCAATGGGAGTATGTGATCTAGAGAGATGAGTTTCTTTGGGAGTTAGTGATCTAGAGGGATGGGTTTCAATGGGAGAGTTAGTGATCTAGAGGGATGGGTTTCAATGGGAATTAGTGATCTAGAGGGATGGGTTTCAATGCGAGTTAGTTATCTAGAGACATATGTTTCAATGGGAGAGTTAATGATCTAGAGGGATGGGTTTCAATGGGAGAGTTAATGATCTAGAGGGATGGGTT
Source organism: Cetorhinus maximus (assembly GCF_964194155.1). NCBI lineage: Eukaryota > Metazoa > Chordata > Chondrichthyes > Lamniformes > Cetorhinidae > Cetorhinus > Cetorhinus maximus. Next base: position 289,672 of record NW_027596347.1, read on the forward strand.
TCAATGGGAGAGTTAGTGTTCTAGAGGGATTGGTTTCAATGGTAGTTAGTGATCTAGAGGGATGGGTTTCAATGGGAGTTAGTGATCTAGAGGGATGGGTTTCAATGGGAGAGTTAGTGCTCTTGAGGGATGGGTTTCAATGGGAATTGGTGATCTAGAGGGATAGGTTTAAATGGGAGTTAGTAATCTAGAGGGTTGGCTTTAAATGGGAATTAGTGATCTAGAGAGATGGGATTCAATGGGAGAGTTAGTTATCTAGAGGGATCGGTTTCAATGGGTGAGTTAGTGATCTAGAGGGATGGGTTTCAATAGGAGTTAGTGATCTAGACTGATGGGTTTCAAGGGGAAAATTAGTGATCTAAAGGGATAGGTTTCAATGGGAGTTAGTGATCTAGAGGGATGGGTTTCAATGGGTGAGTTAGTGATCTAGAGGGATAGGTTTCAATGGGAGTTAGTGATCTAGAAGGAAGGGTTTCAATGGGAGTTAGTGATCTAGAGGGCTGGGTTTCAATGGTAGTTAGTGATCTAGAGGGATGGTTTTCAATCGGAGTTAGAGATCTAGAGGGATGGGTTTCAATGGGAGTTAGTGATCTAGAGGGATGGATTTCAATGGGATTTTGCGATCTAGTGGGATGGTTTTCAATGGTATTTAGTGATATAGAGGGATGGTTTTCAATGGGAGTAAGTGATCTAGAGGAATGAGTTTCAATGATAGTGATCTAGAGGGGTGGGTTTCAATGGGAGTTAGTGATCTAGAGGGATGGGTTTCAATGGGATTTAGTGATCTAGAGGGATGGGTTTCAATGGGAGTTAGTGATCTAGAGAAATGGGTTTCAATGGGAGTAAGTGATCTAGAGGGATGGGTTTCAATGGGAGTTAGTGATCCAGAGAGATGGGTTTCAATGGGTGTTATTGATCTAGAGGGATGGGTTTCATTGGTCGAATGTGATCTAGAGGGAAGGGTTTCAATCGGAGTTAGTGATCTAGTCGGATGGGTTTCAATGGGAGTTAGTGATCTAGAGAGAAGGGTTTCAATGGGAGTTATTGATCTAGTGGGATGGGTTTCAATAGGAGTTAGTGATCTAGAGGGATGGGTTTCAATGGGAGTTAGTGATCTAGAGGGATGGGTTTCAATGGGAGTTAGTGATCTAGAGGGATGGGTTTCAATGGGAGTTAGTGATCTAGTCGGATGGGTTTCAATGGGAGAGTTAGTGATCTAGAGGGATGGGTTTCAATGGGAGTTAGTGATCAAGTCGGATGGGTTTCAATGGGAGAGTTAGTCATCTACAGGGATGTGTTTCAATGGGAGTTAGTGATCTAGAGGGATGGTTTTCAATGGGAGTTAGTGATCTAGATTGATGGGTTTCAATTGGAGAGTTAGTGATCTAGAGGGATGGGTTTCAATGAGAGAGTTAGTGATCTAGAGGGATGGGTTTCAATGGGAGTTAGTGATCTAGAGGGCTGGGTTTCAATGGGAGAGTTAGTGATGTAGAGGGATGGGTTTCATTGGGAGTTAATGATCTAGAGGAATGGGTTTCAATGGGAGTGTTACTGATCAAGAGGGATGAGTTTCAATGGGAGTGTTAGTGATCTAGAGGAATGGGTTTCAATGGGAGTGCTAGTGGTCTAGTGAGATGGGTTTCAATGGGAGAGTTAGTGATCTAGATGGATGGGTTTCATTGGGAGTTAGCGATCTAGAGAGATGGGTTTCAATGGGAGTTAGTGATCTAGTCGGATGTGTTTAAATGGGAGAGTTCGTGATCTAGAGAGATGAGTTTCAATGTGAGTAAGTGATCTAGAGAGATGAGTTTCTTTGGGAGTTAGTGATCTAGAGGGATGGGTTTCAATGGGAGTTATTAATCTAGAGGGATGGGTTTCAATGGGAGAGTTAGTGATCTAGAGGGATGGGTTTCAATGGGAATTAGTGATCTAGAGGGATGGGTTTCAATGGGAGTTAGTTATCTAGAGAAATATGTTTCAATGGGAGAGTTAGTGATCTAGAGGGATGGGTTTCAATGGGAGAGTTAGTGATCTAGAGGGATTGGTTTCAATGGGAGTTAGTGATCTAGAGGGATGGATTTCAATGGGAGTTAGTGATCTGGAGGGATGGGTTTCAATGGTTGAGTTAGTGCTCTTGAGGGATGGGTTTCAATGGGAATTAGTGATCTCAAGAGATGGGTTTGAATGGGTGAGTTAGTGATCAAGAGAGATGGGTTTCAATGGGAGAGTTAGTGATCTAGAGGCATCGGTTTAAATGGGAGAGTTGGTGATCTAGAGGGATGGGTTTCAATGGGAGTTAGTGATCTAGAGAAATATGTTTCAATGGGAGAGTTAGTGATATAGAGGGATGGGTTTCAATGGCAGTTAGTGATCTAGAGGCATGGGTTTCAGTGGGAGAGTTAATGATCTAGAGGGATGGGTTTCAATGGGAGTTAGTGATCTAGAGCGATGGGTTTCAAGGGAAGAGTTAGTGATCTAGAGAGATGGGTTTCATTGGGAGTTAGTGATCTAGAGGGATGGGTTCAATGTGAGTTAGTGATCTAGAGTGGTGGGTTTCAATGGGAGTTAGTGATCTTGAGGGATAATTTTCAATGGGAGAGTTAGTGATCTAGAGGGATAGGTTTAAATGGGAGTTAGTAATCTAGAGAGCTTGCTTTAAATGGGAGTTAGTGATCTAGAGAGATGGGTTTCAATGGGAGAGTTAGTTATCTAGAGGGATCGGTTTCAATGGGTGAGTTAGTGATCTAGAGGGATGGGTTTCAATAGGAGTTAGTGATCTAGACTGATGGGTTTCAAGGGGAAAGTTAGTGATCTAGAGGTATAGGTTTCAATGGGAGTTAGTGATCTAGAGGGATGGGTTTCAATGGGTGAGTTAGTGATCTAGAGGGATAGGTTTCAATGGGAGTTAGTGATCTAGAGGGAAGGGTTTCAATGGGAGTTAGTGATCTAGAGGGCTGGGTTTCAATGGGAGTTAGTAATCTAGAGGGATGGTTTTCAATCGGAGTTAGAGATCTAGAGGGATGGGTTTCAATGGGAGTTAGTGATCTAGAGGGATGGATTTCAATGGGATTTTGCGATCTAGTGGGATGGTTTTCAATGGTATTTACTGAACTAGAGGGATGGTTTTCAATGGGAGTTAGTGATCTAGAGGAATGAGTTTCAATGAGAGTTAGTGATCTAGAGGGGTGGGTTTCAATGGGAGTTAGCGATATAGAGGGATGGGTTTCAATGGGATTTAGTGATCTAGAGGGATGGGTTTCAATGGGAGTTAGTGATCTAGAGAAATGGGTTTCAATGGGAGTAAGTGATCTAGAGGGATGGATTTCAATGGGATTTTGCGACCTAGTGGGATGGTTTTCAATGGTATTTAGTGATCTAGAGGGATGGTTTACAATGGGAGTTAGTGATCTAGAGGAATGAGTTTCAATGATAGTTAGTGATCTAGAGGGGTGGGTTTCAATGGGATAGTTAGTGATCTAGAGGGATGGGTTTCAATGGGATTTAGTGATCTAAAGGGATGGGTTTCAATGGGAGTAAGTGATCTAGAGAAATGGGTTTCAATGGGAGTAAGTGATCTAGAAGGATGGGTTTCAATGGGAGTTTGTGATCTAGAGAGATGGGTTTCAATGGGAGTTATTGATCTAGAGGGATGGGTTTCATTGGTCGATAGTGATCTAGAGGGAAGGGTTTCAATCGGAGTTAGTGATCTAGAGGGATGGGTTTCAATGGGAGTTAGTGACCTAGATAGATGGGATAAAATGGGAGTTAGTGATCTATTCGGATGGGTTTCAATGGGAGTTATTGATCTAGTGGGATGGGTTTCAATAGGAGTTAGTGATCTAGAGGGATGGGTTACAATGGGAGTTAGTGATCTGGATGGATGGGTTTCAATGGGAGTTAGTGATCGAGAGGGATGGGTTTCAATGGGAGTTAGTGATCTAGTCGGATGGGTTTAAATGGGACAGTTAGTGATCTAGAGGGATGGGTTTAAATGGGAGTTAGTGATCTAGTCGAATGGGTTTCAATGGGAGAGTTAGTCATCTACAGGGATGGGTTTCAATGGGTGTTAGTGTTCTAGAGGGATGGTTTTCAATGGGAGTTAGTGATCGAGAGAGATGGGTTTCAATGGGAGTTATTGATCTAGTGGGATGGGTTTCAATAGGAGTTAGTGATCTAGAGGGATGGGTTTCAATGGGAGTTAGTGATCTAGAGGGATGGGTTTCAATGGGAGTTAGTGATCTGGAGGAATGGGTTTCAATGAGAGTTAGTGATCTAGTCGGATGCGTTTCAATGGGAGAGTTAGTGATCTAGAGGGATGGGTTTCAATGGGAGTTAGTGATCTAGTCGGATGCGTTTCAATGGGAGAGTTAGTGATCTAGAGGGATGGGTTTCAATGGGAGTTAGTGATCTAGTCGGATGGGTTTCAATGGGAGAGTTAGTCATCTAAAGGGATGCGTTTCAATGGGAGTTAGTGATCTAGAGGGATGGTTTTCAATGGGAGTTAGTGATCTAGATTGATGGGTTTCAATTGGAGAGTTAGTGATCTAGAGGGATGGGTTTCAATGGGAGAGTTAGTGATCTAGAGGAATGGGTTTCAATGAGAGTTAGTGATCTAGAGGGATGGGTTTCATTGGGAGTTAATGATCTAGAGGAATGGGTTTCAATGGGAGTGTTACTGATCAAGAGGGATGAGTTTCAATGCGAGAGTTAGTGATCTAGAGGAATGGGTTTCAATGGGAGTGTTAGTGATCTAGTGAGATGGGTTTCAATGGGAGAGTTAGTGATCTAGATGGATGGGTTTCATTGGGAGTTAGTGATCTAGAGTGATGGGTTTCAATGGGAGTTAGTGATCTAGTCGGATGTGTTTAAATGGGAGAGTTCGTGATCTAGAGAGATGAGTTTCTTTGGGAGTTAGAGATCTAGAGGGATGGGTTTCAATGGGAGAGTTAGTGATCTAGAGGGATGGGTTTCAATGGGAATTAGTGATCTAGAGGGATGGGTTTCAATGGGAGTTAGTTATCTAGAGACATATGTTTCAATGGGAGAGTTAGTGATCTAGAGGGATGGGTTACAATGGGAGAGTTAGTGATCTAGAGGGATTGGTTTCAATGGGAGTTAGTGATCTAGAGGGATGGGTTTCAATGGGAGTTAGTGATCTAGAGGGATGGGTTTTAATGGGAGAGTTAGTGCTCTTGAGGGATGGGTTTCAATGGGAATTGGTGATCTAGAGGGATAGGTTTAAATGGGAGTTAGTAATCTAGAGGGTTGGCTTTAAATGGGAGTTAGTGATCTAGAGAGATGGGTTTCAATGGGAGAGTTAGTTATCTAGAGGGATCGGTTTCAATGGGTGAGTTAGTGATCTAGAGGGATGGGTTTCAATAGGAGTTAGTGATCTAGACTGATGGGTTTCAAGGGGAATGTTAGTGATCTAAAGGGATAGGTTTCAATGGGAGTTAGTGATCTAGAGGGATGGGTTTCAATGGGTGTGTTAGTGATCTAGAGGGATAGGTTTCAATGGGAGTTAGTGATCTAGAGGGAAGGGTTTCAATGGGAGTTAGTGATCTAGAGGGCTGGGTTTCAATGGGAGTTAGTGATCTAGAGGGATGGTTTTCAGTCGGAGTTAGAGATCTAGAGGGATGGGTTTCAATGGGAGTTAGTGATCTAGAGGGATGGATTTCAATGGGATTTTGCGATCTAGTGGGATGGTTTTCAATGGTATTTAGTGATCTAGAGGGATGGTTTTCAATGGGAGTTAGTGATCTAGAGGAATGAGTTTCAATGATAGTTATCTAGAGGGGTGGGTTTCAATGGGAGTTAGTGATCCAGAGGGATGGGTTTCAATGGGATTTAGTGATCTAGAGGGATGGGTTTCAATGGGAGTTAGTGATCTAGAGAAATGGGTTTCAATGGGAGTAAGTGATCTAGAGGGATGGGTTTCAATGGGAGTTAGTGATCTAGAGAGATGGGTTTCAATGGGTGTTATTGATCTAGAGGGATGGGTTTCATTGGTCGATAGTGATCTAGAGGGAAGGGTTTCAATCGGAGTTAGTGATCTAGTCGGATGGGTTTCAATGGGAGTTAGTGATCTAGAGATATGGGTTTCAATGGGAGTTATTGATCTAGTGGGATGGGTTTCAATAGGAGTTAGTGATCTAGAGGGATGGGTTTCAATGGGAGTTAGTGATCTAGAGGGATGGGTTTCAATGGGAGTTAGTGATCTAGAGGGATGGGTTTCAATGGGAGTTAGTGATCTAGTCGGATGGGTTTCAATGGGAGAGTTAGTGATCTAGAGGGATGGGTATTATATGGGAGTTAGTGATCTAGTCGGATGGGTTTCAATGGGAGAGTTAGTCATCTACAGGGATGGGTTTCAATGTGAGTTAGTGATCTAGAGGGATGGTTTTCAATGGTAGTTAGTGATCTAGATTGATGGGTTTCAATTGGAGAGTTAGTGATCTAGAGGGATGGGTTTCAATGAGAGAGTTAGTGATCTAGAGGGATGGGTTTCAATGGGAGTTAGTGATCTAGAGGGATGGGTTTCAATGGGAGAGTTAGTGATGTAGAGGGCTGGGTTTCATTGGGAGTTAATGATCTAGAGGAATGGGTTTCAATGGGAGTGTTACTGATCAAGAGGGATGAGTTTCAATGGGAGTGTTAGTGATCTAGAGGAATGGGTTTCAATGGGAGTGCTAGTGGTCTAGTGAGCTGGGTTTCAATGGGAGAGTTAGTGATCTAGATGGATGGGTTTCATTGGGAGTTAGTGATCTAGAGAGATGGGTTTCAATGGGAGTTAGTGATCTAGTCGGATGTGTTTAAATGGGAGAGTTCGTGATCTAGAGAGATGAGTTTCAATGTGAGTAAGTGATCTAGAGAGATGAGTTTCTTTGGGAGTTAGTGATCTAGAGGGATGGGTTTCAATGGGAGTTATTAATCTAGAGGGATGGGTTTCAATGGGAGAGTTAGTGATCTAGAGGGATGGGTTTCAATGGGAATTAGTGATCTAGAGGGATGGGTTTCAATGGGAATTAGTGATCTAGATAAATATGTTTCAATGGGAGAGTTAGTGATCTAGAGGGATGGGTTTCAATGGGAGAGTTAGTGATCTAGAGGGATTGGTTTCAATGGGAGTTAGTGATCTAGAGGGATGGGTTTCAATGGGAGTTAGTGATCTGGAGGGATGGGTTTCAATGGGTGAGTTAGTGCTCTTGAGGGATGGGTTTCAATGGGAATTAGTGATCTCAAGAGATGGGTTTCAATGGGAGAGTTAGTGATCAAGAGAGATGGGTTTCAATGGGAGAGTTAGTGATCTAGAGGCATCGGTTTAAATGGGAGAGTTGGTGATCTAGAGGGATGGGTTTCAATGGGAATTAGTGATCAAGAGGGATGGGTTTCAATGGGAGTTAGTGATCTAGAGAAATATGTTTCAATGGGAGAGTTAGTGATCTAGAGGGATGGGTTTCAATGGCAGTTAGTGATCTAGAGGCATGGGTTACAGTGGGAGAGTTAATGATCTAGTGGGATGGGTTTCAATTGGATTTAGTGATCTAGAGGGATGGGTTTCAAGGGGAGAGTTAGTGATCTAGAGAGATGGGTTTCAATGGGAGTTAGTGATCTAGAGGGATGGGTTCAATGGGAGTTAGTGATCTAGAGTGGTGGGTTTCAATGGGAGTTAGTGTTCTTGAGGGATAATTTTCAATGGAGAGTTAGTGATCTAGAGGGATAGGTTTAAATGGGAGTTAGTAATCTAGAGAGTTTGCTTTAAATGGGAGTTAGTGATCTAGAGAGATGGGTTTCAATGGGAGAGTTAGTTATCTAGAGGGATCGGTTTCAATGGGTGAGTTAGTGATCTAGAGGGATGGGTTTCAATAGGAGTTAGTGATCTAGACTGATGGGTTTCAAGGGGAAAGTTAGTGATCTAGAGGGATAGGTTTCAATGGGAGTTAGTGATCTAGAGAGATGGGTTTCAATGGGAGAGTTAGTCATCTACAGGGATGGGTTTCAATGGGATTTAGTGATCTAGATGCATGGGTTTTAGTGGGAGAGTTAATGATCTAGAGGTATGGGTTTCAATGGGAGTTAGTGATCTAGAGGGATGGGTTTCAATGGGAGAGTTAGTGATCTAGAGAGATGGGTTTCAAAGGGAGTTAGTGAACTAGAGGGATGGGTTCAATGGGAGTTAGTGATCTTGAGGGATAATTTTTAATGGGAGAGTTGGTGATCTAGAGGGCTGGGTTTCAATGGGAGTTAGTGATCTAGAGGGATGGTTTTCAATCGGAGTTAGAGATCTAGAGGGATGTGTTTCAATGGGAGTTAGTGATCTAGAGGGATGGATTTCAATGGGATTGTGCGATCTAGTGGGATGGTTTTCAATGGTATTTAGTGATCTAGACGGATGGTTTACAATGGGAGTTAGTGATCTAGAGGAATGAGTTTCAATGATAGTTAGTGATCTAGAGGGGTGGGTTTCAATGGGAGTTAGTGATCTAGAGGGATGGGTTTCAATGCGATTTAGTGATCTAAAGGGATGGGTTTCAATGGGAGTAAGTGATCTAGAGAAATGGGTTTCAATGGGAGTAAGTGATCTAGAAGGATGGGTTTCAATGGGAGTTAGTGATCTGGAGAGATGGGTTTCAATGGGTGTTATTGATCTAGAGGGATGGGTTTCATTGGTCGATAGTGATCTAGAGGGAAGTGTTTCAATGGGAGTTAGTGACCCAGAGAGATGGGATTCAATGGGAGTTAGTGATCTATTCGGATGGGTTTCAATGGGAGTTATTGATCTAGTGGGATGGGTTTCAATAGGAGTTAGTGATCTAGAGGGATGGCTTTCAATGGGAGATAGTGATCTGGAGGGATGGGTTTTAATGGGAGTTAGTGATCTAGAGGGATGGGTTTCAATGGGAGTTAGTGATCTAGAGAAATATGTTTCAATGGGAGAGTTAGTGATCTAGAGGGATGGGTTTCAATGGGATATAGTGATCTAGAGGCATGGGTTTTAGTGGGAGAGTTAATGATCTAGAGGGATGGGTTTCCATGGGAGTTAGTGATCTAGAGGGATGGGTTTCAATGGGAGAGTTAGTGATCTAGAGAGATGGGTTTCAATGGGAGTTAGTGATCTAGAGGGATGGGTTCAATGGGAGTTAGTGATCTAGAGTGGTGGGTTTCAATGGGAGTTAGTGATCTTGAGGGATAATTTTTAATGGGAGAGTTAGTGATTTAGAGGGATAGGTTTAAATGGGAGTTAGTAATCTAGAGAGTTTGCTTTAAATGGGAGTTAGTGATCTAGAGAGATGGGTTTCAATGGGAGAGTTAGTTATCTAGAGGGATCGGTTTCAATGGGTGAGTTAGTGATCTAGAGGGATGGGTTTCAATAGGAGTTAGTGATCTAGACTGATGGGTTTCACGGGGAAAGTTAGTGATCTAGAGGGATAGGTTTCAATGGGAGTTAGTGTTCTAGAGGGATGGGTTTCAATGGGTGAGTTAGTGATCTAGAGGGATAGGTTTCAATGGGAGTTAGTGATCTAGAGGGAAGGGTTTCAATGGGAGATAGTGATCTAGAGGGCTGGGTTTCAATGGGAGTTTTTGATCTAGAGGGATGGTTTTCAACAGGAGTTAGAGATCTCGAGGGATGGGTTTCAATGGGAGTTAGTGATCTAGAGGGATGGATTTCAATGGGATTTTGCGATCTAGTGGGATGGTTTTCAATGGTATTTAGTGATCTAGTGGGATGGTTTACAATGGGAGTTAGTGATCTAGAGGAATGAGTTTCAATGTTAGTTAGTGATCTAGAGGGGTGGGTTTCAATCGGAGTTAGGGATCTAGAGGGATGGGTTTCAATGGGATATAGTGATCTAAAGGGATGGGTTTCAATGGGAGTAAGTGATCTAGAGAGATTGGTTTCAATGGGTGTTATTGATCTAGAGGGATGGGATTCATTGGTCGATAGTGATCTAGAGGGAAGGGTTTCAATCGGAGTTAGTGATCTAGAGGGATGGGTTTCAATGGGAGTTAGTGACCTAGAGAGATGGGATTCAATGGGAGTTAGTGATCTATTCGGATGGGTTTCAATGGGAGTTATTGATCTAGTGGGATGGGATTCAATAGGAGTTAGTGATCTAGAGGGATGGGTTTCAATGGGAGTTAGTGATCTGGATGGATGGGTTTCAATGGGAGTTAGTGATCTAGAGGGATGGGTTTCAATGGGAGTTAGTGATCTAGTCGGATGGGTTACAATGGGAGAGTTAGTCATCTACAGGGATGGGTTTCAATGGGAGTTAGTGATCTAGAGGGATGGTTTTCAATGGGAGTTAGTGATCTAGATTGATGGGTTTCAATTGGAGAGTTAGTGATCTAGAGGGATGGGTTTCAATGGGAGAGTTAGTGATCTAGAGGGATGGGTTTCAATGGGAGTTAGTGATCTAGAGGGATGGGTTTCATTGGGAGTTAATGATCTAGAGGAAAGGGTTTCAATGGGAGTGTTACTGATCAAGAGGGATGAGTTTCAAAGGGAGAGTTAGTGATCTAGAGGAATGGGTTTCAATTGGAGTGTTAGTGATCTAGTGAGATGGGTTTCAATGGGAGAGTTAGTGATCTAGATGGATGGGTTTCATTGGGAGTTAGTGATCTAGAGTGATGGGTTTCAATGGGAGTTAGTGATCTAGTCGGATGTGTTTAAATGGGAGAGTTCGTGATCTAGAGAGATGAGTTTCAATGGGAGTAAGTGATCTAGAGAGATGAGTTTCTTTGGGAGTTAGTGATCTAGAGGGATGGGTTTCAATGGGAGAGTTAGTGATCTAGAGGGATGGGTTTCAATGGGAATTAGTGATCTAGAGGGATGGGTTTCAATGGGAGTTAGTTATCTAGAGACATATGTTTCAATGGGAGAGTTAGTGATCTAGAGGGATGGGTTTCAATGGGAGAGTTAGTGATCTAGAGGGATTGGTTTCAATGGGAGTTAGTGATCTAGAGGGATGGGTTTCAATGGGAGTTAGTGATCTAGAGGGATGGGTTTCAATGGGAGAGTTAGTGCTCTTGAGGGATGGGTTTCAATGGGAATTAGTGATCTAGAGGGATAGGTTTAAATGGGAGTTACTAATCTAGAGGGTTGGCTTTAAATGGGAGTTAGTGATCCAGAGAGATGGGTTTCAATGGGAGAGTTAGTTATCTAGAGGGATCGGTTTCAATGGATGAGTTAGTGATCTAGAGGGATGGGTTTCAATAGGAGTTAGTGATCTAGACTGATGGGTTTCAAGGGGAAAGTTAGTGATCTAAAGGGATAGGTTTCAATGGGAGTTAGTGATCTAGAGGGATGGGTTTCAACGGGTGAGTTAGTGATCTAGAGGGATAGGTTTCAATGGGAGTTAGTGATCTAGAGAAATGGGTTTCAATGGGAGTAAGTGATCTAGAGGGCTGGGTTTCAATGGGAGTTAGTGATCTAGAGGGATGGTTTTCAATCGGAGTTAGAGATCTAGAGGAATGGTTTCAATGGGAGTTAGTGATCTAGAGTGATGGATTTCAATGGGATTTTGCGATCTAGTGGGATGGTTTTCAATGGTATTTAGTGATCTAGAGGGATGGGTTTCAATGGGAGTTAGTGATCTAGAGGAATGAGTTTCAATGATAGTGATCTAGAGGGGTGGGTTTGAATGGGACTTAGTGATCTAGAGGGATGGGTTTCAATGGGATTTAGTGATCTAGAGGGATGGGTTTCAATGGGAGTTAGTGGTCTAGAGAAATGCGTTTCAATGGGAGTAAGTGATCTAGAGGGATGGGTTTCAATGGGAGTTAGTGATCTAGAGAGATGGGTTTCAATGGGTGTTATTGATCTAGAGGGATGGGTTTCATTGGTCGATAGTGATCTAGAGGGAAGGGTTTCAATCGGAGTTAGTGATCTAGTCGGATGGGTTTCAATGGGAGTTAGTGATCTAGAGAGATGGGTTTCAATGGGAGTTATTGATCTAGTGGGTTGGGTTTCAATAGGAGTTAGTGATCTAGAGGGATGGGTTTCAATGGGAGTTTGTGATCTAGAGGGATGAGTTTCTTTGGGAGTTAGTGATCTAGAGGGATGGGTTTCTATGGGAGTTAGTGATCTAGTCGGATGGGTTTCAATGGGAGAGTTAGTGATCTAGAGGGATGGGTTTCAATGGGAGTTAGTGATCTAGTCGGATGGGTTTCAATGGGAGAGTTAGTCATCTACAGGGATGGGTTTCAATGGGAGTTAGTGATCTAGAGGGATGGTTTTCAATGGGAGTTAGTGATCTAGATTGATGGGTTTCAATTGGAGAGTTAGTGATCTAGAGGGATGGGTTTCAATGAGAGAGTTAGTGATCTAGAGCGATGGGTTTCAATGGGAGTTAGTGATCTAGAGGGATGGGTTTCAATGGGAGAGTTAGTGATCTAGAGGGATGGGTTTCATTGGGAGTTAATGATCTAGAGGAATGGGTTTCAATGGGAGTGTTACTGATCAAGAGGGATGAGTTTCAATGGGAGTGTTAGTGATCTAGAGGAATGGGTTTCAATGGGAGTGCTAGTGGTCGAGTGAGATGGGTTTCAATGGGAGAGTTAGTGATCTAGATGGATGGGTTTCATTGGGAGTTAGTGATCTAGAGAGATGGGTTTCAATGGGAGTTAGTGATCTAGTCGGATGTGTTTAAATGGGAGAGTTCGTGATCTAGAGAGATGAGTTTCAATGTGAGTAAGTGATCTAGAGAGATGAGTTTCTTTGGGAGTTAGTGATCTAGAGGGATGGGTTTCAATGGGAGTTATTAATCTAGAGGGATGGGTTTCAATGGGAGAGTTAGTGATCTAGAGGGATGGGTTTCAATGTGAATTAGTGATCTAGAGGGATGGGTTTCAATGGGAGTTAGTTATCTAGACAAATATGTTTCAATGGGAGAGTTAGTGATCTAGAGGGATGGGGTTCAATGGGAGAGTTAGTGATCTAGAGGGATTGGTTTCAATGGGAGTTAGTGATCTGGAGGGATGGGTTTCAATGGGTGAGTTAGTGCTCTTGAGGGATGGGTTTCAATGGGAATTAGTGATCTCAAGAGATGGGTTTCAATGGGTGAGTTAGTGATCAAGAGAGATGGGTTTCAATGGGAGAGTTAGTGATCTAGAGGCATCGGTTTAAATGGGAGAGTTGGTGATCTAGAGGGATGGGTTTCAATGGGAATTAGTGATCAAGAGGGATGGGTTTCAATGGGAGAGTTAGTGATCTAGAGGGATGGGTTCAATGGGAGTTAGTGATCTAGAGTGGTGGGTTTCAATGGGAGTTAGTGATCTTGAGGGATAATTTTCATTGGGAGAGTTAGTGATCTAGAGGGATAGGTTTAAATGGGAGTTAGCAATCTAGAGAGCTTGCTTTAAATGGGAGTTAGTGATCTAGAGAGATGGGTTTCAATGGGAGAGTTAGTTATCTAGAGGGATCGGTTTCAATTGGTGAGTTAGTGATCTAGAGGGATGGGTTTCAATAGGAGTTAGTGATCTAGACTGATGGGTTTCAAGGGGAAAGTTAGTCATCTAGAGGGATAGGTTTCAATGGGAGTTAGTGATCAAGAGGGATGGGTTTCAATGGGTGAGTTAGTGATCTAGAGGGATAGGTTTCAATGGGAGTTAGTGATCTAGAGGGATGGGTTTCAATGGGAGTTAGTGATCTAGAGGGCTGGGTTTCAATGGGAGTTAGTAATCTAGAGGGATGGTTTTCAATCGGAGTTAGAGATCTAGAGGGATGGGTTTCAATGGGAGTTAGTGATCTAGAGGGATGGATTTCAATGGGATTTTGCGATCTAGTGGGATGGATTTCAATGGTATTTACTGAACTAGAGGGATGGTTTTCAATGGGAGTTAGTGATCTAGAGGAATGAGTTTCAATGATAGTTAGTGATCTAGAGGGGTGGGTTTCAATGGGAGTTAGTGATCTAGAGGGATGGGCTTCAATGGGATTTAGTGATCTAGAGGGATGGGTTTCAATGGGAGTTAGTGATCTAGAGAAATGGGTTTCAATGGGAGTTAGTGATCTAGAGGGATGGATTTCAATGGGATTTTGCGATCTAGTGGGATGGATTTCAATGGTATTTACTGAACTAGAGGGATGGTTTTCAATGGGAGTTAGTGATCTAGAGGAATGAGTTTCAATGATAGTTAGTGATCTAGAGGGGTGGGTTTCAATGGGAGTTAGTGATCTAGAGGGATGGGCTTCAATGGGATTTAGTGATCTAGAGGGATGGGTTTCAATGGGAGTTTGTGATCTAGAGAGATGGGTTTCAATGGGTGTTATTGCTCTAGAGGGATGGGTTTCATTGGTCGATAGTGATCTAGAGGGAAGGGTTTCAATCGGAGTTAGTGATCTAGAGGGGTGGGTTTCAATGGGAGTTAGTGATCTAGAGAGATGGGTTTCAATGGGAGTTAGTGATCTAGAGGGATGGGATTCAATGGGAGTTAGTGATCTATGCGGATGGGTTTCAATGGGAGTTATTTATCTAGTGGGATGGGTTTCAATAGGAGTTAGTGATCTAGAGGGATGGGTTTCAATGGGAGTTAGTGATCTGGAGGGATGGGTTTCAATGGGAGTTAGTGATCTAGAGGGATGGGTTTCAATGGGAGTTAGTGATCTAGTCGGATGGGTTTCAATGGGAGAGTTAGTGATCTAGAGGGATGGGTTTCAATGGGAGTTAGTGATCTAGTCGGATGGGTTTCAATGGGAGAGTTAGTCATCTACAGGGATGGGTTTCAATGGGTGTTAGTGATCTAGAGGGATGGTTTTCAATGGGAGTTAGTGATCTAGAGAGATGGGTTTCAATGGGAGTTATTGATCTAGTGGGATGGGTTTCAATAGGAGTTAGTGATCTAGAGGGATGGGTTTCAATGGGAGTTAGTGATCTAGAGGGATGGGTTTCAATGGGAGTTAGTGATCTGGAGGGATGGGTTTCAATGGGAGTTAGTGATCTAGAGGGATGGATTTCAATGGGATTTTGCGATCTAGTGGGATGGATATCAATGGTATTTACTGAACTAGAGGGATGGTTTTCAATGGGAGTTAGTGATCTAGAGGAATGAGTTTCAATGATAGTTAGTGATCTAGAGGGGTGGGTTTCAATGGGAGTTAGTGATATAGAGGGATGGGCTTCAATGGGATTTAGTGATCTAGAGGGATGGGTTTCAATGGGAGTTAGTGATCTAGAGAAATGGGTTTCAATGGGAGTAAGTGATCTAGAGGGATTGGTTTCAATGGGAGTTTGTGATCTAGAGAGATGGGTTTCAATTGGTGTTATTGATCTAGAGGGATGGGTTTCATTGGTCGATAGTGATCTAGAGGGAAGGGTTTCAATCGGAGTTAGTGATCTAGAGGGGTGGGTTTCAATGGGAGTTAGTGATCTAGAGAGTTGGGTTTCAATGGGAGTTAGTGATCTAGAGGGATGGGATTCAATGGGAGTTAGTGATCTATGCGGATGGGTTTCAATGGGAGTTATTTATCTAGTGGGATGGGTTTCAATAGGAGTTAGTGATCTAGAGGGATGGGTTTCAATGGGAGTTAGGGATCTGGAGGGATGGGTTTCAATGGGAGTTAGTGATATAGAGGGATGGGTTTCAATGGGAGTTAGTGATCTAGTCGGATGGGTTTCAATGGGAGAGTTAGTGATCTAGAGGGATGGGTTTCAATGGGAGTTAGTGATCTAGTCGGATGGGTTTCAATGGGAGAGTTAGTCATCTACAGGGATGGGTTTCAATGGGTGTTAGTGATCTACAGGGATGGTTTTCAATGGGAGTTAGTGATCTAGAGAGATGGGTTTCAATGGGAGTTATTGATCTAGTGGGATGGTTTTCAATGGGAGTTAGTGATCTAGTCGGATGGGTTTCAATGGGAGAGTTAGTCATCTACAGGGATGGGTTTCAATGGGTGTTAGTGATCTAGAGGGATGGTTTTCAATGGGAGTTAGTGATCTTGACAGATGGGTTTCAATGGGAGTTATTGATCTAGTGGGATGGGTTTCAATAGGAGTTAGTGATCTAGAGGGATGGGTTTCAATGGGAGTTAGTGATCTAGAGGGATGGGTTTCAATGGGAGATAGTGATCTGGAGGGATGGGTTTCAATGGGAGTTAGTGATCTAGTCGGATGCGTTTCAATGGGAGAGTTAGTGATCTAGAGGGATGGGTTTCAATGGGAGTTAGTGATCTAGTCGGATGGGTTTCAATGGGAGTTAGTGAACCAGAGGGATGGGTTTCATTGGGAGTTAATGATCTAGAGGAATGGGTTTCAATGGGAGTGTTACTGATCAAGAGGGATGAGTTTCAATGGGAGAGTTAGTGATCTAGATGGATGGGTTTCATTGGGATTGAGTGATCTAGAGTGATGGGTTTCAATGGGAGTTAGTGATCTAGTCGGATGTGTTTAAATGGGAGAGTTCGTGATCTAGAGAGATGAGTTTCAATGGGAGTAAGTGATCTAGAGAGATGAGTTTCTTTGGGAGTTAGTGATCTAGAGGGATGGTTTTCAATGGGAGTTATTAATCTAGAGGGATGGGTTTCAATGGGAGAGTTAGTGATCTAGAGGGATGGGTTTCAATGGGAATTAGTGATATAGAGGGATGGGTTTCAATGGGAGTTCGTGATCTAGAGAAATATGTTTCAATGGGAGAGTTAGTGATCTAGAGGTATGGGTTTCAATGGGAGAGTTAGTGATCTAGAGGGATTGGTTTCAATGGGAGTTAGTGATCTAGAGGGATGGGTTTCAATGGGAGTTAGTGATCTAGAGGGATGGGTTTCAATGGGAGAGTTAGTGCTCTTGAGGGATGGCTTTCAATGGGAATTAGTGATCTCGAGAGATGGGTTTCAATGGGAGAGTTAGTGATCAAGAGAGATGGGTTTCAATGGGAGAGTTAGTGATCTAGAGGCATCGGTTTAAATGGGAGAGTTGGTGATCTAGAGGGATGGGTTTCAATGGGAATAAGTGATCTAGAGGGATGGGTTTCAATGGGAGTTAGTGATCTAGAGAAATATGTTTCAATGGGAGAGTTAGTGATATAGAGGGATGGGTTTCAATGGCAGTTAGTGATCTAGAGGCATGGGTTTTAGTGGGAGAGTTAATGATCTAGAGGGATGGGTTTCAATGGGAGTTAGTGATCTAGAGGGATGGGTTTCAATGGGAGAGTTAGTGATCTAGAGAGATGGGTTTCAATGGGAGTTAGTGATCTAGAGGGATGGGTTCAATGGGAGTTAGTGATCTAGAGTGGTGGATTTCAATGGGAGTTAGTGATCTTGAGGGATAATGTTCAATGGGAGAGTTAGTGATCTAGAGGGATAGGTTTAAATGGGAGTTAGTAATCTAGAGAGTTTGCTTTTAATGGGAGTTAGTGATCTAGAGGGATGGGTTTCAATGGGAGTTAGTGATCTATTCGGATGGGTTTCAATGGGAGTTATTGATCTAGTGGGATGGGTTTCAATAGGAGTTAGTGATCTAGAGGGATGGGTTTCAATGGGAGTTAGTGATCTAGAGGGATGGGTTTCAATAGGAGTTAGTGATCTAGACTGATGGGTTTCAAGGGGAAAGTTAGTGATCTAGAGGGATAGGTTTCAATGGGAGTTAGTGATCTAGAGGGATGGGTTTCAATGGGTGAGTTAGTGATCTCGAGGGATAGGTTTCAATGGGAGTTAGTGATCAAGAGGGAATTGTTTCAATGGGAGTTAGTGATCTAGAGGGCTGGGTTTCAATGGGAGTTAGTAATCTAGAGGGATGGTTTTCAATCGGAGTTAGAGATCTAGAGGGATGGGTTTCAATGGGAGTTAGTGATCTAGAGGGATGGATTTCAATGGGATTTTGCGATCTAATGGGATGGTTTTCAATGGTATTTACTGATCTAGAGGGATGGATTTCAATGGGAGTTAGTGATCTAGAGGAATGAGTTTCAATGAGAGTTAGTGATCTAGAGGGGTGGGTTTCATTGGGAGTTAGTGATCTAGAGGGATGGGTTTCAATGGGATTTAGTGATCTAGAGGGATGGGTTTCAATGGGAGATAGTGATCTAGAGAAATGGGTTTCAATGGGAGTAAGTGATCTAGAAGGATGGGTTTCAATGGGAGTTTGTGATCTAGAGAGATGGGTTTCAATGGGTGTTATTGATCTAGAGGGATGGGTTTCATTGGTCGATAGTGATCTAGAGGGAAGGGTTTCAATCGGAGTTAGTGATCTAGAGGGGTGGGTTTCAATGGGAGTTAGTGATCTAGAGAGATGGGTTTCAATGGGAGTTAGTGATCTAGAGGGATGGGTTTCAATGGGAGTTAGTGATCTATTCGGATGGGTTTCAATGGGAGTTATTGATCTAGTGGGATGGGTTTCAATAGGAGTTAGTGATCTAGCGGGATGGGTTTCAATGAGAGTTAGTGATCTAGAGGGATGGGTTTCAATGGGAGTTATTGATCTAGAGAGATGGGTTTCAATGGGAGGTAGTGATCTAGTCGGATGGGTTTCAATGGGAGAGTTAGTGATCTAGAGGGATGGGTTTCAATGGGAATTAGTGATCTAGTCGGATGGCTTTCAATGGGAGAGTTAGTGATCTACAGGGATGGGTTTCAATGGGTGTTAGTGATCTAGAGGGATGGTTTTCAATGGGAGTTAGTGATCTAGATTGATGGGTTCCAATTGGAGAGTTAGTGATCTAGAGGGATGGGTTTCAATGGGATAGTTAGTGATCTAGAGGGATGGGTTTCAATGGGAGAGTTAGTGACCTAGAGGGATGGGTTTCAATGGGAGTTAGTGATCTAGAGGGATGGGTTTCAATGGGAGTAAGTGATCTAGAAGGATGGGTTTCAATGGGAGTTAGTGATCTAGAGAGATGGGTTTCAATGGGTGTTATTGATCTAGAGGGATGGGTTTCATTGTTCGATAGTGATCTAGAGGGAAGAGTTTCAATGGGAGTTAGTGACCTAGAGAGATGGGATTCAATGGGAGTTAGTGATCTATTCGGATGGGTTTCAATGGGAGTTATTGATCTAGTGGGATGGGTTTCAATAGGAGTTAGTGATCTAGAGGGATGGCTTTCAATGGGAGTTAGTGATCTGGAGGGATGGGTTTCAATGGGAGTTAGTGATCTAGAGGGATGGGTTTCAATGGGAGTTAGTGATCTAGAGAAATATGTTTAATGGGAGAGTTAGTGATCTAGAGGGATGGGTTTCAATGGGATTTAGTGATCTAGAGGCCTGGGTTTTAGTGGGAGAGTTAATGATCTAGAGGGATGGGTTTCAATGGGAGTTAGTGATCTAGAGGGATGGGTTTCAATGGGAGAGTTAGTGATCTAGAGAGATGGGTTTCAATGGGAGTTAGTGATCTAGAGGGATGGGTTCAATGGGAGTTAGTGATCTAGAGTGGTGGGTTTCAATGGGAGTTAGTGATCTTGAGGGATAACTTTTAATGGGAGAGTTAGTGATCTAGAGGGATAGGTTTAAATGGGAGTTAGTAATCTAGAGGGTTGGCTTTAATTGGGAGTTAGTGATCTAGAGAGATGGGTTTCAATGGGAGAGTTAGTTATCTAGAGGGATCGGTTTCAATGGGTGAGTTAGTGATCTAGAGGGATGGGTTTCAATAGGAGTTAGTGATCTAGACTGATGTTTTTCAAGGGGAAAGTTAGTGTTCTAGAGGGATAGGTTTCAATGGGATTTAGTGATCTAAAGGGATGGGTTTCAATGGGAGTAAGTGATCTAGAGGGATGGGTTTCAATGGGAGTTAGTGACCTAGAGAGATGGGATTCAATGGGAGTTAGTGATCTAGAGGGATGGGTTTCAATGGGAGAGTTAGTGCTCTTGAGGGATGGATTTATATGGGAATTAGTGATCTCGAGAGATGGGTTTCAATGGGAGAGTTAGTGATCAAGAGAGATGGGTTTCAATGGGAGAGTTAGAGATCTAGAGGCATCGGTTTAAATGGGAGAGTTGGTGATCTAGAGGGATGGGTTTCAATGGGAATAAGTGATCTAGAGGGATGGGTTTCAATGGGAGTTAGTGATCTAGAGAAATATGTTATAATGGGAGAGTTAGTGATATAGAGGGATGGGTTTCAATGGCAGTTAGTGATCTAGAGGCATGGGTTTTAGTGGGAGAGTTAATGATCTAGAGGGATGGGTTTCAATGGGAGTTAGTGATCTAGAGGGATGGGTTTCAATGGGAGAGTTAGTGATCTAGAGAGATGGGTTTCAATGGGAGTTAGTGATCTAGAGGGATGGGTTCAATGGGAGTTAGTGATCTAGAGTGGTGGATTTCAATGGGAGTTAGTGATCTTGAGGGATAATTTTCAATGGGAGAGTTAGTGATCTAGAGGGATAGGTTTAAATGGGAGTTAGTAATCTAGAGAGTTTGCTTTTAATGGGAGTTAGTGATCTAGAGGGATGGGTTTCAATGGGAGTTAGTGATCTATTCGGATGGGTTTCAATGGGAGTTATTGATCTAGTGGGATGGGTTTCAATAGGAGTTAGTGATCTAGAGGGATGGGTTTCAATGGGTGAGTTAGTGATCTCGAGGGATAGGTTTCAATGGGAGTTAGTGATCAAGAGGGAAGTGTTTCAATGGGAGTTAGTGATCTAGAGGGCTGGGTTTCAATGGGAGTTAGTAATCTAGAGGGATGGTTTTCAATTGGAGTTAAAGATCTAGAGGGATGGGTTTCAATGGGAGTTAGTGATCTAGAGGGATGGATTTCAATGGGATTTTGCGATCTAATGGGATGGTTTTCAATGGTATTTACTGATCTAGAGGGATGGATTTCAATGGGAGTTAGTGATCTAGAGGAATGAGTTTCAATGAGAGTTAGTGATCTAGAGGGGTGGGTTTCATTGGGAGTTAGTGATCTAGAGGGATGGGTTTCAATGGGATTTAGTGATCTAGAGGGATGGGTTTCAATGGGAGATAGTGATCTAGAGAAATGGGTTTCAATGGGAGTAAGTGATCTAGAAGGATGGGTTTCAATGGGAGTTTGTGATCTAGAGAGATGGGTTTCAATGGGTGTTATTGATCTAGAGGGATGGGTTTCATTGGTCGATAGTGATCTAGAGGGAAGGGTTTCAATCGGAGTTAGTGATCTGGAGGGGTGGGTTTCAATGGGAGTTAGTGATCTAGAGAGATGGGTTTCAATGGGAGTTAGTGATCTAGAGGGATGGGTTTCAATGGGAGTTAGTGATCTATTCGGATGGGTTTCAATGGGAGTTATTGATCTAGTGGGATGGGTTTCAATAGGAGTTAGTGATCTAGCGGGATGGGTTTCAATGAGAGTTAGTGATCTAGAGGGATGGGTTTCAATGGGAGTTATTGATCTAGAGAGATGGGTTTCAATGGGAGGTAGTGATCTAGTCGGATGGGTTTCAATGGGAGTGTTAGTGATCTAGAGGGATGGGTTTCAATGGGAATTAGTGATCTAGTCGGATGGCTTTCAATGGGAGAGTTAGTAATCTACAGGGATGGTTTTCAATGGGTGTTAGTGATCTAGAGGGATGGTTTTCAATGGGAGTTAGTGATCTAGATTGATGGGTTCCAATTGGAGAGTTAGTGATCTAGAGGGATGGGTTTCAATGGGATAGTTAGTGATCTAGAGGGATGGGTTTCAATGGGAGAGTTAGTGATCTAGAGGGATGGGTTTCAATGGGAGTTAGTGATCTAGAGGGATGGGTTTCAATGGGAGTAAGTTATCTAGAAGGATGGGTTTCAATGGGAGTTAGTGATCTAGAGTGATGGGTTTCAATGGGTGTTATTGATCTAGAGGGATGGGTTTCATTGGTCGATAGTGATCTAGAGGGAAGGGTTTCAATGGGAGTTAGTGACCTAGAGAGATGGGATTCAATGGGAGTTAGTGATCTATTCGGATGGGTTTCAATGGGAGTTATTGATCTAGTGGGATGGGTTTCAATAGGAGTTAGTGATCTAGAGGGATGGCTTTCAATGGGAGTTAGTGATCTGGAGGGATGGGTTTCAATGGGAGTTAGTGATCTAGAGGGATGGGTTTCAATGGGAGTTAGTGATCTAGAGAAATATGTTTAATGGGAGAGTTAGTGATCTAGAGGGATGGGTTTCAATGGGATTTAGTGATCTAGAGGCATGGGTTTTAGTGGGAGAGTTAATGATCTAGAGGGATGGGTTTCAATGGGAGTTAGTGATCTAGAGGGATGGGTTTCAACGGGAGAGTTAGTGATCTAGAGAGATGGGTTTCAATGGGAGTTAGTGATCTAGAGGTATGTGTTCAATGGGAGTTAGTGATCTAGAGTGGTGGGTTTCAATGGGAGTTAGTGATCTTGAGGGATAACTTTTAATGGGAGAGTTAGTGATCTAGAGGGATAGGTTTAAATGGGAGTTAGTAATCTAGAGGGTTGGCTTTAATTGGGAGTTAGTGATCTAGAGAGATGGGTTTCAAAGGGAGAGTCAGTTATCCAGAGGGATCGGTTTCAATGGGTGAGTTAGTGATCTAGAGGGATGGGTTTCAATAGGAGTTAGTGATCTAGACTGATGTTTTTCAAGGGGAAAGTTAGTGTTCTAGAGGGATAGGTTTCAATGGGATTTAGTGATCTAAAGGGATGGGTTTCAATGGGAGTAAGTGATCTAGAGAAATGGGTTTCAATGGGAGTAAGTGATCTAGAAGGATGGGTTTCAATGGGAGTTAGTGATCAAGAGGGAAGGCTTTCAATTGGAGTTAGTGATCTAGAGGGATGGGTTTCAATGGGAGTTAGTGACCTAGAGAGATGGGATTCAATGGGAGTTAGTGATCTAGAGGGATGGGTTTCAATGGGAGAGTTAGTGCTCTTGAGGGATGGCTTTCAATGGGAATTAGTGATCTCGAGAGATGGGTTTCAATGGGAGAGTTAGTGATCAAGAGAGATGGGTTTCAATGGGAGAGTTAGTGATCTAGAGGCATCGGTTTAAATGGGAGAGTTGGTGATCTAGAGGGATGGGTTTCAATGGGAATAAGTGATCTAGAGGGATGGGTTTCAATGGGAGTTAGTGATCTTGAGAAATATGTTATAATGGGAGAGTTAGTGATATAGAGGGATGGGTTTCAATGGCAGTTAGTGATCTAGAGGCATGGGTTTTAGTGGGAGAGTTAATGATCTAGAGGGATGGGTTTCAATGGGAGTTAGTGATCTAGAGGGATGGGTTTCAATGGGAGAGTTAGTGATCTAGAGAGATGGGTTTCAATGGGAGTTAGTGATCTAGAGGGATGGGTTCAATGGGAGTTAGTGATCTTGAGTGGTGGATTTCAATGGGAGTTAGTGATCTTGAGGGATAATTTTCAATGGGAGAGTTAGTGATCTAGAGGGATAGGTTTAAATGGGAGTTAGTAATCTAGAGAGTTTGCTTTTAATGGGAGTTAGTGATCTAGAGGAATGGGTTTCAATGGGAGTTAGTGATCTATTCGGATGGGTTTCAATGGGAGTTATTGATCTAGTGGGATGGGTTTCAATAGGAGTTAGTTATCTAGACTGATGGGTTTCAAGGGGAAAGTTAGTGATCTAGAGGGATAGGTTTCAATGGGAGTTAGTGATCTAGAGGGATGGGTTTCAATGGGTGAGTTAGTGATCTCGAGGGATAGGTTTCAATGGGAGTTAGTGATCAAGAGGGAAGTGTTTCAATGGGAGTTAGTGATCTAGAGGGCTGGGTTTCAATGGGAGTTAGTAATCTAGAGGGATGGTTTTCAATTGGAGTTAGAGATCTAGAGGGATGGGTTTCAATTGGAGTTAGTGATCTAGAGGGATGGATTTCAATGGGATTTTGCGATCTAATGGGATGGTTTTCAATGGTATTTACTGATCTAGAGGGATGGATTTCAATGGGAGTTAGTGATCTAGAGGAATGAGTTTCAATGAGAGTTAGTGATCTAGAGGGGTGGGTTTCATTGGGAGTTAGTGATCTAGAGGGATGGGTTTCAATGGGATTTAGTGATCTAGAGGGATGGGTTTCAATGGGAGATAGTGATCTAGAGAAATGGGTTTCAATGGGAGTAAGTGATCTAGAAGGATGGGTTTCAATGGGAGTTTGTGATCTAGAGAGATGGGTTTCAATGGGTGTTATTGATCTAGAGGGATGGGTTTCATTGGTCGATAGTGATCTAGAGGGAAGGGTTTCAATCGGAGTTAGTGATCTGGAGGGGTGGGTTTCAATGGGAGTTAGTGATCTAGAGAGATGGGTTTCAATGGGAGTTAGTGATCTAGAGGGATGGGTTTCAATGGGAGTTAGTGATCTATTCGGATGGGTTTCAATGGGAGTTATTGATCTAGTGGGATGGGTTTCAATAGGAGTTAGTGATCTAGCGGGATGGGTTTCAATGAGAGTTAGTGATCTAGAGGGATGGGTTTCAATGGGAGTTATTGATCTAGAGAGATGGGTTTCAATGGGAGGTAGTGATCTAGTCGGATGGGTTTCAATGGGAGAGTTAGTGATCTAGAGGGATGGGTTTCAATGGGAATTAGTGATCTAGTCGGATGACTTTCAATGGGAGAGTTAGTAATCTACAGGGATGGGTTTCAATGGGTGTTAGTGATCTAGAGGGATGGTTTTCAATGGGAGTTAGTGATCTAGATTGATGGGTTCCAATTGGAGATTTAGTGATCTAGAGGGATGGGTTTCAATGGGATAGTTAGTGATCTAGAGGGATGGGTTTCAATGGGAGAGTTAGTGATCTAGAGGGATGGTTTTCAATGGGAGTTAGTGATGTAGAGGATGGGTTTCAATGGGAGTAAGTGATCTAGAAGGATGGGTTTCAATGGGAGTTAGTGATCTAGAGTGATGGGTTTCAATGGGTGTTATTGATCTAGAGGGATGGGTTTCATTGGTCGATAGTGATCTAGAGGGAAGGGTTTCAATGGGAGTTAGTGACCTAGAGAGATGGGATTCAATGGGAGTTAGTGATCTATTCGGATGGGTTTCAATGGGAGTTATTGATCTAGTGGGATGGGATTCAATAGGAGTTAGTGATCTAGAGGGATGGCTTTCAATGGGAGTTAGTGATCTGGAGGGATGGGTTTCAATGGGAGTTAGTGATCTAGAGGGATGGGTTTCAATGGGAGTTAGTGATCTAGAGAAATATGTTTAATGGGAGAGTTAGTGATCTAGAGGGATGGGTTTCAATGGGATTTAGTGATCTAGAGGCATGGGTTTTAGTGGGAGAGTTAATGATCTAGAGGGATGGGTTTCAATGGGAGTTAGTGATCTAGAGGGATGGGTTTCAATGGGAGAGTTAGTGATCTAGAGAGATGGGTTTCAATGGGAGTTAGTGATCTAGAGGGATGGGTTCAATGGGAGTTAGTGATCTAGAGTGGTGGGTTTCAATGGGAGTTAGTGATCTTGAGGGATAACTTTTAATGGGAGAGTTAGTGATCTAGAGGGATAGGTTTAAATGGGAGTTAGTAATCTAGAGGGTTGGCTTTAATTGGGAGTTAGTGATCTAGAGAGATGGGTTTCAATGGGAGAGTTAGTTATCTAGAGGGATCGGTTTCAATGGGTGAGTTAGTGATCTAGAGGGATGGGTTTCAATAGGAGTTAGTGATCTAGACTGATGTTTTTCAAGGGGAAAGTTAGTGATCTAGAGGGATAGGTTTCAATGGGATTTAGTGATCTAAAGGGATGGGTTTCAATGGGAGTAAGTGATCTAGAGAAATGGGTTTCAATGGGAGTAAGTGATCTAGAAGGATGGGTTTCAATGGGAGTTAGTGATCTAGAGGGAAGGGTTTCAATTGGAGTTAGTGATCTAGAGGGATGGGTTTCAATGGGAGTTAGTGACCTAGAGAGATGGGATTCAATGGGAGTTAGTGATCTATGCGGATGTGTTTCAATGGGAGTTATTGATCTAGTGGGATGGGTTTCAATAGGAGTTAGTGATCTAGAGGGATGGGTTTCAATGGGAGTTAGTGATCTGGAGGGATTGGTTTCAATGGGAGTTAGTGATCTAGAGGGATGGGTTTCAATGGGAGTTAGTGATCTAGTCGGATGGGTTTCAATGGGAGAGTTAGTGATCCAGAGGGATGGGTTTCAATGGGAGTTAGTGATCTAGTCGGATGGGTTTCAATGGGAGAGTTAGTCATCTACAGGGATGGGTTTCAATGGGTGTTAGTGATCTAGAGGGATGGTTTTCAATGGGAGTTAGTGATCTAGAGAGATGGGTTTCAATGGGAGTTATTGATCTAGTGGGATGGGTTTCAATAGGAGGTAGTGATCTAGAGGGATGGGTTTCAATGGGATTTAGTGATCTAGAGGGATGGGTTTCAATGGGAGTTAGTGATCAAGAGCGATGGATTTCAATGGGATTTTGCGATCTAATGGGATGGTTTTCAATGGTTTTACTGATCTAGAGGGATGGATTTCAATGGGAGTTAGTGATCTAGAGGAATGAGTTTCAATGAGAGTTAGTGATCTAGAGGGGTGGGATTCATTGGGAGTTAGTGATCTAGAGGGATGGGTTTCAATGGGATTTAGTGATCTAGAGGGATGGGTTTCAATGGGAGATAGTGATCTAGAGAAATGGGTTTCAATGGGTGTAAGTGATCTAGAAGGATGGGTTTCAATGGGAGTTTGTGATCTAGAGAGATGGGTTTCAATGGGTGTTATTGATCTAGAGGGATGGGTTTCAATAGGAGTTAGTGATCTAGCGGGATGGGTTTCAATGAGAGTTAGTGATCTAGAGGGATGGGTTTCAATGGGAGTTAGTGATCTAGAGAGATGGGTTTCAATGGGAGGTAGTGATCTAGTCGGATGGGTTTCAATGGGAGAGTTAGTGATCTAGAGGGATGGGTTTCAATGGGAATTAGTGATCTAGTCGGATGGCTTTCAATGGGAGAGTTAGTGATCTACAGGGATGGGTTTCAATGGGTGTTAGTGATCTAGAGGGATGGTTTTCAATGGGAGTTAGTGATCTAGATTGATGGGTTCCAATTGGAGAGTTAGTGATCTAGAGGGATGGGTTTCAATGGGATAGTTAGTGATCTAGAGGGATGGGTTTCAATGGGAGAGTTAGTGATCTAGAGGGATGGGTTTCAATGGGAGTTAGTGATCTAGAGGGATGGGTTTCAATGGGAGTAAGTGATCTAGAAGTATGGGTTTCAATGGGAGTTAGTGATCTAGAGAGATGGGTTTCAATGGGTGTTATTGATCTAGAGGGATGGGTTTCATTGTTCGATAGTGATCTAGAGGGAAGGGTTTCAATGGGAGTTAGTGACCTAGAGAGATGGGATTCAATGGGAGTTAGTGATCTATGCGGATGTGTTTCAATGGGAGTTATTGATCTAGTGGGATGGGTTTCAATAGGAGTTAGTGATCTAGAGGGATGGCTTTCAATGGGAGTTAGTGATCTGGAGGGATGGGTTTCAATGGGAGTTAGTGATCTAGAGGGATGGGTTTCAATGGGAGTTAGTGATCTAGAGAAATATGTTTAATGGGAGAGTTAGTGATCTAGAGGGATGGGTTTCAATGGGATTTAGTGATCTAGAGGCATGGGTTTTAGTGGGAGAGTTAATGATCTAGAGGGATGGGTTTCAATGGGAGTTAGTGATCTAGAGGGATGGGTTTCAATGGGAGAGTTAGTGATCTAGAGAGATGGGTTTCAATGGGAGTTAGTGATCTAGAGGGATGGGTTCAATGGGAGTTAGTGATATAGAGTGATGGGTTTCAATGGGAGTTAGTGATCTTGAGGGATAATTTTTAATGGGAGAGTTGGTGATCTCGAGGGATAGGTTTAAATGGGAGTTAGTAATCTAGAGGGTTGGCTTTAATTGGGAGTTAGTGATCTAGAGAGATGGGTTTCAATGGGAGAGTTAGTTATCTAGAGGGATCGGTTTCAATGGGTGAGTTAGTGATCTAGAGGGATGGGTTTCAATAGGAGTTAGTGATCTAGACTGATGGGTTTCAAGGGGAAAGTTAGTGATCTAGAGGGATAGGTTTCAATGGGATTTAGTGATCTAAAGGGATGGGTTTCAATGGGAGTAAGTGATCTAGAGAAATGGGTTTCAATGGGAGTAAGTGATCTAGAAGGATGGGTTTCAATGGGAGTTAGTGATCTAGAGGGAAGGGTTTCAATTGGAGTTTGTCATCTAGAGGGATGGGTTTCAATGGGAGTTAGTGACCTAGAGAGATGGGATTCAATGGGAGTTAGTGATCTATGCGGATGTGTTTCAAAGGGAGTTATTGATCTAGTGGGATGGGTTTCAATAGGAGTTAGTGATCTAGAGGGATGGGTTTCAATGGGAGTTAGTGATCTGGAGGGATTGGTTTCAATGGGAGTTAGTGATCTAGAGGGATGGGTTTCAATGGGAGTTAGTGATCTAGTCGGATGGGTTTCAATGGGAGAGTTAGTGATCTAGAGGGATGGGTTTCAATGGGAGTTAGTGATCTAGTCGGATGGGTTTCAATGGGAGAGTTAGTCATCTACAGGGATGGGTTTCAATGGGTGTTAGTGATCTAGAGGGATGGTTTTCAATGGGAGTTAGTGATCTAGAGAGATGGGTTTCAATGGGAGTTATTGATCTAGTGGGATGGGTTTCAATAGGAGGTAGTGATCTAGAGGGATGGGTTTCAATGGGATTTAGTGATCTAGAGGGATGGGTTTCAATGGGAGTTAGTGATCTGGAGGGATGGGTTTCAATGGGAGTTAGTGATCTAGTCGGATGCGTTTCAATGGGAGAGTTAGTGATCTAGAGGGATGGGTTTCAATGGGAGTTAGTGATCTAGTCGGATGGGTTTCAATGGGAGAGTTAGTCATCTACAGGGATGGGTTTCAATGGGAGTTGGTGATCTAGAGGGATGGTTTTCAATGGGAGTTAGTGATCTAGATTGATGGGTTTCAATTGGAGAGTTAGTGATCTAGAGGGATGGGTTTCAATGGGAGAGTTAGTGATCTAGAGGAATGGGTTTCAATGGGAGTTAGTGATCTAGAGGGATGGGTTTCATTGCGAGTTAATGATCTAGAGGAATGGGTTTCAATGGGAGTGTTACTGATCAAGAGGGATGAGTTTCAATGGGAGAGTTAGTGATCTAGAGGAATGGGTTTCAATGGGAGTTAGTGATCTAGAGGGATGGGTTTCATTGCGAGTTAATGATCTAGAGGAATGGGTTTCAATGGGAGTGTTACTGATCAAGAGGGATGAGTTTCAATGGGAGTGTTAGTGATCTAGTGAGTTGGGTTTCAATGGGAGAGTTAGTGATCTAGATGGATGGGTTTCATTGGGAGTTAGTGATCTAGAGTGATGGGTTTCAATGGGAGTTAGTGATCTAGTCGGATGTGTTTAAATGGGAGAGTTCGTGATCTAGAGAGATGAGTTTCAATGGGAGTAAGTGATCTAGAGAGATGAGTTTCCTTGGGAGTTAGATCTAGAGGGATGGGTTTCAATGGGAGTTATTAATCTAGAGGGATGGGTTTCAATGGGAGAGTTAGTGATCTAGAGGGATGGGTTTCAATGGGAATTAGTGATCTAGAGGGATGGGTTTCAATGGGAATTAGTGATCTAGAGGGATGGGTTTCAATGGGAGAGTTAGTGATCTAGAGGGATGGGTTTCAATGGGAGAGTTAGTGATCTAGAGGGATAGGTTTAAATGGGAGTTAGTAATCTAGAGAGTTTGCTTTTAATGGGAGTTAGTGATCTAGAGGAATGGGTTTCAATGGGAGTTAGTGATCTATTCGGATGGGTTTCAATGGGAGTTATTGATCTAGTGGGATGGGTTTCAATAGGAGTTAGTTATCTAGACTGATGGGTTTCAAGGGGAAAGTTAGTGATCTAGAGGGATAGGTTTCAATGGGAGTTAGTGATCTAGAGGGATGGGTTTCAATGGGTGAGTTAGTGATCTCGAGGGATAGGTTTCAATGGGAGTTAGTGATCAAGAGGGAAGTGTTTCAATGGGAGTTAGTGATCTAGAGGGCTGGGTTTCAATGGGAGTTAGTAATCTAGAGGGATGGTTTTCAATTGGAGTTAGAGATCTAGAGGGATGGGTTTCAATTGGAGTTAGTGATCTAGAGGGATGGATTTCAATGGGATTTTGCGATCTAATGGGATGGTTTTCAATGGTATTTACTGATCTAGAGGGATGGATTTCAATGGGAGTTAGTGATCTAGAGGAATGAGTTTCAATGAGAGTTAGTGATCTAGAGGGGTGGGTTTCATTGGGAGTTAGTGATCTAGAGGGATGGGTTTCAATGGGATTTAGTGATCTAGAGGGATGGGTTTCAATGGGAGATAGTGATCTAGAGAAATGGGTTTCAATGGGAGTAAGTGATCTAGAAGGATGGGTTTCAATGGGAGTTTGTGATCTAGAGAGATGGGTTTCAATGGGTGTTATTGATCTAGAGGGATGGGTTTCATTGGTCGATAGTGATCTAGAGGGAAGGGTTTCAATCGGAGTTAGTGATCTGGAGGGGTGGGTTTCAATGGGAGTTAGTGATCTAGAGAGATGGGTTTCAATGGGAGTTAGTGATCTAGAGGGATGGGTTTCAATGGGAGTTAGTGATCTATTCGGATGGGTTTCAATGGGAGTTATTGATCTAGTGGGATGGGTTTCAATAGGAGTTAGTGATCTAGCGGGATGGGTTTCAATGAGAGTTAGTGATCTAGAGGGATGGGTTTCAATGGGAGTTAGTGATCTAGAGGGATGGGTTTCAATGGGAGTTATTGATCTAGAGGGATGGGTTTCAATGGGAGTTATTGATCTAGAGAGATGGGTTTCAATGGGAGGTAGTGATCTAGTCGGATGGGTTTCAATGGGAGAGTTAGTGATCTAGAGGGATGGGTTTCAATGGGAATTAGTGATCTAGTCGGATGACTTTCAATGGGAGAGTTAGTAATCTACAGGGATGGGTTTCAATGGGTGTTAGTGATCTAGAGGGATGGTTTTCAATGGGAGTTAGTGATCTAGATTGATGGGTTCCAATTGGAGATTTAGTGATCTAGAGGGATGGGTTTCAATGGGATAGTTAGTGATCTAGAGGGATGGGTTTCAATGGGAGAGTTAGTGATCTAGAGGGATGGTTTTCAATGGGAGTTAGTGATGTAGAGGATGGGTTTCAATGGGAGTAAGTGATCTAGAAGGATGGGTTTCAATGGGAGTTAGTGATCTAGAGTGATGGGTTTCAATGGGTGTTATTGATCTAGAGGGATGGGTTTCATTGGTCGATAGTGATCTAGAGGGAAGGGTTTCAATGGGAGTTAGTGACCTAGAGAGATGGGATTCAATGGGAGTTAGTGATCTATTCGGATGGGTTTCAATGGGAGTTATTGATCTAGTGGGATGGGATTCAATAGGAGTTAGTGATCTAGAGGGATGGCTTTCAATGGGAGTTAGTGATCTGGAGGGATGGGTTTCAATGGGAGTTAGTGATCTAGAGGGATGGGTTTCAATGGGAGTTAGTGATCTAGAGAAATATGTTTAATGGGAGAGTTAGTGATCTAGAGGGATGGGTTTCAATGGGATTTAGTGATCTAGAGGCATGGGTTTTAGTGGGAGAGTTAATGATCTAGAGGGAT
Source organism: Cetorhinus maximus (assembly GCF_964194155.1). Classification (NCBI taxonomy): domain Eukaryota; kingdom Metazoa; phylum Chordata; class Chondrichthyes; order Lamniformes; family Cetorhinidae; genus Cetorhinus; species Cetorhinus maximus. The sequence continues at coordinate 321,136 of NW_027596347.1, forward strand.
GGGTTTCAATGGGAGTTAGTGATCTAGAGGGATGGGTTTCAATGGGAGAGTTAGTGATCTAGAGAGATGGGTTTCAATGGGAGTTAGTGATCTAGAGGGATGGGTTCAATGGGAGTTAGTGATCTAGAGTGGTGGGTTTCAATGGGAGTTAGTGATCTTGAGGGATAACTTTTAATGGGAGAGTTAGTGATCTAGAGGGATAGGTTTAAATGGGAGTTAGTAATCTAGAGGGTTGGCTTTAATTGGGAGTTAGTGATCTAGAGAGATGGGTTTCAATGGGAGAGTTAGTTATCTAGAGGGATCGGTTTCAATGGGTGAGTTAGTGATCTAGAGGGATGGGTTTCAATAGGAGTTAGTGATCTAGACTGATGTTTTTCAAGGGGAAAGTTAGTGATCTAGAGGGATAGGTTTCAATGGGATTTAGTGATCTAAAGGGATGGGTTTCAATGGGAGTAAGTGATCTAGAGAAATGGGTTTCAATGGGAGTAAGTGATCTAGAAGGATGGGTTTCAATGGGAGTTAGTGATCTAGAGGGAAGGGTTTCAATTGGAGTTAGTGATCTAGAGGGATGGGTTTCAATGGGAGTTAGTGACCTAGAGAGATGGGATTCAATGGGAGTTAGTGATCTATGCGGATGTGTTTCAATGGGAGTTATTGATCTAGTGGGATGGGTTTCAATAGGAGTTAGTGATCTAGAGGGATGGGTTTCAATGGGAGTTAGTGATCTGGAGGGATTGGTTTCAATGGGAGTTAGTGATCTAGAGGGATGGGTTTCAATGGGAGTTAGTGATCTAGTCGGATGGGTTTCAATGGGAGAGTTAGTGATCCAGAGGGATGGGTTTCAATGGGAGTTAGTGATCTAGTCGGATGGGTTTCAATGGGAGAGTTAGTCATCTACAGGGATGGGTTTCAATGGGTGTTAGTGATCTAGAGGGATGGTTTTCAATGGGAGTTAGTGATCTAGAGAGATGGGTTTCAATGGGAGTTATTGATCTAGTGGGATGGGTTTCAATAGGAGGTAGTGATCTAGAGGGATGGGTTTCAATGGGATTTAGTGATCTAGAGGGATGGGTTTCAATGGGAGTTAGTGATCTGGAGGGATGGGTTTCAATGGGAGTTAGTGATCTAGTCGGATGCGTTTCAATGGGAGAGTTAGTGATCTAGAGGGATGGGTTTCAATGGGAGTTAGTGATCTAGTCGGATGGGTTTCAATGGGAGAGTTAGTCATCTACAGGGATGGGTTTCAATGGGAGTTGGTGATCTAGAGGGATGGTTTTCAATGGGAGTTAGTGATCTAGATTGATGGGTTTCAATTGGAGATTTAGTGATCTAGAGGGATGGGTTTCAATGGGAGTTAGTGATCAAGAGCGATGGATTTCAATGGGATTTTGCGATCTAATGGGATGGTTTTCAATGGTTTTACTGATCTAGAGGGATGGATTTCAATGGGAGTTAGTGATCTAGAGGAATGAGTTTCAATGAGAGTTAGTGATCTAGAGGGGTGGGATTCATTGGGAGTTAGTGATCTAGAGGGATGGGTTTCAATGGGATTTAGTGATCTAGAGGGATGGGTTTCAATGGGAGATAGTGATCTAGAGAAATGGGTTTCAATGGGAGTAAGTGATCTAGAAGGATGGGTTTCAATGGGAGTTTGTGATCTAGAGAGATGGGTTTCAATGGGTGTTATTGATCTAGAGGGATGGGTTTCAATAGGAGTTAGTGATCTAGCGGGATGGGTTTCAATGAGAGTTAGTGATCTAGAGGGATGGGTTTCAATGGGAGTTAGTGATCTAGAGAGATGGGTTTCAATGGGAGGTAGTGATCTAGTCGGATGGGTTTCAATGGGAGAGTTAGTGATCTAGAGGGATGGGTTTCAATGGGAATTAGTGATCTAGTCGGATGGCTTTCAATGGGAGAGTTAGTGATCTACAGGGATGGGTTTCAATGGGTGTTAGTGATCTAGAGGGATGGTTTTCAATGGGAGTTAGTGATCTAGATTGATGGGTTCCAATTGGAGAGTTAGTGATCTAGAGGGATGGGTTTCAATGGGATAGTTAGTGATCTAGAGGGATGGGTTTCAATGGGAGAGTTAGTGATCTAGAGGGATGGGTTTCAATGGGAGTTAGTGATCTAGAGGGATGGGTTTCAATGGGAGTAAGTGATCTAGAAGTATGGGTTTCAATGGGAGTTAGTGATCTAGAGAGATGGGTTTCAATGGGTGTTATTGATCTAGAGGGATGGGTTTCATTGTTCGATAGTGATCTAGAGGGAAGGGTTTCAATGGGAGTTAGTGACCTAGAGAGATGGGATTCAATGGGAGTTAGTGATCTATGCGGATGTGTTTCAATGGGAGTTATTGATCTAGTGGGATGGGTTTCAATAGGAGTTAGTGATCTAGAGGGATGGCTTTCAATGGGAGTTAGTGATCTGGAGGGATGGGTTTCAATGGGAGTTAGTGATCTAGAGGGATGGGTTTCAATGGGAGTTAGTGATCTAGAGAAATATGTTTAATGGGAGAGTTAGTGATCTAGAGGGATGGGTTTCAATGGGATTTAGTGATCTAGAGGCATGGGTTTTAGTGGGAGAGTTAATGATCTAGAGGGATGGGTTTCAATGGGAGTTAGTGATCTAGAGGGATGGGTTTCAATGGGAGAGTTAGTGATCTAGAGAGATGGGTTTCAATGGGAGTTAGTGATCTAGAGGGATGGGTTCAATGGGAGTTAGTGATATAGAGTGATGGGTTTCAATGGGAGTTAGTGATCTTGAGGGATAATTTTTAATGGGAGAGTTGGTGATCTCGAGGGATAGGTTTAAATGGGAGTTAGTAATCTAGAGGGTTGGCTTTAATTGGGAGTTAGTGATCTAGAGAGATGGGTTTCAATGGGAGAGTTAGTTATCTAGAGGGATCGGTTTCAATGGGTGAGTTAGTGATCTAGAGGGATGGGTTTCAATAGGAGTTAGTGATCTAGACTGATGGGTTTCAAGGGGAAAGTTAGTGATCTAGAGGGATAGGTTTCAATGGGATTTAGTGATCTAAAGGGATGGGTTTCAATGGGAGTAAGTGATCTAGAGAAATGGGTTTCAATGGGAGTAAGTGATCTAGAAGGATGGGTTTCAATGGGAGTTAGTGATCTAGAGGGAAGGGTTTCAATTGGAGTTTGTCATCTAGAGGGATGGGTTTCAATGGGAGTTAGTGACCTAGAGAGATGGGATTCAATGGGAGTTAGTGATCTATGCGGATGTGTTTCAAAGGGAGTTATTGATCTAGTGGGATGGGTTTCAATAGGAGTTAGTGATCTAGAGGGATGGGTTTCAATGGGAGTTAGTGATCTGGAGGGATTGGTTTCAATGGGAGTTAGTGATCTAGAGGGATGGGTTTCAATGGGAGTTAGTGATCTAGTCGGATGGGTTTCAATGGGAGAGTTAGTGATCTAGAGGGATGGGTTTCAATGGGAGTTAGTGATCTAGTCGGATGGGTTTCAATGGGAGAGTTAGTCATCTACAGGGATGGGTTTCAATGGGTGTTAGTGATCTAGAGGGATGGTTTTCAATGGGAGTTAGTGATCTAGAGAGATGGGTTTCAATGGGAGTTATTGATCTAGTGGGATGGGTTTCAATAGGAGGTAGTGATCTAGAGGGATGGGTTTCAATGGGATTTAGTGATCTAGAGGGATGGGTTTCAATGGGAGTTAGTGATCTGGAGGGATGGGTTTCAATGGGAGTTAGTGATCTAGTCGGATGCGTTTCAATGGGAGAGTTAGTGATCTAGAGGGATGGGTTTCAATGGGAGTTAGTGATCTAGTCGGATGGGTTTCAATGGGAGAGTTAGTCATCTACAGGGATGGGTTTCAATGGGAGTTGGTGATCTAGAGGGATGGTTTTCAATGGGAGTTAGTGATCTAGATTGATGGGTTTCAATTGGAGAGTTAGTGATCTAGAGGGATGGGTTTCAATGGGAGAGTTAGTGATCTAGAGGAATGGGTTTCAATGGGAGTTAGTGATCTAGAGGGATGGGTTTCATTGCGAGTTAATGATCTAGAGGAATGGGTTTCAATGGGAGTGTTACTGATCAAGAGGGATGAGTTTCAATGGGAGAGTTAGTGATCTAGAGGAATGGGTTTCAATGGGAGTTAGTGATCTAGAGGGATGGGTTTCATTGCGAGTTAATGATCTAGAGGAATGGGTTTCAATGGGAGTGTTACTGATCAAGAGGGATGAGTTTCAATGGGAGTGTTAGTGATCTAGTGAGTTGGGTTTCAATGGGAGAGTTAGTGATCTAGATGGATGGGTTTCATTGGGAGTTAGTGATCTAGAGTGATGGGTTTCAATGGGAGTTAGTGATCTAGTCGGATGTGTTTAAATGGGAGAGTTCGTGATCTAGAGAGATGAGTTTCAATGGGAGTAAGTGATCTAGAGAGATGAGTTTCCTTGGGAGTTAGATCTAGAGGGATGGGTTTCAATGGGAGTTATTAATCTAGAGGGATGGGTTTCAATGGGAGAGTTAGTGATCTAGAGGGATGGGTTTCAATGGGAATTAGTGATCTAGAGGGATGGGTTTCAATGGGAATTAGTGATCTAGAGGGATGGGTTTCAATGGGAGAGTTAGTGATCTAGAGGGATGGGTTTCAATGGGAGAGTTAGTGATCTAGAGGGATTGGTTTCAATGGGAGTTACTGATCTAGAGGGATGGGTTTCAATGGGAGTTAGTGATCTAGAGGGATGGGATTCAATGGGAGAGTTAGTGCTCTTGAGGGATGGCTTTCAATGGGAATTAGTGATCTCGAGAGATGGGTTTCAATGGGAGAGTTAGTGCTCAAGAAAGATGGGTTTCAATGGGAGAGTTAGTGATCTAGAGGCATCGGTTTAAATGGGAGAGTTGGTGATCTAGAGGGATAGGTTTCAATGGGAATAAGTGATCTAGAGGGATGGGTTTCAATGGGAGTTAGTGATCTAGAGAAATATGTTTCAATGGGAGAGTTAGTGATCTAGAGGGATGGGTTTCAATGGGAGTTAGTGATCTAGAGGGATGGGTTTCAATGGGAGAGTTAGTGATCTAGAGAGATGGGTTTCAATGGGAGTTAGTGATCTAGAGGGATGGGTTCAATGGGAGTTAGTGATCTAGAGTGGTGGGTTTCAATGGGAGTTAGTGATCTTGAAGGATAACTTTCAATGGGAGAGTTAGTGATCTAGAGGGATAGGTTTAAATGGGAGTTAGTAATCTAGAGAGTTGGCTTTAAATGGGAGTTGTGATCTAGAGAGATGGGTTTCAATGGGTGAGTTAGTGATCTAGAGGGATGGGTTTCAATAGGAGTTAGTAATCTAGACTGATGGGTTTCAAGGGGAAAGTTAGTGATCTAGAGGGATAGGTTTCAATGGGAGTTAGTGATCTAGAGGGATGGGTTTCAATGGGTGAGTTAGTGATCTAGAGGGATAGGTTTCAATGGGAGTTAGTGATCTAGAGGGAAGTGTTTCAATGGGAGTTAGTGATCTAGAGGGCTGGGTTTCAATGGGAGTTAGTAATCTAGAGGGATGGTTTTCAATCGGAGTAAGAGATCTAGAGGGATGGGTTTCAATGGGAGTTAGTGATCTAGAGGGATGGATTTCAATGGGATTTTGCGATCTAATGGGATGGTTTTCAATGGTATTTACTGATCGAGAGGGATGGTTTTCAATGGGAGTTAGTGATCTAGAGGAATGAGTTTCAATGAGAGTTAGTGATCTAGAGGGGTGGGTTTCATTGGGAGTTAGTGATCTAGAGGGATGGGTTTCAATGGGATTTAGTGATCTAGAGAGATGGGTTTCAATGGGAGTTAGTGATCTAGAGAAATGGGTTTCAATGGGAGTAAGTGATCTAGAAGGATGGGTTTCAATGGGAGTTTGTGATCTAGAGAGATGGGTTTCAATGGGTGTTATTGATCTAGAGGGATGGGTTTCATTGGTCGATAGTGATCTAGAGGGAAGGGTTTCAATCGGAGTTAGTGATCTAGAGGGGTGGGTTTCAATGGGAGTAAGTGATCTAGAGAGATGGGTTTCAATGGGAGTTAGTGATCTAGAGGGATGGGTTTCAATGGGAGTTAGTGATCTATTCGGATGGGTTTCAATGGGAGTTATTGATCTAGTGGGATGGGTTTCAATAGGAGTTAGTGATCTAGAGGGATGGGTTTCAATGGGAGTTAGTGATCTAGAGGGATGGGTTTCAATGGGAGTTAGTGTTCTAGAGGGATGTGTTTCAATGGGAGGTAGTGATCTAGTCGGATGGGTTTCAAAGGGAGAGTTAGTGATCTAGAGGGATGTGTTTCAATGGGAGTTAGTGATCTAGTCGGATGGGTTTCAATGGGAGAGTTAGTCATCTACAGGGATGGGTTTCAATGGGTGTTAGTGATCTAGAGGGATGGTTTTCAATGGGAGTTAGTGATCTAGATTGATGGGTTTCAATTGGAGAGTTAGTGATCTAGAGGGATGGGTTTCAATGGGAGAGTTAGTGATCTAGAGGGATGGGTTTCAATGGGAGTTAGTGATCTAGAGAGATGGGTTTCAATGGGAGTTATTGATCTTGTGGGATGGGTTTCAATAGGAGTTAGTGATCTAGAGGGATGGGTTTCAATGGGAGTTAGTGATGTAGAGGGATGGGTTTCAATGGGAGTTAGTGATCTAGAGGGATGGGTTTCAATGGGAGTTAGTGACCTAGTCGGATGGGTTTCAATGGGAGAGTTAGTGATCTAGAGGGATGGGTTTCAATGGGAGTTAGTGATCTAGTCGGATGGGTTTCAATGGGAGAGTTAGTCATCTACAGGGATGGTTTTCAATGGGAGTTAGTGATCTAGAGGGATGGTTTTGAATGGGAGTTAGTGATCTAGATTGATGGGTTTCAATTGGAGAGTTAGTGATCTAGAGGGATGGGTTTCAATGGGATAGTTAGTGATCTAGAGGGATGGGTTTCAATGGGAGTTAGTGATCTAGAGGGATGGGTTTCAATGGGAGAGTTAGTGATCAAGAGGGATGGGTTTCTTTGGGAGTTAATGATCTAGAGGAATGGGTTTCAATGGGAGTGTTACTGATCAAGAGGGATGAGTTTCAATGGGAGAGTTAGTGATCTAGAGGATTGGGTTTCAATGGGAGTAAGTGATCAAGAGAGATGAGTTTCTTTGGGAGTTAGTGATCTAGAGGGATGGGTTTCAATGGGAGTTATTAATCTAGAGGGATGGGTTTCAATGGGAGTTAGTCATCTAGAGGAATGGGTTTCAATGGGAGAGTTAGTGATATAGAGGGATGGGTTTCAATGGGAGTTAGTGATCTGGAGGAATGTGTTTCAATGGGAGTTAGTGATCTAGAGGGATGGGTTTCAATGGGAGTTAGTGATCTAGAGGGATGGTTTTCAATGGGAGAGTTAATGAGCTAGAGGGATAGATTTCAATGGAGGTTAGTGATCTAGATGGATGGGTTTAAATGGAAGATTTAGTGATCTAGAGAGATGGGTTTCAATGGGAGACTTAGTAATCTAGAGGGATGGGTTTCAATGGGAGAGTTAGTGATCTAGAGGGATGGGTTTCAATGGGAGCTAGTGAACTAGAGGGATGGGTTTCAATGGGAGAGTTAGTGATGTAGAGGGATGGGTTTCAATGGGAGTTATTGATCTAGAGGGATGGGTTTCAATGGGAGAGTTAGTGATCTAGAGGGATGGGTTTCAATGGGAGAGTTAGTGATCTAGCGGGATGGGTTTCAATGTGTGAGTTAGTCATCTAGAGGGATGGGTTTCAATGGGTGTGTTGGTGATCTAGAGGGATGGCTTTCAATGGGATAGTTAGTGATCCAGGGGGATGGGTTTCAATGGTAGAGTTAGTGATCTAGAGAGAAGCATTTCAATGGGAGAGTTAGTGATATAGAGGGATGGGTTTCAATGTGAGTTTTTGATCTAGAGGGATGGGTTTCAAAGGGAGAGTTAGTGATCTAGAGAGTTGGGTTTCAATGGGAGTTAGTGATCTCGGGAGATGGGTTTCAATGAGAGAGTTAGTGATCTAGAGGGATGGGTTTCAATGGAAGAGTTAGTGATCTAGAGGGATGGGTTTCAATGGGAGAGTTAGTGATCTAGAGGGATGGGTTTCAATGGGAGATAGTGATCTAGAGGGATGGGTTTCAATGGGAGAGTTAGTGATCTAGATGCATCGGTTTCAATGGGAGAGTTATTGATCTAGAGGGATGGGCTTCAATGGGAGTTAGTGATCTAGAGGCATGGGTTTCAGTGGGAGAGTTGGTGATCTAGAGGGATGGGTTTCAATGGGAGTTAGTGATCTATAGGGATGGGTTTCAATGGGAGAGTTAGTGATCTAGAGAGATGTGTTTCAATGGGAGTTAGTGATCTAGAGGGATGGGTTGAATGGGAGTTAGTGATCTAGAGGGATGGGTTTCAATGGGAGTTAGTGATCTAGAGGGATGGGTTTAAATGGGAGAGTTAGTGATCTAGAGGGATGGGTTTCAATGCGAGAGTTAGTGATCTAGAGGGATCAGTTCAATGGGAGTTAGTGATCTAGAGAGATGGATTTCAATGGGAGTTACTGATCTAGAAGGATGTGATTCAATTGGACAGTTAGCGATCTAGAGGGATTGGTTTCAATGGGAGTTAGTGATCTAGAGGAATGGGTTTCAATGGGAGAGTTAGTGATCTAGAAGAATGGGTTTCAATGGGAGTTAGTGATCGAGATAGTTGGGTTTCAATTGGAGAGTTTGTGATCTAGAAGGATGGGTTTCAATTGGAGAGTTACTGATCTAGAGGGATGGGTTTCAATGGGAGAATTAGTGATCTAGAGGTATGGGTTTCAATGTGAGAGTTAGTGATCTAGAGGGATGGGTTTCAATGGGAGTTAGTAATCTTGAGGGAAGGGCTTCAATGGTAGTTAGTGATCTAGAGGTTTGGGTTTCAATGGGAGTTAGTGATCTTGAGGGATGGTTTTCAATGGGATAGTTAGTGATCTAGAGGGATAGGTTTCAAGGGTGGTTAGTGATCTAGAGGGATGGGTTTCAATGGGAGTGTTAGTGATCTAGAGGGATGGATTTCATTGGGAGTTAGTGATCTAGAGCAATGGGTTTCAATGGGTGAGTTACTGATCAAGAGGGATGGGTTTCAATGGGAGAGTTAGTGATCCAGGGGGATGGGTTTCAATGGGAGAGTTAGTGATCTAGAGAGAAGTGTTTCAATGGGAGAGTTAGTGATCTAGAGGGATGGGTTTCAATGTGAGTTTGTGATCTACAGGGATGGGTTTCAAAGGGAGAGTTAGTGATCTAGAGAGTTGGGTTTCAATGGGAGTTAGTGATCTAGGGAGATGAGTTTCAATGAGAGAGTTTGTGATCTAGAGGGATGGGTTTCAATGGAAGAGTTAGTGATCTAGAGGGATGGGTTTCAATGGGAGAGTTAGTGATCTAGAGGGAATTAGTTTCAATGGGAGTTAGCGATCTAGAGGAATGGGTTTCAATGGGAGAGTTAGTGATCTAGAGGCATCGGTTTCAAAGGGAGAGTTATTGATCTAGAGGGATGGGTTTCAATGGGAGTTAGTGATCTAGCGGCATGGGTTCCAGTGGGAGAGTTGGTGATCTAGAGGGATGGGTTTCAATGGAATTTAGTGATCTATAGAGATGGGTTTCAATGAGAGAGTTAGTGATCTAGAGGGATGGGTTTCAATGGAAGAGTTAGTGATCTAGAGGGATGGGTTTCAATGGGAGAGTTAGTGATCTAGAGGGATGGGTTTCAATGGGAGATAGTGATCTAGAGGGATGGGTTTCAATGGGAGAGTTAGTGATCTAGATGCATCGGTTTCAATGGGAGAGTTATTGATCTAGAGGGATGGGCTTCAATGGGAGTTAGTGATCTAGAGGCATGGGTTTCAGTGGGAGAGTTGGTGATCTAGAGGGATGGGTTTCAATGGGAGTTAGTGATCTATAGGGATGGGTTTCAATGGGAGAGTTAGTGATCTAGAGAGATGTGTTTCAATGGGAGTTAGTGATCTAGAGGGATGGGTTGAATGGGAGTTAGTGATCTAGAGGGATGGGTTTCAATGGGAGTTAGTGATCTAGAGGGATGGGTTTAAATGGGAGAGTTAGTGATCTAGAGGGATGGGTTTCAATGCGAGAGTTAGTGATCTAGAGGGATCAGTTCAATGGGAGTTAGTGATCTAGAGAGATGGATTTCAATGGGAGTTACTGATCTAGAAGGATGTGATTCAATTGGACAGTTAGCGATCTAGAGGGATTGGTTTCAATGGGAGTTAGTGATCTAGAGGAATGGGTTTCAATGGGAGAGTTAGTGATCTAGAAGAATGGGTTTCAATGGGAGTTAGTGATCGAGATAGTTGGGTTTCAATTGGAGAGTTTGTGATCTAGAAGGATGGGTTTCAATTGGAGAGTTACTGATCTAGAGGGATGGGTTTCAATGGGAGAATTAGTGATCTAGAGGTATGGGTTTCAATGTGAGAGTTAGTGATCTAGAGGGATGGGTTTCAATGGGAGTTAGTAATCTTGAGGGAAGGGCTTCAATGGTAGTTAGTGATCTAGAGGTTTGGGTTTCAATGGGAGTTAGTGATCTTGAGGGATGGTTTTCAATGGGATAGTTAGTGATCTAGAGGGATAGGTTTCAAGGGTGGTTAGTGATCTAGAGGGATGGGTTTCAATGGGAGTGTTAGTGATCTAGAGGGATGGATTTCATTGGGAGTTAGTGATCTAGAGCAATGGGTTTCAATGGGTGAGTTACTGATCAAGAGGGATGGGTTTCAATGGGAGAGTTAGTGATCCAGGGGGATGGGTTTCAATGGGAGAGTTAGTGATCTAGAGAGAAGTGTTTCAATGGGAGAGTTAGTGATCTAGAGGGATGGGTTTCAATGTGAGTTTGTGATCTACAGGGATGGGTTTCAAAGGGAGAGTTAGTGATCTAGAGAGTTGGGTTTCAATGGGAGTTAGTGATCTAGGGAGATGAGTTTCAATGAGAGAGTTTGTGATCTAGAGGGATGGGTTTCAATGGAAGAGTTAGTGATCTAGAGGGATGGGTTTCAATGGGAGAGTTAGTGATCTAGAGGGAATTAGTTTCAATGGGAGTTAGCGATCTAGAGGAATGGGTTTCAATGGGAGAGTTAGTGATCTAGAGGCATCGGTTTCAAAGGGAGAGTTATTGATCTAGAGGGATGGGTTTCAATGGGAGTTAGTGATCTAGCGGCATGGGTTCCAGTGGGAGAGTTGGTGATCTAGAGGGATGGGTTTCAATGGAATTTAGTGATCTATAGAGATGGGTTTCAATGGGAGAGTTAGTGATCTAGAGAGATGTGTTTCAATGGGAGTTAGTGATCTAGAGGGATGGGTTCAATTGGAGTTAGTGATCTAGAGGGATGGGTTTCAATGGGAGTTAGTGATCTAGAGGGATGGGTTTCAATGGGAGAGTTAGTGATCTAGAGGGATGGGTTTCAATGCGAGAGTTAGTGATCTAGAGGGATCGGTTCACTGGGAGTTAGTGATCTAGATAGATGGATTTCAATGGGAGTTACTGATATAGAAGGATGGGTTTCAATTGGACAGTTTGCGATCTAGAGGGATTGGTTTCAATGGGAGTTAGTGATCTAGAGGAATGGGTTTCAATGGGAGAGTTAGTGATCTAGATGGATGGGTTTCAATGGGAGTTAGTGATCGAGATAGTTGGGTTTCAATTGGAGAGTTAGTGATCTAGAAGGATGGGTTTCAATCGGAGAGTTACTGATCTAGAGGGATGGGTTTCAATGGGAGAGTAAGTGATCTAGAGATATGAGTTTCAATGTGAGAGTTAGTGATCTAGAGGGATGGGTTTCAATGGGAGTTAGTGATCTAAAGGGAAGGGTTTCAATGGGAGTTAGTGATCTAGAGGTTTGGGTTTCAATGGGAGTTAGTGATCTTGAGGGATGGGTTTCAATGGGAGAGTTAGAGATCTAGAGGGATAGGTTTCAAGGGGGGTTAGTGATCTAGAGTGATGGGATTCAATGGAAGAGTTAGTGATCTAGAGAGATGGGTTTCAATGTGAGAGTTAGTGATCTAGAGGGATGGGTTTCAATGGTAGAGTTAGTGATCTAGCGGGATGGGTTTCAATGGGAGTTAGTGATCTAGAGGGACGGGTTTCAATGGGAGTTAGTGATCTAGAGGTAAGGGTTTCAATGGGAGAGTTAGTGATCTAGAGGGATGGGTTTCAATGGGAGTTAGTGATCTACAGGGAAGGGTTTCAATGGGAGAGTTAGTGATCTAGATTGATGGGTTTCAATGGCAGTTAGTCATCTAGAGTAATGGGATTCAATGGGAAAGTTGGTGATCTAGAGGTATAGGTTTCAATGGGAGTTAGTGATCTAGAGGGATGAGTTTCAATGGGAGAGTTAGTGATCTAGAGGGATAGGTTTCAATGGGAGTTAGTGATCTAGAGGAAAGGGTTTCAATGGGAGAGTTAGTGATCTAGAGGGATAGGTTTCAATGGGAGTTAGTGATCTAGAGGGATGGTTTTCAATGGGAGTTAGTGATCTAGATGGAAGGGTTTCAAAAGGAGAGTTAGTAATCTAGATGGATGGGTTTCAATGGGATTTAGTGATCTAGAGGGAAGGGTTTCAATGGGAGAGTTATTGATCTAGAGGGATGGGTTTCAACGGGATTTAGTGATCTAGAGGGATGGGTTTCAATGGGAGAGTTAGTGATCTAGAGGGATTAGTTTCTGAGGGAGAGTTAGTGATCTAAAGAGTGGGCTTTCAATGGGAGTTAGTGATCTAGGGAGATGGGTTTCAATGAGAGAGTTAGTGATCTAGAGGGATGGGGTTCAATGGAAGAGTTAGTGATCTGGAGGGATGGGTTTCAATGGGAGTTAGTGATCTAGAGGGACGGGTTTCAATGGGAGTTTGTGATCTAGAGGGATGGGTTTCAAAGGGAGAGTTAGTGATCTAGAGGGATGGGTTTCAATGGGAATTTGTGATCTAGAGGGATGGGTTTCAATGGGAGTAAGTGATCGAAAGAGATAGGTTTCAATTGGATAGTTAGTGATCTAGAGGGATGGGTTTCAACGGGAGAGTTAGTCATCTAGAGGGATGGGTTTCAATGGGAGTTAGTGATCTAGAGAGATGGGTTTCAATGGGAGAGTTAGTGATCTAGAGGGATGGGTTTCATTCGGAGAGTTAGTGATCTAGAGGCATCGGTTTCAATGGGAGAGTTATTGATCTAGAGGGATGGGTTTCAATGGGAGTTAGTGATCTAGAGGCATGGGTTTCAGTGGGAGAGTTAGTGATCTAGAGGGATGGGTTTCAATGGGAGTTAGTGCTCTATAGGGATGGGTTTCAATGGGAGAGTTAGTGATCTAGAGAGATGGGTTTCAATGGGAGTTAGTGATCTAGAGGGATGGGTTCAATACGAGTCAGTGATCTAGAAAGATGGATTTCAATTGTAGTTACTGATTTAGAAGGATGGGTTTCAATTGGACAGTTAGCGATCTAGAGGGATGGGTTTCAATGGGAGTTAGTGATCTAGAGGGATGGGTTTCAATGGGAGTTAGTGATCTAGAGGGATGGGTTTCAATGGGAGTTAGTGATCTAGACGGATGGTTTTCAATGGGAGAGTTAGTGAGCTAGAGGGATAGGTTTCAATGGTGGTTAGTGATCTAGATGGATGGGTTTCAATGGAAGAGTTAGTGATCTAGAGAGATGGGTTTCAATGGGAGACTTAGTAATCAAGAGGGATGGGTTTCAATGGGAGAGTTAGTGATGTAGAGGGATGGGTTTCAATGCGGGTTATTGATCTAGATGGATGGGTTTCAATGGGAGAGTTAGTGATCTAGAGGGATGGGTTTCAATGGGAGAGTTAGTGATCTAGCGGGATGGGTTTCAATGTGTGAGTTAGTGATCTAGAGGGATGGGTTTCAATGGGTGTGTTAGTGATCTAGAGGGATGGCTTTCAATGGGATAGTTAGTGATCCAGGGGGATGGGTTTCAATGGTAGAGTTAGTGATCTAGAGAGAAGCGTTTCAATGGGAGAGTTAGTGATCTAGAGGGATGGGTTTCAATGTGAGTTTGTGATCTACATGGATGGGTTTCAAAGGGAGAGTTAGTGATCTAGAGAGTTGGGTTTCAATGCGAGTTAGTGATCTCGGGAGATGGGATTCAATGAGAGAGTTAGTGATCTAGAGGGATGGGTTTCAATGGAAGAGTTAGTGATCTAGAGGGATGGGTTTCAATGGGAGAGTTAGTGATCTAGAGGGATGGGTTTCAATGGGAGTTAGTGATCTAGAGGGATGGGTTTCAATGGGAGAGATAGTGATCTAGAGGCATCGGTTTCAATGGGAGAGTTATTGATCTAGAGGGATGGGTTTCAATGGGAGTTAGTGATCTAGAGGCATGGGTTTCAGTGGGAGAGTTGGTGATCTAGAGGGATGGGTTTCAATGGGCGTTAGTGATCTATAGGGATGTGTTTCAATGGGAGAGTTAGTGATCTAGAGAGATGGGTTTCAATGGGAGTTAGTGATCTAGAGGGATGGGTTCAATTGTTAGTTAGTGATCTAGAGGGATGGGTTTCAATGGGAGAGTTAGTGATCTAGAGGGATGGGTTTCAATGCGAGAGTTAGTGATATAGAGGGATCAGTTCAATGGGAGTTTGTGATCTAGAGAGATGGATTTCAATGGGAGTTACTGATCTAGAAGAATGGGTTTCAATTGGACAGTTAGCGATCTAGAGGGATTGGTTTCAATGGGAGTTAGTGATCTAGAGGAATGGGTTTCAATGGGAGAGTTAGTGATCTAGATGGATGGGTTTCAATGGGAGTTAGTGATCGAGATATTTGGGTTTCAATTGGAGAGTTAGTGATCTAGAAGGATGTGTTTCAATTGGAGAGTTACTGGTCTAGAGGGATGGATTTCAATGGGAGAGTTAGTGATCTAGATGTATGGGTTTCAATGTGAGAATTAGTGATCTAGAGGGATGCGTTTCAATGGGAGTTAGTGATCTAGAGGGAAGGGTTTCAATGGGAGTTAGTGATCTAGAGGTTTGGGTTTCAATGGGAGTTAGTGATCTTGAGGGATGGTTTTCAATGGGAGAGTTAGTCATCTAGAGGGATAGGTTTCAAGGGGGGTTAGTGATCTAGAGTGTTGGGTTTCAATGGAAGAGTTAATGATCTAGAGAGATGGGTTTCAATGGGAGAGTTAGTGATCTAGAGAAATGGGTTTCAATGGGAGAGTTAGTGATCTAGCGGGATGGGTTTCAATGGGAGTTAGTGATCTAGAGGGATGGGTTTCAATGGGAGTTAGTGATCTAGAGAAATGGGTTTCAAAGGGAGTAAGTGATCTAGAGGGATGGGTTTCAATGGGAGTTAGTGATCTAGAGAGATGGGTTTGAATGGGTGTTATTGATCTAGAGGGATGGGTTTCATTGGTCGATAGTGATCTAGAGGGAAGGGTTTCAATCGGAGTTAGTCATCTAGAGGGATGGGTTTCAATGGGAGTTAGTGACCTAGAGAGATGGGTTTCAATGGGAGTTAGTGCTCTAGAGGGATGGGTTTCAATGAGAGAGTTAGTGATCTAGAGGGATCGGTTTCAATGGGATTTAGTGATCTAGAGGGATGGGTTTCAATGGGAGTTAGTGATCTAGAGGGATGGGTTTCAATGGGAGTTAGTGATCTAGAGGGATGGTTTTCAATGGGAGAGTTAGTGAGCTAGAGGGATAGGTTTCAATGGGGGTTAGTGATCTAGATGGATGTGTTTCAATGGAAGAGTTAGTGATCTAGAGAGATGGGTTTCAATGGGAGACTTAGTAATCTAGAGGGTTGGGTTTCAATGGGAGTTATTGATCTAGAGGGATGGGTTTCAATGGGAGAGTTAGTGATCTAAAGGGATGGGTTTCAATGGGAGATTTAGTGATCTAGCGGAATGGCTTTCAATGTGTGAGTTAGTGATCTAGAGGGATGGGTTTCAATGGGTGTGTTAGTGATCTAGAGGGATGGCCTTCAATGGGATAGTTAGTGATCCAGGGGGATGGGTTTCAATGGGAGAGTTAGTGATCTAGAGAGAAGCGTTTCAATGGGAGAGTTAGTTATCTAGAGGGATGGGTTTCAATGTGAGTTTGTGATCTACAGGGATGGGTTTCAAAGGGAGAGTTAGTGATCTAGAGAGTTGGGTTTCAATGGGAGTTAGTGATCTCGGGAGATGGGTTTCAATGAGACAGTTAGTGATCTAGAGGGATGGGTTTCAATGGAAGAGTTAGTGATCTAGAGGGATGGATTTCAATGGGAGAGTTAGTGATCTAGAGGGATGGGTTTCAATGGGAGTTAGTGATCTAGAGGTATGGGTTTCAATGGGAGTTAGTGATCTAGCGGCAAGGGTTTCAGTGGGAGAGTTGGTGATCTAGAGGGATGGGTTTCAATGGGATTTAGTGAACTATAGGGATGGGTTTCAATGGGAGAGTTAGTGATCTAGAGAGATGTGTTTCAATGGGAGTTAGTGATCTAGAGGGATGGGTTCAATGGGAGTTAGTGATCTAGAGGGATGGGTTTCAATGGGAGTTAGTGATCTAGAGGGATGGGTTTCAATGGGAGAGTTAGTGATCTAGAGGGATGGGTTTCAATGCGAGAGTTAGTGATCTAGAGGGATCGGTTCAATGGGAGTTAGTGATCTAGAGAGATGGATTTCAATGGGAGTTACTGATCTGGAAGGATGGGTTTCAATTGGACAGTTAGCGATCTAGAGGGATTGGTTTCAATGGGAGTTAGTGATCTAGAGGAATGGGTTTCAATGGGAGAGTTAGTGATCTAGATGGATGGGTTTCAATGGGAGTTAGTGATCGAGATAGTTGGGTTTCAATTGGAGAGTTAGTGATATAGAAGGATGCGTTTCATTTGGAGAGTTACTGATCTAGAGGGATGGGTTTCAATGGGAGTTAGTGATCTAGAGGGATGGTTTTCAATGGGAGAGTTAGTGAGCTAGAGGGATAGGTTTCAATGGGGGTTAGTGATCTAGATGGATGTGTTTCAATGGAAGAGTTAGTGATCTAGAGAGATGGGTTTCAATGGGAGACTTAGTAATCTAGAGGGTTGGGTTTCAATGGGAGTTATTGATCTAGAGGGATGGGTTTCAATGGGAGAGTTAGTGATCTAAAGGGATGGGTTTCAATGGGAGATTTAGTGATCTAGCGGGATGGCTTTCAATGTGTGAGTTAGTGATCTAGAGGGATGGGTTTCAATGGGTGTGTTAGTGATCTAGAGGGATGGCCTTCAATGGGATAGTTAGTGATCCAGGGGGATGGGTTTCAATGGGAGAGTTAGTGATCTAGAGAGAAGCGTTTCAATGGGAGAGTTAGTTATCTAGAGGGATGGGTTTCAATGTGAGTTTGTGATCTACAGGGATGGGTTTCAAAGGGAGAGTTAGTGATCTAGAGAGTTGGGTTTCAATGGGAGTTAGTGATCTCGGGAGATGGGTTTCAATGAGACAGTTAGTGATCTAGAGGGATGGGTTTCAATGGAAGAGTTAGTGATCTAGAGGGATGGATTTCAATGGGAGAGTTAGTGATCTAGAGGGATGGGTTTCAATGGGAGTTAGTGATCTAGAGGTATGGGTTTCAATGGGAGAGTTAGTGATCTAGAGGGATGGGTTTCAATGGGAGTTAGTGATCTAGCGGCAAGGGTTTCAGTGGGAGAGTTGGTGATCTAGAGGGATGGGTTTCAATGGGATTTAGTGATCTATAGGGATGGGTTTCAATGGGAGAGTTAGTGATCTAGAGAGATGTGTTTCAATGGGAGTTAGTGATCTAGAGGGATGGGTTCAATGGGAGTTAGTGATCTAGAGGGATGGGTTTCAATGGGAGTTAGTGATCTAGAGGGATGGGTTTCAATGGGAGAGTTAGTGATCTAGAGGGATGGGTTTCAATGCGAGAGTTAGTGATCTAGAGGGATCGGTTCAATGGGAGTTAGTGATCTAGAGAGATGGATTTCAATGGGAGTTACTGTTCTGGAAGGATGGGTTTCAATTGGACAGTTAGCGATCTAGAGGGATTGGTTTCAATGGGAGTTAGTGATCTAGAGGAATGGGTATCAATGGGAGAGTTAGTGATCTAGATGGATGGGTTTCAAGTGGAGTTAGTGATCGAGATAGTTGGGTTTCAATTGGAGAGTTAGTGATATAGAAGGATGCGTTTCAATTGGAGAGTTACTGATCTAGAGGGATGGGTTTCAATGGGAGAGTAAGTGATCTAGAGGTATGGGTTTCAATGTGAGAGTTAGTGATCTATAGGGATGGGTTTCAATGGGAGTTAGTGATCTAGAGGGAAGGGTTTCAATGGGAGTTAGTGATCTAGAGTTTTGGGTTTCAATGGGAGTTAGTGATCTTGAGGGATGGTTTTCAATGGGAGAGTTAGAGATCTAGAGGGATAGGTTTCAAGGGGGGTTAGTGATCTAGAGGGATGGGTTTCAATGGAAGAGTTAGTGATCTAGAGAGATGGGTTTCAATGTGAGAGTTAGTGATCTAGAGGGATGGGTTTCAATGGGAGAGTTAGTGATCTAGCGGGATGGGTTTCAATGGGAGTTAGTGATCTAGAGGGATGGGTTTCAAAGGGAGTTAGTGATCTAGAGGTAAGGGTTTCAATGGGAGAGTAAGTGATCTAGAGGGATGGGTTTCAATGGGAGTTAGTGATCTAGAGGGTAGGGTTTCAATGGGAGAGTTAGTGATCTAGATTGATGGGTTTCAATGGCAGTTAGTCATCTAGAGTAATGGGATTCAATGGGAAAGTTGGCGATCTAGAGGGATTGGTTTCAATGGGAGTTAGTGATCTAGAGGGATGGGTTTCAATGTGAGAGTTAGTGATCTAGAGGGATAGATTTCAATTGGAGTTAGTGATCTAGAGGAAAGGGTTTCAATGGGAGAGTTAGTGATCTAGAGGGATGGGTCTCAATGGGCGTTAGTGATCTAGAGGGATGGGTTTCAATGGGAGAGTTAGTGATCCGGAGGGTTGGGTTTCAATGGGAGAGTTAGTGATCTAGAGGGATAGGTGTCAATGGGATTTAGTGATCTAGAGGGATTGCTTTCAATGGGAGAGTTAGTGATCTAGGGGGATGGGTTTCAATGGGAGAGTTAGTGATCTAGAGAGAAGCGTTTCAATGGGAGAGTTAGTTATCTAGAGGGATGGGTTTCAATGGGGGTTAGTGATCTAGATGGATGTGTTTCAATGGAAGAGTTAGTGATCTAGAGAGATGGGTTTCAATGGGAGACTTAGTAATCTAGAGGGTTGGGTTTCAATGGGAGTTATTGATCTAGAGGGATGGGTTTCAATGGGAGAGTTAGTGATCTAAAGGGATGGGTTTCAATGGGAGATTTAGTGATCTAGCGGGATGGCTTTCAATGTGTGAGTTAGTGATCTAGAGGGATGGGTTTCAATGGGTGTGTTAGTGATCTAGAGGGATGGCCTTCAATGGGATAGTTAGTGATCCAGGGGGATGGGTTTCAATGGGAGAGTTAGTGATCTAGAGAGAAGCGTTTCAATGGGAGAGTTAGTTATCTAGAGGGATGGGTTTCAATGTGAGTTTGTGATCTACAGGGATGGGTTTCAAAGGGAGAGTTAGTGATCTAGAGAGTTGGGTTTCAATGGGAGTTAGTGATCTCGGGAGATGGGTTTCAATGAGACAGTTAGTGATCTAGAGGGATGGGTTTCAATGGAAGAGTTAGTGATCTAGAGGGATGGATTTCAATGGGAGAGTTAGTGATCTAGAGGGATGGGTTTCAATGGGAGTAGTGATCTAGAGGTATGGGTTTCAATGGGAGAGTTAGTGATCTAGAGGGATGGGTTTCAATGGGAGTGAGTGATCTAGCGGCAAGGGTTTCAGTGGGAGAGTTGGTGATCTAGAGGGATGGGTTTCAATGGAATTTAGTGATCTATAGGGATGGGTTTCAATGGGAGAGTTAGTGATCTAGAGAGATGTGTTTCAATGGGAGTTAGTGATCTAGAGGGATGGGTTCAATGGGAGTTAGTGATCTAGAGGGATGGGTTTCAATGGGAGTTAGTGATCTAGAGGGATGGGTTTCAATGGGAGAGTTAGTGATCTAGAGGGATGGGTTTCAATGCGAGAGTTAGTGATCTAGAGGGATCGGTTCAATGGGAGTTAGTGATCTAGAGAGATGGATTTCAATGGGAGTTACTGATCTGGAAGGATGGGTTTCAATTGGACAGTTAGCGATCTAGAGGGATTGGTTTCAATGGGAGTTAGTGATCTAGAGGAATGGGTTTCAATGGGAGAGTTAGTGATCTAGATGGATGGGTTTCAATGGGAGTTAGTGATCGAGATAGTTGGGTTTCAATTGGAGAGTTAGTGATATAGAAGGATGCGTTTCAATTGGAGAGTTACTGATCTAGAGGGATGGGTTTCAATGGGAGAGTAAGTGATCTAGAGGTATGGGTTTCAATGTGAGAGTTAGTGATCTATAGGGATGGGTTTCAATGGGAGTTAGTGATCTAGAGGGAAGGGTTTCAATGGGAGTTAGTGATCTAGAGTTTTGGGTTTCAATGGGAGTTAGTGATCTTGAGGGATGGTTTTCAATGGGAGAGTTAGAGATCTAGAGGGATAGGTTTCAAGGGGGGTTAGTGATCTAGAGGGATGGGTTTCAATGGAAGAGTTAGTGATCTAGAGAGATGGGTTTCAATGTGAGAGTTAGTGATCTAGAGGGATGGGTTTCAATGGGAGAGTTAGTGATCTAGCGGGATGGGTTTCAATGGGAGTTAGTGATCTAGAGGGATGGGTTTCAAAGGGAGTTAGTGATCTAGAGGTAAGGGTTTCAATGGGAGAGTTAGTGATCTAGAGGGATGGGTTTCAATGGGAGTTAGTGATCTAGAGGGTAGGGTTTCAATGGGAGAGTTAGTGATCTAGATTGATGGGTTTCAATGGCAGTTAGTCATCTAGAGTAATGGGATTCAATGGGAAAGTTGGCGATCTAGAGGGATTGGTTTCAATGGGAGTTAGTGATCTAGAGGGATGGGTTTCAATGTGAGAGTTAGTGATCTAGAGGGATAGATTTCAATTGGAGTTAGTGATCTAGACTAAAGGGTTTCAATGGGAGAGTTAGTGATCTAGAGGGATGGGTCTCAATGGGCGTTAGTGATCTAGAGGGATGGGTTTCAATGGGAGAGTTAGTGATCCGGAGGGTTGGGTTTCAATGGGAGAGTTAGTGATCTAGAGGGATAGGTGTCAATGGGAGTTAGTGATCTAGAGGGATTGCTTTCAATGGGAGAGTTAGTGATCTAGAGGGATAGGTTTCAATGGGAGTTAGCGATCTAGAGGGATGGTTTTCAATGGGAGTTAGTGATCTAGAGGGAAGGGTTTCAATGCGAGAGTTAGTAATCTAGATGGATGGGTTTCAATGGGATTTAGTGATCTAGAGGGATGGGTTTCAATGGGAGAGCTATTGATCTAGAGGGATGGGTTTCAATGGGATTTAGTGATCTAGAGGGATGGGTTTCAATGGGAGAGTTAGTGATCTAGAGGGATTGGTTTCTAAGGGAGAGTTAGTGATCTAGAGATTGGAGTTTCAATGGGAGTTAGTGATCTACGGAGATGGGTTTCAATGAGAGAGTTAGTGATCTAGAGGGATGGGTTTCAATGGAAGAGTTAGTGATCTGGAGGGATGGGTTTCAATGGGAGTTAGTGATCTAGAGGGGCGGGTTTCAATGGGAGTTTGTGATCTAGAGGGATGGGTTTCAAAGGGATAGTTAGTGATCTAGAGGGATGGGTTTCAATGGGAATTTGTGATCTAGAGGGATGGGTTTCAATGGGAGTTAGTGATCGAGAGAGATAGGTTTCAATTGGATAGTTAGTGATCTAGAGGGATGGGTTTCAATGGGAGAGTTATTGATCTAGAGGGATGGGTTTCAATGGGAGTTAGTGATCTAGAGAGATGAGTTTCAATGGGAGAGTTAGTGATCTAGAGGGATGGGTTTCAATCGGAGAGTTAGTGATCTAGAGGCATCGGTTTCAATGGGAGAGTTATTGATCTAGAGGGATGGGTTTCAATGGGAGTTAGTGATCTAGAGGCATGGGTTTCAGTGGGAGAGTTAGTGATCTAGAGGGATGGGTTACAATGGGAGTTAGTGCTCTATAGGGATGGGTTTCAATGGGAGAGTTAGTGATCTACAGAGATGGGTATCAATGGGAGTTAGTGATCTAGAGGGATGGGTTCAATGGGAGTTAGTGATCTAGAAAGATGGATTTCAATTTTAGTTACTGATTTTGAAGGATGGGTTTCAATTGAACAGTTAGCGATCTAGAGGGATTGGTTTCAATGGGAGTTAGTGATCTAGAGGGATGGGTTTCAATGTGAGTTAGTGATCTAGAGGGATGGGTTTCAATGGGAGTTAGTGATCTAGAGGGATGGTTTTCAATGGGAGAGTTAGTGAGCTAGAGGGATAGGTTTCAATGGGGGTTAGTGATCTAGATGGATGGGTTTCAATGGAAGAGTTAGTGATCTAGAGAGATGGGTTTCAATGGGAGACTTAGTAATCAAGAGGGATGGGTTTTAATGGGAGAGTTAGTGATCTAGACGGATGGGTTTCAATGGGAGTTAGTGATCTAGAGGGATGGCTTTCAATGGGAGAGTTAGTGATGTAGAGGGATGGGTTTCAATGCGGCTTATTGATCTAGAGGGATGGGTTTCAATGGGAGAGTTAGTGATCTAGAGGGATGGGTTTCAATGGGAGAGTTAGTGATCTAGTGGGATGGGTTTCAATGTGTGAGTTAGTGATCTAGAGGGATGGGTTTCAATGGGTGTGTTAGTGATCTAGAGGGATGGCTTTCAATGGGATAGTTAGTGATCCAGGGGGATGGGTTTCAATGGGAGAGTTAGTGATCTAGAGAGAAGCGTTTCAATGGGAGAGTTAGTGATCTAGAGGGATGGGTTTCAATGTGAGTTTGTGATCTACAGGGATGGGTTTCAAAGGGAGAGTTAGTGATCTAGAGAGTTGGGTTTCAATGCGAGTTAGTGATCTAGGGAGATGGGTTTCAATGA
Organism: Cetorhinus maximus; assembly: GCF_964194155.1. NCBI lineage: Eukaryota > Metazoa > Chordata > Chondrichthyes > Lamniformes > Cetorhinidae > Cetorhinus > Cetorhinus maximus. Next base: position 344,136 of record NW_027596347.1, read on the forward strand.
GAGAGTTAGTGATCTAGAGGGATGGGTTTCAATGGGAGAGTTAGTGATCTAGAGGGATGGGTTTCAATGGGAGTTAGTGATCTAGAGGGATGGGTTTCAATGGGAGAGTTAGTGATCTAGAGGCATCGGTTTCAATGGGAGAGTTATTGATCTAGAGGGATGGGTTTCAATGGGAGTTAGTGATCTAGAGGCATGGGTTTCAGTGGGAGAGTTGGTGATCTAGAGGGATGGGTTTCAATGGGAGTTAGTGATCTATAGGGATGGGTTTCAATGGGAGAGTTAGTGATCTAGAGAGATGGGTTTCAATGGGAGTTAGTGATCTAGAGGGATGGGTTCAATTGGAGTTAGTGATCTAGTGGGATGGGTTTCAATGGGAGTTAGTGATCTAGAGGGATGGGTTTCAATGGGAGAGTTAGTGATCTAGAGGGATGGGTTTCAATGCGAGAGTTAGTGATCTAGAGGGATCGGTTCAATGGGAGTTAGTTATCTAGAGAGATGGATTTCAATGGGAGTTACTGATATTGAAGAATGGGTTTCAATTGGACAGTTAGCGATCTAGAGGGATTGGTTTCAATGGGAGTTAGTGATCTAGAGGAATGGGTTTCAATGGGAGAGTTAGTGATCTAGATGGATGGGTTTCAATGGGAGTTAGTGATCGAGATAGTTGGGTTTCAATTGGAGAGTTAGTGATCTAGAAGGATGTGTTTCAATTGGAGAGTTACTGGTCTAGAGGGATGGGTTTCAATGGGAGAGTTAGTGATCTAGATGGATGGGTTTCAAAAGGAGTTAGTGATCGAGATAGTTGGGTTTCAATTGGAGAGTTAGTGATCTAGAAGGATGTGTTTCAATTGGAGAGTTACTGGTCTAGAGGGATGGGTTTCAATGGGAGAGTTAGTGATCTAGAGGTATGGGTTTCAATGTGAGAATTAGTGATCTAGAGGGATGCGTTTTAATGGGAGTTAGTGATCTAGAGGGAAGGGTTTCAATGGGACTCAGTGATCTAGAGGTTTGGGTTTCAATGGGAGTTAGAGATCTTGAGGGATGGTTTTCAATGGGAGAGTTAGTGATCTAGAGGGATGGGTTTCAATGGGAGTTAGTGATCTAGAGGTAAGGGTTTCAATGGGAGAGTTAGTGATCTAGAGTGATGGGTTTCAATGGGAGTTAGTGATCTAGAGGGAAGGGTTTCAATGGGAGAGTTAGTGATCTAGATTGATGGGTTTCAATGGCAGTTAGTCATCTAGAGTAATGGGATTCAGTGGGAAAGTTGGTGATCGAGAGGGATAGGATTCAATGGGAGTTAGTGGTCTAGAGGGATGGGTTTCAATGGAAGAGTTAGTGATCTAGAGGGACAGGTTTCAATGGAAGTTAGTGATCTAGTGTAAAGGGTTTCAATTGGAGAGTTAGTGATCTAGAGGGATGGGTCTCAATGGGCGTTAGTGATCTAGAGGGATGGGTTTCAATGGGAGAGTTAGTGATCCAGAGGGTTGGGTTTCAATGGGAGAGTTAGTGATCTAGAGGGATAGGTGTCAATGGGAGTTAGTGATCTAGAGGGATTGGTTTCAATGGGAGAGTTAGTGATCTAGAGGGATAGGTTTCAATGGGAGTTCGTGATCTAGAGGGATGGTTTTCAATGGGAGTTAGTGATCTAGAGAGATGAGTTTCAATGGGAGAGATAGTGATCTAGAGGGATGGGTTTCAATCGGAGAGTTAGTGATCTAGAGGCATCGGTTTCAATGGGAGAGTTGTTGATCTAGAGGGATGGGTTTCAATGGGAGTTAGTGATCTAGAGGCATGGGTTTCAGTGGGAGAGTTAGTGATCTAGAGGGATGGGTTTCAATGGGAGTTAGTGCTCTATAGGGATGGGTTTCAATGGGAGAGTTAGTGATCTACAGAGATGGGTATCAATGGGAGTTAGTGATCTAGAGGGATGGGTTCAATGGGAGTTAGTGATCTAGAAAGATGGATTTCAATTTTAGTTACTGATTTTGAAGGATGGGTTTCAATTGAACAGTTAGCGATCTAGAGGGATTGGTTTCAATGGGAGTTAGTGATCTAGAGGGATGGGTTTCAATGTGAGTTAGTGATCTAGAGGGATGGGTTTCAATGGGAGTTAGTGATCTAGAGGGATGGTTTTCAATGGGAGAGTTAGTGAGCTAGAGGGATAGGTTTCAATGGGGGTTAGTGATCTAGATGGATGGGTTTCAATGGAAGAGTTAGTGATCTAGAGAGATGGGTTTCAATGGGAGACTTAGTAATCAAGAGGGATGGGTTTTAATGGGAGAGTTAGTGATCTAGACGGATGGGTTTCAATGGGAGTTAGTGATCTAGAGGGATGGCTTTCAATGGGAGAGTTAGTGATGTAGAGGGATGGGTTTCAATGCGGCTTATTGATCTAGAGGGATGGGTTTCAATGGGAGAGTTAGTGATCTAGAGGGATGGGTTTCAATGGGAGAGTTAGTGATCTAGCGGGATGGGTTTCAATGTGTGAGTTAGTGATCTAGAGGGATGGGTTTCAATGGGTGTGTTAGTGATCTAGAGGGATGGCTTTCAATGGGATAGTTAGTGATCCAGGGGGATGGGTTTCAATGGGAGAGTTAGTGATCTAGAGAGAAGCATTTCAATGGGAGAGTTAGTGATCTAGAGGGATGGGTTTCAATGTGAGTTTGTGATCTACAGGGATGGGTTTCAAAGGGAGAGTTAGTGATCTAGAGAGTTGGGTTTCAATGCGAGTTAGTGATCTAGGGAGATGGGTTTCAATGAGAGAGTTAGTGATCTAGAGGGATGGGTTTCAATGGGAGAGTTAGTGATCTAGAGGGATGGGTTTCAATGGGAGTTAGTGATCTAGAGGGATGGGTTTCAATGGGAGAGTTAGTGATCTAGAGGCATCGGTTTCAATGGGAGATTTATTGATCTAGAGGGATGGGTTTCAATGGGAGTTAGTGATCTAGAGGCATGGGTTTCAGTGGGAGAGTTGGTGATCTAGAGGGATGGGTTTCAATGGGAGTTAGTGATCTATAGGGATGGGTTTCAATGGGAGAGTTAGTGATCTAGAGAGATGGGTTTCAATGGGAGTTAGTGATCTAGAGGGATGGGTTCAATTGGAGTTAGTGATCTAGTGGGATGGGTTTCAATGGGAGTTAGTGATCTAGAGGGATGGGTTTCAATGGGAGAGTTAGTGATCTAGAGGGATGGGTTTCAATGCGAGAGTTAGTGATCTAGAGGGATCGGTTCAATGGGAGTTAGTTATCTAGAGAGATGGATTTCAATGGGAGTTACTGATATAGAAGAATGGGTTTCAATTGTACAGTTAGCGATCTAGAGGGATTGGTTTCAATGGGAGTTAGTGATCTAGAGGAATGGGTTTCAATGGGAGAGTTAGTGATCTAGATGGATGGGTTTCAAAAGGAGTTAGTGATCGAGATAGTTGGGTTTCAATTGGAGAGTTAGTGATCTAGAAGGATGTGTTTCAATTGGAGAGTTACTGGTCTAGAGGGATGGGTTTCAATGGGAGAGTTAGTGATCTAGAGGTATGGGTTTCAATGTGAGAATTAGTGATCTAGAGGGATGCGTTTTAATGGGAGTTAGTGATCTAGAGGGAAGGGTTTCAATGGGACTCAGTGATCTAGAGGTTTGGGTTTCAATGGGAGTTACTGATCTGGAAGGATGGGTTTCAATTGAACAGTTAGCGATCTAGAGGGATTGGTTTCAATGGGAGTTAGTGATCTAGAGGGATGGGTTTCAATGTGAGTTAGTGATCTAGAGGGATGGGTTTCAATGGGAGTTAGTGATCTAGAGGGATGGTTTTCAATGGGAGAGTTAGTGAGCTAGAGGGATAGGTTTCAATGGGGGTTAGTGATCTAGATGGATGGGTTTCAATGGAAGAGTTAGTGATCTAGAGAGATGGGTTTCAATGGGAGACTTAGTAATCAAGAGGGATGGGTTTTAATGGGAGAGTTAGTGATCTAGACGGATGGGTTTCAATGGGAGTTAGTGATCTAGAGGGATGGCTTTCAATGGGAGAGTTAGTGATGTAGAGGGATGGGTTTCAATGCGGCTTATTGATCTAGAGGGATGGGTTTCAATGGGAGAGTTAGTGATCTAGAGGGATGGGTTTCAATGGGAGAGTTAGTGATCTAGCGGGATGGGTTTCAATGTGTGAGTTAGTGATCTAGAGGGATGGGTTTCAATGGGTGTGTTAGTGATCTAGAGGGATGGCTTTCAATGGGATAGTTAGTGATCCAGGGGGATGGGTTTCAATGGGAGAGTTAGTGATCTAGAGAGAAGCGTTTCAATGGGAGAGTTAGTGATCTAGAGGGATGGGTTTCAATGTGAGTTTGTGATCTACAGGGATGGGTTTCAAAGGGAGAGTTAGTGATCTAGAGAGTTGGGTTTCAATGCGAGTTAGTGATCTAGGGAGATGGGTTTCAATGAGAGAGTTAGTGATCTAGAGGGATGGGTTTCAATGGGAGAGTTAGTGATCTAGAGGGATGGGTTTCAATGGGAGTTAGTGATCTAGAGGGATGGGTTTCAATGGGAGAGTTAGTGATCTAGAGGCATCGGTTTCAATGGGAGAGTTATTGATCTAGAGGGATGGGTTTCAATGGGAGTTAGTGATCTAGAGGCATGGGTTTCAGTGGGAGAGTTGGTGATCTAGAGGGATGGGTTTCAATGGGAGTTAGTGATCTATAGGGATGGGTTTCAATGGGAGAGTTAGTGATCTAGAGAGATGGGTTTCAATGGGAGTTAGTGATCTAGAGGGATGGGTTCAATTGGAGTTAGTGATCTAGTGGGATGGGTTTCAATGGGAGTTAGTGATCTAGAGGGATGGGTTTCAATGGGAGAGTTAGTGATCTAGAGGGATGGGTTTCAATGCGAGAGTTAGTGATCTAGAGGGATCGGTTCAATGGGAGTTAGTTATCTAGAGAGATGGATTTCAATGGGAGTTACTGATATAGAAGAATGGGTTTCAATTGTACAGTTAGCGATCTAGAGGGATTGGTTTCAATGGGAGTTAGTGATCTAGAGGAATGGGTTTCAATGGGAGAGTTAGTGATCTAGATGGATGGGTTTCAAAAGGAGTTAGTGATCGAGATAGTTGGGTTTCAATTGGAGAGTTAGTGATCTAGAAGGATGTGTTTCAATTGGAGAGTTACTGGTCTAGAGGGATGGGTTTCAATGGGAGAGTTAGTGATCTAGAGGTATGGGTTTCAATGTGAGAATTAGTGATCTAGAGGGATGCGTTTTAATGGGAGTTAGTGATCTAGAGGGAAGGGTTTCAATGGGACTCAGTGATCTAGAGGTTTGGGTTTCAATGGGAGTTAGAGATCTTGAGGGATGGTTTTCAATGGGAGAGTTAGTGATCTAGAGGGATGGGTTTCAATGGGAGTTAGTGATCTAGAGGTAAGGGTTTCAATGGGAGAGTTAGTGATCTAGAGTGATGGGTTTCAATGGGAGTTAGTGATCTAGAGGGAAGGGTTTCAATGGGAGAGTTAGTGATCTAGATTGATGGGTTTCAATGGCAGTTAGTCATCTAGAGTAATGGGATTCAGTGGGAAAGTTGGTGATCGAGAGGGATAGGATTCAATGGGAGTTAGTGGTCTAGAGGGATGGGTTTCAATGGAAGAGTTAGTGATCTAGAGGGACAGGTTTCAATGGAAGTTAGTGATCTAGTGTAAAGGGTTTCAATTGGAGAGTTAGTGATCTAGAGGGATGGGTCTCAATGGGCGTTAGTGATCTAGAGGGATGGGTTTCAATGGGAGAGTTAGTGATCCAGAGGGTTGGGTTTCAATGGGAGAGTTATTGATCTAGAGGGATAGGTGTCAATGGGAGTTAGTGATCTAGAGGGATTGGTTTCAATGGGAGAGTTAGTGATCTAGAGGGATAGGTTTCAATGGGAGTTCGTGATCTAGAGGGATGGTTTTCAATGGGAGTTAGTGATCTAGAGGGAAGGGTTTCAATGGGAGAGTTAGTGATCTAAATGGATGTGTTTCAATGGGATTTAGTGATCTAGAGGGATGGGTTTCAATCGGAGAGTTAGTGATCTAGAGGGATGGGTTTCAATGGGATTTAGTGATCTAGAGGGATGGGTTTCAATGGGAGAGTTAGTGATCTAGAGGGATTGGTTTCAAAGGGAGAGTTGGTGATCTAGAGAGTTTGGTTTCAATGGGAGTTAGTGATCTAGGGAGATGGGTTTCAATGAGAGAGTTAGTGATCTAGAGGGATGGGTTTCAATGGAACAGTTAGTGATCTGGAGGGATGGGTTTCAATGGGAGTTAGTGATCTAGAGGGGCGGGTTTCAATGGGAGTTTGTGATCTAGAGGGATGGGTTTCAAAGGGATAGTTAGTGATCTAGAGGGATGGGTTTCAATGGGAATTTGTGATCTAGAGGGATGGGTTTCAATGGGAGTTAGTGATCGAGAGAGATAGGTTTCAATTGGATAGTTAGTGATCTAGAGGGATGGGTTTCAATGGGAGAGTTATTGATCTAGAGGGATGGGTTTCAATGGGAGTTAGTGATCTAGAGAGATGAGTTTCAATGGGAGAGTTAGTGATCTAGAGGGATGGGTTTCAATCGGAGAGTTAGTGATCTAGAGGCATCGGTTTCAATGGGAGAGTTATTGATCTAGAGGGATGGGTTTCAATGGGAGTTAGTGATCTAGAGGCATGGGTTTCAGTGGGAGAGTTAGTGATCTAGAGGGATGGGTTTCAATGGGAGTTAGTGCTCTATAGGGATGGGTTTCAATGGGAGAGTTAGTGATCTACAGAGATGGGTATCAATGGGAGTTAGTGATCTAGAGGGATGGGTTCAATGGGAGTTAGTGATCTAGAAAGATGGATTTCAATTTTAGTTACTGATTTTGAAGGATGGGTTTCAATTGAACAGTTAGCGATCTAGAGGGATTGGTTTCAATGGGAGTTAGTGATCTAGAGGGATGGGTTTCAATGTGAGTTAGTGATCTAGAGGGATGGGTTTCAATGGGAGTTAGTGATCTAGAGGGATGGTTTTCAATGGGAGAGTTAGTGAGCTAGAGGGATAGGTTTCAATGGGGGTTAGTGATCTAGATGGATGGGTTTCAATGGAAGAGTTTGTGATCTAGAGAGATGGGTTTCAATGGGAGACTTAGTAATCAAGAGGGATGGGTTTTAATGGGAGAGTTAGTGATGTAGAGGGATGGGTTTCAATGCGGCTTATTGATCTAGAGGGATGGGTTTCAATGGGAGAGTTAGTGATCTAGAGGGATGGGTTTCAATGGGAGAGTTAGTGATCTAGCGGGATGGGTTTCAATGTGTGAGTTAGTGATCTAGAGGGATGGGTTTCAATGGGTGTGTTAGTGATCTAGAGGGATGGCTTTCAATGGGATAGTTAGTGATCCAGGGGGATGGGTTTCAATGGGAGAGTTAGTGATCTAGAGAGAAGCGTTTCAATGGGAGAGTTAGTGATCTAGAGGGATGGGTTTCAATGTGAGTTTGTGATCTACAGGGATGGGTTTCAAAGGGAGAGTTAGTGATCTAGAGAGTTGGGTTTCAATGCGAGTTAGTGATCTAGGGAGATGGGTTTCAATGAGAGAGTTAGTGATCTAGAGGGATGGGTTTCAATGGAAGAGTTAGTGATCTAGAGGGATGGGTTTCAATGGGAGAGTTAGTGATCTAGAGGGATGGGTTTCAATGGGAGTTAGTGATCTAGAGGGATGGGTTTCAATGGGAGAGTTAGTGATCTAGAGGCATCGGTTTCAATGGGAGAGTTATTGATCTAGAGGGATGGGTTTCAATGGGAGTTAGTGATCTAGAGGCATGGGTTTCAGTGGGAGAGTTGGTGATCTAGAGGGATGGGTTTCAATGGGAGTTAGTGATCTATAGGGATGGGTTTCAATGGGAGAGTTAGTGATCTAGAGAGATGGGTTTCAATGGGAGTTAGTGATCTAGAGGGATGGGTTCAATTGGAGTTAGTGATCTAGTGGGATGGGTTTCAATGGGAGTTAGTGATCTAGAGGGATGGGTTTCAATGGGAGAGTTAGTGATCTAGAGGGATGGGTTTCAATGCGAGAGTTAGTGATCTAGAGGGATCGGTTCAATGGGAGTTAGTTATCTAGAGAGATGGATTTCAATGGGAGTTACTGATATAGAAGAATGGGTTTCAATTGGACAGTTAGCGATCTAGAGGGATTGGTTTCAATGGGAGTTAGTGATCTAGAGGAATGGGTTTCAATGGGAGAGTTAGTGATCTAGATGGATGGGTTTCAATGGGAGTTAGTGATCGAGATAGTTGGGTTTCAATTGGAGAGTTAGTGATCTAGAAGGATGTGTTTCAATTGGAGAGTTACTGGTCTAGAGGGATGGGTTTCAATGGGAGAGTTAGTGATCTAGAGGTATGGGTTTCAATGTGAGAATTAGTGATCTAGAGGGATGCGTTTTAATGGGAGTTAGTGATCTAGAGGGAAGGGTTTCAATGGGACTCAGTGATCTAGAGGTTTGGGTTTCAATGGGAGTTAGTGATCTTGAGGGATGGTTTTCAATGGGAGAGTTAGTGATCTAGAGGGATAGGTTTCAAGGGGGGTTAGTGATCTAGAGGGATGGGTTTCAATGGAAGAGTTAGTGATCTAGAGAGATGGGTTTCAATGGGAGAGTTAGTGATCTAGAGGGATGGGTTTCAATGGGAGAGTTAGTGATCTAGCGGGATGGGTTTCAATGGGAGTTAGTGATCTAGAGGGATGGGTTTCAATGGGAGTTAGTGATCTAGAGGTAAGGGTTTCAATGGGAGAGTTAGTGATCTAGAGTGATGGGTTTCAATGGGAGTTAGTGATCTAGAGGGAAGGGTTTCAATGGGAGAGTTAGTGATCTAGATTGATGGGTTTCAATGGCAGTTAGTCATCTAGAGTAATGGGATTCAGTGGGAAAGTTGGTGATCGAGAGGGATAGGATTCAATGGGAGTTAGTGGTCTAGAGGGATGGGTTTCAATGGAAGAGTTAGTGATCTAGAGGGACAGGTTTCAATGGAAGTTAGTGATCTAGTGTAAAGGGTTTCAATTGGAGAGTTAGTGATCTAGAGGGATGGGTCTCAATGGGCGTTAGTGATCTAGAGGGATGGGTTTCAATGGGAGAGTTAGTGATCCAGAGGGTTGGGTTTCAATGGGAGAGTTAGTGATCTAGAGGGATAGGTGTCAATGGGAGTTAGTGATCTAGAGGGATTGGTTTCAATGGGAGAGTTAGTGATCTAGAGGGATAGGTTTCAATGGGAGTTCGTGATCTAGAGGGATGGTTTTCAATGGGAGTTAGTGATCTAGAGGGAAGGGTTTCAATGGGAGAGTTAGTGATCTAAATGGATGTGTTTCAATGGGATTTAGTGATCTAGAGGGATGGGTTTCAATCGGAGAGTTAGTGATCTAGAGGGATGGGTTTCAATGGGATTTAGTGATCTAGAGGGATGGGTTTCAATGGGAGAGTTAGTGATCTAGAGGGATTGGTTTCAAAGGGAGAGTTGGTGATCTAGAGAGTTTGGTTTCAATGGGAGTTAGTGATCTAGGGAGATGGGTTTCAATGAGAGAGTTAGTGATCTAGAGGGATGGGTTTCAATGGAAGAGTTAGTGATCTAGAGGGATGGGTTTCAATGGGAGTTAGTGATCTAGAGGGACGGGTTTCAATGGGAGTTTGTGATCTAGAGGGATGGGTTTCAAAGGGAGTGTTAGTGATCTAGAGGGATGGGTTTCAATGGGAATTTGTGATCTAGAGGGATGGGTTTCAATGGGAGTTAGTGATCTAGAGAGATAGGTTTCAATGGGATAGTTAGTGATCTAGAGGGATGGGTTTCAATGGGAGAGTTAATGATCTAGAGGGATGGGTTTCAATGGGAGTTAGTGATCTAGAGGGATGGGTTTCAATGGGAGTTAGTGATCTAGAGGGATGGGTTTCAATGGGAGCGTTAGTGATCTATAGGGATGGGTTTCAATGGGAGTTAGTGATCTAGAGAGATGGGTTTCAATGGGAGAGTTAGTGATCTGGAGGGATGGGTTTCATTCGGAGAGTTAGTGATCTAGAGGCATCGGTTTCAATGGGAGAGTTATTGATCTAGAGGGATGGGTTTCAATTGGAGTTAGTGATCTAGAGGCATGGGTTTCAGTGGGAGTGTTAGTGATCTAGAGGGATGGGTTTCAATGGGAGTTAGTGCTCTATAGGAATGGGTTTCAATGGGAGAGTTAGTGAACTAGAGAGATGCGTTTCAATGGGAGTTTGTGATCTAGAGGGATGGGTTTCAATGGTAGTTATTGATCTAGAGGGATGGGTTTCAGTGGGAGAGTTAGTGATCTAGAGGGATGGGTTTCAATGCGAGAGTTAGTGATCTAGAGGGATCGGTTCAATGGGAGTTAGTGATCTAGAAAGATGGATTTCAATTGTAGTTACTGATTTAGAAGGATAGGTTTCAATTGGACAGTTAGCGATCTAGAGGGATTGGTTTCAATGGGAGTTAGTGATCTAGCGGAATGGGTTTCAATGGGAGAGTTAGTGATCTAGATGGCTGGGTTTCAATGGCAGTTAGTGATCGATATAGTTAGGTTTCAATTGGAGAGTTATTGATCTAGAAGGATGTGTTTCAATTGGAGAGTTAGTGATCTAGAGGGATGCGTTTCAATGGGTGAGTCAGTGATCTAGAGGTATGGGTTTCAATGTGAGAGTTAGTGATCTAGAGGGATGGGTTTCAATGGGAGTTAGTGATCTAGAGGGAAGGGTTTCAATGGGATTTAGTGATCTAGAGGTATGGGTTTCAATGGGAGTTAGTGATCTAGAGGGATGGTTTTCAATGGGAGAGTTAGTGATCTAGAGGGATAGGTTTCAAGGGGGGTTAGTGATCTAGAGGGATGGGTTTCAATGGAAGAGTTAGTGATCTAGAGAGATGGGTTTCAATGGGAGAGTTAGTGATCTAGAGGGATGGGTTTCAGTGGGAGTTAGTGATCTAGAGGTAAGCATTTCAATGGGAGAGTTAGTGATGTAGAGGGATGGGTTTCAATGGGAGTTAGTGATCTAGAAGGAAGGGTTTCAATGGTAGATTTAGTGATCTAGATTGATGGGTTTCAATGGGTGTTAGTGATCTAGAGTGATGTGATTCAATGGGAACGTTGGTGATCTAGAGTGGTAGGTTTCAATGGGAGTTAGTGATCTAGTGGGATGGGTTTCAATGGCATAGTTAGTGATCTAGTGGGGCAGGTTTCAACGGGAGTTAGTGATCTAGAGGAAAGGGTTTCAATGGGAGAGTTAGTGATCTAGAGGGATGGGTCTCAATGGGCGTTAGTGATCTAGAGGGATGGGTTTCAATGGGAGAGTTAGTGATCCAGAGGGTTGGGTTTCAATGGGAGAGTTAGTGATCTAGAGGGATAGGTGTCAATGGGAGTTAGTGATCTAGAGGGATTGGTTTCAATGGGAGAGTTAGTGATCTAGAGGGATAGGTTTCAATGGGAGTTCGTGATCTAGAGGGATGGTTTTCAATGGGAGTTAGTGATCTAGAGGGATGGGTTTCAATGGGAGAGTTAGTGATCTAGAGGGATGGGTTTCAATGGGAGTTAGTGATATAGAGGGATGGGTTTCAATGGGAGAGTTAGTGATCTATAGGGATGGGTTTCAATTGGAGTGTTAGTGATCTAGAGGGATGGGTTTCAATGGGATAGTTAGTGATCCAGAGGGATGGGTTTCAATGGGAGAGTTAATGATCTAGAGAGAAGCGTTTCAAAGGGAGAGTTAGTGATCTAGAGGGACGGGTTTCAATATGAGTTAGTGATCTAGAGGGATGGGTTTCAATGGGAGAGTTAGTGATCTAGAGGGATGGGTTTCAATGGGACTTAGTGATCGAGATAGTTGGGTTTCAATTGGAGAGTTAGTGATCTAGAAGGATGGGTTTGAATTGGAGAGTTAGTGATCTAGAGGGATGGGTTTCAATGGGAGAGTTAGTGATCTAGCGGGATGGGTTTCAATGGGAGACTTAGTGATCTAGAAGGATGGGTTTCAATTGGAGAGTTAATGATCTTGGTGGATGGGTTTCAAGGGGAGTTAGTGATCTTGCGGGATGGGTTTTGCTGAGAATGGTGGTTGAATTCATGGTTCTGTTTGAATTTATGAAAAGAAGGTGCAGAGAGTGATATCAACTACAAATTTCATTTATGTTCTAGATTTTACCTTGTAAAAGATCTAAAGATTCCTCACAGGAACAATATCAGGCTAATCTGGCCACATAAGGAGTGAGAGGAAGTGAAAAAAATGTTTGTGAAAGAGGTTGATTGAAAGGAGCAATCTAAAGGAATTCTGAGAGGTGAAGAGGTTTGTGGAGGGAGCTAAATGCGCGGTCAGTAATATCGGAATGACTATAATATTGCATGTGTAGGATGGCACCATTCAAGATGTGTTGAATTCTCAGTGAACTTTTTTTATTCATTCACGGGATGTGGGCTTCACTGGCTGGGCCAGCATTTATTGCCCATCCTTAATTGCATCTTGAGGTAGTGGTGGTGAGCTGCCTTCTTGAGCCGCTGCAGTCCATGTGGTGTAGGTACACCCACAGTGTTGTTAGGGAGCGAGTTCCAGGATTTTAACCCAGCGACAGTGAAGGAACAGCGATATATTTCCAAGTCAGGATGGTGAGTGACTTGGAGGGGAACTTCCAGGTGATGGTGTTCCCATGTAACTGCTGCCCTTGTCCTTCTAGATGGTAGTGGTCGTGGGTTTGGAAGATGCTGTCTAAGGAGCCTTGGTGAATTCCTGCAGTGCATCTTGTAGATGGTACACACTGCTGCTACTGTGCATCGGTGGTGGAGGGAGTGAATGTTTGTGGATGGGGTGCCAATCAAGCGGGCTGCTTTGTCCTGGATGGTGTCAAGCTTCTTGAGTGTTGTGGGACCTGCGCTCATCCAGGCAAGTGGGGAGTATTCCATCACACTCCTGACTTGTGCCTTGTAGATGGTGGACAGGCTTTGGGGAGTCAGGAGGTGAGTTACTCATCACACGATTCCTAGTCTCTGACCTGCCCTTGTAGCCACAGTATTTGTATGTCTAGTCCAGTTCAGTTTCTAGTCAATGGTAACCCCTTGGATGTTGATAGTGGGGTATTCAGTGATGGTAATGCCATTGAACATCAAGGGGCAATGGTTAGATTCTCTCTTGTTGGAGATGGTCATTGCCTGACACTTGTGTGGCACAAGTGTTTCTTCCTACTTGTCAGCCCCAGCCTGGATATTGTCCAGGTCTTGCTGCATTTGGACATGGACTGCTTCAGTATCTGAGGAGTCGTGAATGGTGCTGAACATTGTGCAATCATCAACGAACATCCCCACTTCTGACCTTATGATGGAAGGAAGGTCATTGATGAAGCAGCTGAAGATGGTTGGGCCGAGGACACTACCCTGAGGAACTCCTGCAGTGATGTCCTGGAGCTGAGATGACTGACCTCCAACAACCACAACCATCTTCCTTTGTGCTAGGTATGACTCCAACCAGCAGAGAGTTTTCCCCCTAATTCCCATTGACTCCAGTTTTGCTGGGGCTCCTTGATGCCACACTCGGTCAAATGCTGCCTTGATGTCAAGGGCAGTCACTCTCACCTCACCTCGGGAGTTCAGCTCTTTTGTCCATGTTTGAACCAAGGCTGCAATGAGGTCAGGAGCTGAGTGGCCCTGGCAGAACCCAAACTGGGCATCAGTGAGCAGGTTATTGCTGAGCAAGTGCCGCTTGATATGACTGTTAATGACCCCTTCCATTACTTTACTGATGGTGAAGAGTAGACTGATGAGGCGGTAATTGGCCGGGTTGGATTTGTCCTACATTTTGTGTACAGGACATACCTGGGCAATTTTCCACATAGCCAGGTAGATGCCAGTGTTGTAGCTCTACTGGAACAGCTTGGCTAGGGGCACAGCAAGTTCTGGAGCACAAGTCTTCAGCACTATTGCCGGAATATTGTCAGGGCCCATAGCCTTTGCAGTATCCAGTGCCTTCAGCCGTTTCTTTATATCACATGGAGTGAATTGAATTGGCTGAAGACTGGCATCTCTGATGCTGGGGACCTCTGGAGGAGGCTGAGATGGATCATCCACTCGGCACTTCTGGCTGAAGATTGTTGCAAATGCTTCAGCCTTATCTGTTGCACTGATGTGCTGGGCTCCCCCATCATTGAGGATGGGGATATTTGTGGAGCCTCCTCCTCCAGTGAGTTGTTTAATTGTCCATCACCATTCACAACTGGATGTGGCAGTACTGCAGAGCTTAGATCTGATCCGTTGGTTGTGGGATTGTTTATCTCTATCTATCACTTGTTGCTTATGCTGTTTGACACGCAAATAGTCCTGTGTTATAGCTTCACCAGGTTGACACCTCATTTTTAGGTATGCCTGGTGCTGCTCCTGGCATACCCTCCTGTACTCTTCATTGAACCAGGGCTGATCCCCTGGCTTGATGGTAATGGTAGAGTGGGGGATATGCTGGGCCATGAGGCTACAGATTGTGTTTGAATTAAATTCTGCTTCTGCTGATGGCCCACAGTGCCTCATGGATGCCCAGCCTCGAGTTGCTAGATCTGTTTGAAATCTATCCCATTTAGCACGATGGTAGTGCCACACAACACGATGGAGGGTATCCTCAATGTGAAGGTGGGACTTTGTCTCCACAATGACTGTGCGGTGGTCACTCCTACCGATACTGTCATGGACAGATGCATCTGCAGCAGGCAGGTTGGTGAGGATGAGGTCAAGTATGTTTTTCCCTCTTGTTGGTTCCCTCACCACCTGCCGCAGACCCAGTCTAGCAGCTATGCCCTTTAGGACTCGGCCAGCTCGGTCAGTAGTGGTGCTACCGAGCCACTCTTGGTGATGGACATTGAAGTCTCCCACCCAGAGTACATTCTGTGCCTTTGCCACCCTCAGTGCTTCCTCCAAGTGGTGTTTAACATGGAGGAGACCGATTCATCAGCTGAGGGAGGGCGGGACGTGGTAATCAGCAGGAGGTTTCCTTGTCCATGTTTGACCTGATGCCATGAGACTTCATGGGGTCCGGAGTCGATGTTGAGGATCCCAGGGAAACTCCCTCCCAACTTTATATCACTGTGCCACCACCTCTGCTGGGCCTGTCCTGCCGGTGGGACATGACATACCCAGGGATGGTGATGGTGGTGTCTGGGACATTATCTGTAAGGTATGATCCCGTGAGGATGCCTATGTCAGGCTGTTGCTTGACTAGTCTGTGAGACAGCTCTCCCAATTTCAGCACTAGCCCCCAGATGTTAGTAAGGAGGAGTTTGCAAGGCTGACAGGGCTGAGATTGCCGTTGTCGTTTCCGGTGCCTGGGTCAATGCCGGGTGGTCCGTCTGGTTTCATTCCTTTTTTGTGACTTTGTGGTGGTTTGATACAACTAAGTGTCTGGCTGGGCCATTTCAGAGTCACCCACATTGCTGTGGGTCTGGAGTCACATGTAGGCCAGACCGGGTAAGGAGGGCAGATTTCCTTCCATTAGTGGATCAGATGGGTTTTTACAACAATTGACAATGGTTTCATCCTTAGACTTTTAATTCCAGATTTTTATTGCATTTGAATTCAAATTCCACCATCTGCCAGGGTGGGATTTGAACCTGGGTTCCAAGAGCATTACCCTGGGTCTCGGGAATACTAGTCCAGGCACAATAGCTCTACGCCATCGCCTCCCCCCATATTGGATGGAGCAGCAGGCTCGAAGGGCTGAATGGCCTCCTCCTGCTCTTAGTTTCTATGTTTCCATTTTTGCTTCAGTCAATTTGCCATCAGTTCCTACTTTCAACAGCTCCCCAGCTCCCCAGGGTATCCACAATCTAACAGTGAGGCAGAGAGAGGCGTCACACATTAAAACCCTTCTGAGAAAAAAACAAAGACTTCCCAATGGTGCTTTGAACATATAAACCACCCTCCACCCCACCTCCCCATCCACTGCAATGGGGGTTGGTCCCATCAGAGCTCCTGATGGGCAACAAAGTTCACTCCCAGAGCTGCCAAAAAAATGATCCCACGGTTGGCAGTCTAGGGCTACTGGTAGGTTCATGACCCAAAACAGTCCTACAGTCAGACACAGTCTTCCACCTATAATAGGAGGAACCATACTAGAAACACTTACACAAAACTGACAAGGTTTGGATCAGAGATCTTGAAAGAGAGGGTGTCATTGTCTGGAGAGAGATGACCAACCAGGTCATAGCTGATACATGCCCCGGCAGGTACGATCAGTGACAGCAGGAGTGTCTTCCTCATCCCCCTAGGCAAACCTCCAGCTATACATTCGAGTCAATCAGATGGACACAACCAAGGGCCGGAAACACAGAACACTACAATTCCAACACCTCACCAACAAAGCTGACCGAAAGCAACAGAGCCGACCACTCCCCCGAATGTGAGAAGAACGAGAAGTATGTGAAGAGAAAAAGATTGGTGAAGACAAATGTAGGTCCCTTACAGTCAGAAACTGGGTAATTTATAATGGGGAACAAAGAAATGGCTGACCAACTAAATACATACTTTGGCTCTGTCTTCACAAAGGAGGACACTAATAACATACCAGAAATGTTGGGGAACACAGGGTTCAGTGAGAGGGAGGAACTGAAAGAAATCAGTATTAGTAGGGAAATGGTGTTGGGGAAATTGACGGGATTGAAGGCCGATAAATCCCCAGGCCTGATAATCTACACCCCAGAGTACTTAAGGAAGTGGCCCTAGAAATAGTGGATGCATTGGTGGTCATCTTCTAAGATTCTAAAGACTCTGGAACAGTTCCTACAGATTGGAGGGTAGCTAATGTAACCCCACTATTTAAAAAGGGAGGTAGAGAGAAAACAGGGAATTATAGACCAGTCAGCCTGAAGTCGGTAGTGGGGAAAATTCTAGAGTTCATTATAAAAGATTTAATAGCTGAGCACTTGGAAAACAGTGACAGAATCGGACAGAGTCAGCATGGATTTACAAAAGGGAAATCATGCTTGACAAATCTACTGGAATTGTTCAAGGATGTAACTAGTAGAGTTGATGAGGGGGAGCCAGTGGATGTGGTTTATTTGGACTTTCAGAAGGCTTTCGACAAAGTCCCACATGAGAGATTAGCGTGTAAAATTAAAGCGCATGGGATTGGGGATAGAGTATTGAGATGGATAGAAAACTGGTTGGCAGACAGGAAACAAAGAGTAGGAATAAACAGGTCTTTTTCCGAATGGCAGGCAGTGACTAGTGGGGTACCGCAGGGATCGGTGCTGGGACCCCAGTTATTCACAATATATATTAATGATTTAGATGAGGGAATTAAGTGTAATATCTCCAAATTTGCAGATGACACAAAGCTGGGTGGGAGGGTGAGCTGTGAGGAGGGTGCAGAGATGCTTCAGTGTGATTTGGACAAGCTGAGTGAGTGGGCAAATGCATGGCAGATGCAGTATAATGTGGATAAATGTGAGGTTATCCACTTTGGTAGCAAAAACAGGAAGGCAGATTATTATCTGAATGGCTATAAATTGAGAGAGGGGAATGTGCAATGAGACCTGGGTGACCTTGTACACCAGTCGCTGAAGGTAAGCATGCAGGTGCAGCAGGCGGTAAAGAAGGCAAAAGGTATGTTGGCCTTCATAGCGAGAGGATTTGAGTACAGGAACAGCGATGTCTTGCTGCAATTATACAGGGCCTTGGTGAGACCACACCTGGAATATTGTGTGCAGTTTTGGTCTCCTTACCTGAGGAAGGATGTTCTTGCTATAGAGGGAGTGCAGTGAAGGTTTACCAGACTGATTCCTGGGATGGCGGGACTGACATATGAGGAGAGATTGAGTCGGTTAGGATTATATTCGCTGGAGTTCAGAAGAATGAGGGGGGATCTCATAGAAACCTATAAAATTCTAACAGGACTAGACAGGGTAGATGCAGGAAGGATGTTCCCGATGATGGGGGAGTCCAGAACCAGCGGTCACAGTCTGAGGATACGGGGTAGGCCATTTAGGACTGAGATGAGGAGAAATTTCTTCACCCAGAGAGTGGTGAGCCTGTGGAATTCGCTACCACAGAAAGTAGTTGAGGCCAAAACATTGTATGTTTTCAAGAAGGAGTTCAATATATAGCTCTTGGGGCGAAAGGGATCAAAGGATATGGGGAGAAAGCGGGAGCAGGTTATTGAGTTGGATGATCAGCCATGATCATAATGAATGGCGGAGCAGGCTCGAAGGGCCGAATGGCCTCCTCCTGCTCCTGGTTTCTATGTTTCTATGAGGTCTGGAAGAACAGTGAAACCCCAGGTTGTCTGAATCTATAAAATGGGGGAGAATGGGTTGAGTGTAAAGAAGGATTATACTGTAAATATGTTGGGTTAAGTTTTGGGGGAGGTAAAGCATAAGGGAGTTTGGCACAGCAAGGGTTAATGTGGGACAGGAAAACAGTATGCCCACAGTGTGAGGGAAATGGTCACATGGCAAGGGACCCGGGTCAGTCTCGGAGTGTGCAGAGACCTGTGTAGAAGTCAGCATGGAGTTAGCTCATAGTCTGTACATATGTAAATAGTTACGTGTTACCAATAAACATGACTGTCCAACTTTGCAAGCCTCTTAACCTCTTTGTGAGACCTACTGAACAAACCCTCCCAACAATTACATTTCCAGATAAGCTGTGAAAAGCACTTCCAGGTGCGGCAAGGCAGAAAATGGGCAGCAGGAAGGAGAGAGATACTAGTCCAAGCGGTAACAACTGCAGGGCTGGATTTCCCTGGGGGCAGGAGGAGAACTGACTTTGACAAGGAGAAGAGGCGCTGATTTCTGGCCACTTGACCTGTTTAAGGGGGTGTCACAGCTGAGGACCTGTGTTTGTGAGGGAGCATCAGCTCAGGATGTCGAGGTCTGAAAATCGGATGGCCCTCAGGTTAATGAGCGCAGGGATCGTGGGGAAACCACGACAGAGTGAGAGCTCGAACGTGGGCAGCAGGGTTCAGAATGAGCTGGTGTCACTGGAGGGAGAAGGATGTGAGGCTGCTCAGCACAGTGTTACAGTGGTCAGGTGTGGGGGAGGGTTTCAACAGCAGAGAGACTGAGGGAAGAGCAGCGACAGGCATGACAGGTGCTACATTCAGCCTGTCCGCTCCTGTCCGGAGAGGGGGCTTTACCAATAGACAGAGAAACACAAAGCCTGGGTTTGAAAGGGACTTTCAACCACAATGAGCTCTTCTTCATGCCTCTGCTGTCCTCTAGTGACTGTCTGCTGCACCACAGCTTGTAAATGAAAACTATTTACAAAGCACTTTGTAGAAACAGGAGGGTGGAGGGTACAGCTGAAGAAAGTGTGGCTGGGAGGGTGGTGCAGGAGGAAGATTCTTGGGACCAGTTCTGGGGGAGTTGGGACCGGTATATGGAGGGGTTGTCTCTACAGAGAACTGGGACTGAGTTCCTCGCAGGCGTTTTGCTCCTCTCTGTTGGACAGGGTTTGAACGAACTTGGCAGAGGGTGTGAGAACCAGGAGATGGTATCAGAGAGAGGGGCACAGGATACAGCGAGATAGCGCTGTAACAGGGAATAGTATGTTAATAGCTGGAGTCTGAGGAATGAAGAAAATAATAAAGTCTAAATCAGAATGGCAGTATCTGTGTGTGAATGAACAGCGTGGTTAGTAAGATTGGAGAGTTACAGCACAGATTGTCATGTGGAAATAGGCTATAACAGAGACTGGCTCAAGGAGGGGTGCAGTGTGAACAGATGCCAGTCTTCAGCCAATTCAATTCACTCCACGTGATATCAAGAAACAGCTGAAGGCACTGGATAATGTTCCGGCAATAGTACTGGAGTCTTGTGCTCCAGCACTTGCTGCCCCCCTAGCCAAGCTGTTCCAGTACAGCTACAACACTGGAGTCAATGGGAATCAGGGGGAAAACTCTCCGCTGGTTGGAGTCATACCTAGCA
Organism: Cetorhinus maximus; assembly: GCF_964194155.1. NCBI lineage: Eukaryota > Metazoa > Chordata > Chondrichthyes > Lamniformes > Cetorhinidae > Cetorhinus > Cetorhinus maximus. The sequence goes on from NW_027596347.1 coordinate 364,045, forward strand.
CAAAGGAAGATGGTTGTGGTTGTTGGAGGTCAGTCATCTCAGCTCCGGGACATCACTGCAGGAGTTCCTCAGGGTAGTGTCCTCGGCCCAACCATCTTCAGCTGCTTCATCAATGACCTTCCTTCCATCATAAGGTCAGAAGTGGGGATGTTCGCTGATGATGTCACCATGTTCAGCACCATTCGCGACTCCTCAGATACTGAAGCAGTCCATGTCCAAATGCAGCAAGACCTGGACAATACCCAGGCTTGGGCTGACAAGTGGCAAGTAACATTCGCGCCACACAAGTGTCAGGCAATGACCATCTCCGACAAGAGAGAATCCAACCATCACCCCTTGATGTTCAATGGCATTTCCGTTGCTGAATCCCTCACTATCAACATCCTGGGGGTTATTATTGGCCAGAAACTGAACTGGACTAGCCATATAAATACTGTGGCTACAAGAGCAGATCAGAGGCTAGGAATCCTGCGATGAGTAACTCACCTCCTGACCCCCCAAAGCCTGTCCACCATCTACAAGGCACAAGTCAGGAGTGTGATGGAATACTCCCCACTTGCCTGGATGAATGCAGCTCCCATAACACTGAAGAAGCTGGAATCCAGGACAAAGCAGCTGCTTGATTGGCACCACATCCACAAACATTCACTCCCTTCACCACAGTAGCAGCAGTGTGTAGCATCTACAAGATGCACTGCAGGAATTCACCAAGGCTTTGAACAGAGCATCTGAACAGAGCCGGGACTGAGTTCCTAGCGAGTTGTTTTGCTCGTGCTGAAATAGAGAATAGTAAGTTAATAGGTGGAGTGGGAGTAAGGGAGCAAGTGATGAAGTCTAAATCAGGGTTACACTGCATGTATGTGAATGGACAGAGTATAGTTAATAAAATTGGGGAGTTACAGACACAGATTGCCCTGTGGGATGATGATGTTGTGGCGATAACAGAGACCTGGTTTAAGGAAAGGCAGATCTGGGTGCTAAATATTCCTGGTTACAGTGTTCAGAAAAGGTAGGAAAGGGAAAAAAGGAGGAGGGGTGACATTTTTGGTTAAGGAGAGTATTGCAGTACTGGAGAAAGAGGATATCTCAGAGAATTCAAGGACAGAATCGATTTGGCTAGAGCTAAGGAATAAGAAGGGTGCAATTACATTGTTTGGTGTAATATGTAGACCACCAGCATCTTGGAAGGATATAGAGTAACAAATCTGTAAGGGAATTACAGAGAGGTGTAAACATCATAGAGTAGATATAATGGGGGACTTTAATTCCCCGTATATAGACTGGGATAGTGGTAGTGTAAGGGGCAGTGAGGGACAAGCGTTCCCAGGTTGTGTTCAGGAAAAGTTCCTACAGCAGTATGTGTCCAGTGCAATGAGAAAGGAGGCACTGCTAGACCTGGTTCTTGGGAATGAGATGAGCCAAGTAGATGAAGTGTCAGTGGGGGAACATTTAGGGGACAGTGATCATTGTATCATAAGGTTTAGGATGACGGTGGAAAATGACATTGGTCAATCCAGAGTAAAGATAATCAACTGGCGCAGAGCAGACTTCAATGGGGGCAAGAACGGAGTTGGGCCGGTTAGACTGGAACCAAAGGCTGGTGGAAGAAACAGTAGCTGAACAATGGGCTACCTTCAAAGAGGAGATGGCTTGGGCACAGTAAAGGTATGTCCCCTCAAAAGGGAAGGGGAGGACCAACAAATCCAGAGCTCCCTGGATGACAAAGGAGATAGAAATTAAGTTGAAGAAGAACAAATATGCTGACAACAGGTGTCAGGTAGCAAATACAATTGAGAACCAAGCTGAATACTGAAGGTTCAGAAAGGATGTGAAAAAGCAAATTCGGGAAGCAAAGAGGGATTATGAAAAAAGACTAGCAGCTAACAGAAAAGGAAATCCCAAAATATTCTAAAAGCACATCAATAGTAAAAGTGTGGTAAAAGGAGGAGTAGGGCCAATTAGGGACCAAAAAAGGGATTTACACATAGAGGCAAGAGGCATGGCTGAGGTGTTAAATGAATACTTTGCATCTGTCTTTACCTACAAGGTAGATGCTGCCCAGGCCAAGGTGACAGAGAAGGAAACTCAATCACTAGAAGGGTTTAAAATTGATAAGGAGGAGGTATTGGGCAAGCTGTTGGTACTTAAAAGTTGATAAAGCACTGGGACCGGATGAGATGCATTCAAGAATATTGAAGGGAGTGAGAATGGAAATTGCAGAGGCACTGGCAATAATCTTTCAATGTTCCCTGGATTTGGGGGAGTTGCCAGGGGACTGGAGAATTGTTCAAAATAGGTTGTAAAGATCTGCCCTGCAATTACAGACCAGTCAGTTTAACTTTGGTGGTGGGGAAACTTCTAGAAACAATTATTCGGGGTAGAATTAAGACAGATGGAAAAATGCGGATTGATTCAGAAGAGTCAGCTTGGATTTGTTAAAGAAAAATCGTGTCTACCTAACTTGCTGGAGTTTTTGGAAGGGGTAACAGAGATGGTTGATGAGGGAAAGGCCGTTGATGTGGTGTATATGGACTTTCAAAAGGCGGTTGATACAGTCCACACAACAGACTTGTAAGGAAAGTTATAGGTCATGGAATAAAAGGGACAGTAGCAATGTGGATACAAAATTGGCTGAGGGATAGGAAACAGAGTAATGGTTAATGGGTATTTTTCGGGCTGGAAGAAGGTTTGTAGTGGAGTTCCACAGGGGTCGGTATTGGGACTCTTGCCTTTCCTGATATATATATATATAAATGATCTAGATCTTGGTGTGCAAGGGACAATGTCAAAGTTTGCGAATCTCACAAAACTTGGGAGAATTGTAAACTGTGAGGAGGACAGTGTAGAACTTCAAAAGGACATTGACACATTGGTGGAGTGGGCAGAGAGGTGGCAGATGAAGTTCAATGTGGAGAAGTGTGAGGTGATACACTTTGGAACAAAGAACATGGAGAGACAATATAAAATAATGGATACTATTCTAAAGGGTGTGCAGAAGCAGAGAGACCTGTACATAAGTCATGAAAGGTGGCAAGAGAGGTAGAGAGAGCTGTTTCTAAAGCATACAGTATTCTAGGCTTCATTAATAGGGGCATAGAGTATAAGAACAGGGAGGTTATGATGAACTTGTATAAGACACTGGACAATGGTTAGACCTCAGCTGGAATATTGTGTACAGTTCTGGGCACCACACTATAGGAAGGATGTGAGTGCATTGGAGAGAGTGCAGAAGAGGTTTACGAGAATGGTTCCAGGGATGAGACACTTCAGTTATGAGGAAAGATTGGAGAGGTTGGAACTGTTTTCCTTGGAGAGGAGAAGGCTAAGAGGAGACTTGATAAAAGTTTTCAAAATCATGAGGGGTCTGGACAGAGTGGATAGGGAGAAACTGTCCTGCAGTGTAACTTTCCCTCTGGCTGGAGTGTGCCTCGAACTTACCTCTTCCCACTCGGAATGCTGCTCAGTGACTCTGAGGTTTCTATCTTACCTGAGGTGAAGGAATATGAATGTTTCTTTATCATCGGCAGAGACACATCCTTGGTTTCTGGATCTCCATCTCCTGCTGATTGACGCCATGCCCACTGCCCTGGGGTTATGTCCTGTCCGTGTGAGCTGAAGTGTTTCCCTGAAAGACAGTCAACACATTGGCCGTCAGTGGCTCAGTGATAGGAGAAGGCCATTCAGCCCTTCAGATCTGTTACACAGGAACAGGAGGAGGCCAATCAGCCCCTCGAGCCTGCTACACAGGAACAGGAGGAGGACCATTCAGCATCTCGAGCCTGTTACACAGGAACAGGAGGAGGCCATTCAGCCCCTCTTGACCCTGTTACACAGGAACAGGAGGAGGCCATTCTGCATTCCATTAGATTATCCATCTCAACTCCATTTACCTGCCTTTTCTCTATATCCCTCGACAAGTTTACCCAACAAAAATCTTTCTAGAAAGCTCCAGTTGAACTCCACAAGCATCCACATCCTTTCTCGGAGGGATTGGGTTCCAGATTTCTACTTCCCATGGTGTAAAGGAGTACTTCCTGATAACACTACCCATCAGCCGAGCTGTAATTTGAAGATGATGCCCCCATGCTCTGGACGCCCACGTAAGAGGGAATTGTTTCTCTGATGCCCTGCTTCATGGTCAGATGAGTTATTCAGCCCCCAGTCTCGGAGTGTCCTTAAACAATGAGCCATGTCTCTGACCCTGCCCACCTCTGCTGATGTCAGAGTGATCCTCACCTTGATCTCTGCTCTCCAGACCGTGCTGAGGTGAACATTGCTGGTCCTCGCAGTGGCGCTGGTGAGTGTCGGTGACGCCTGGGCTGTCCCTGGTCCGAGGGGAGGCTGAGTGATAGAAACCCGATAGCTGGGACCTGCTGGGAGAGCAGAGCTGGGGACAGGCGCTGGCAGACGCTGGGGGACTGTACACCATTCTGCACCTGCTCAGAGACACAGACACAGAGAGAAAGTGGGCACAGAGAAGGACAAAGGCACTGAGAGACCCATCAGTCTAATTCACGATATAGCAGAAGCTCAACTTGGAAATCAGAGAGGAAGGCTGGCTTTTCAGTTCCACAACCACAGAATATCCCAAAGCAGATCACAGGCAGTGAGGTGTGGAGACATTTCAATGATAGTCACTGATGTAACTTAGGAATGCAGCAGCCAATTTGTACACAGCAAGATCCACAGGAACCTGATCATGACAAAGCTCTACGCTTGAGAGATAAAAAATGTCCAAAGACAGTAAGAAATCGTTTGCTCTCCTCTGAAATGGGGCCAGGATTGTTTACTCTGACAGCACAGATATAGAATTATTTAACATCATAACAATGGACGGACCCCAACACTTCCACACTCCCTCAGTACTGACCCTCTGACAGTGCAGCACTCCCTCAGTACTGACCCTCTGACAGTGCAGCACTCCCTCAGTACTGACCCTCTGACAGTGCAACACTCCCTCAGTACTGACCCTCTGACAGTGCAGCACTCCCTCAGTACTGACCCTCTGACAGTGCAGCACTCCCTCAGTACTGACCCTCTGACAGTGCAGCACTCCTTCAGTACTGACCCTCTGACAGTGCAGCACTCCCTCGGTACTGACCCTCTGACAGTGCAGCACTTCCTCAGTTCTGACCCTCTGACAGTGAAGCACTCCCTCGGTACTGACCCTCTGACAGTGCAGCACTCCCTCAGTACTGACCCTCTGACAGTGCAGCACTCCCTCAGTACTGACCCTCTGACAGTGCAGCACTCCCTCAGTACTGGCCCTCCAACAGTGCAGCATTCCCTCAGTACTGACCCTCTGACAGTGCAGCACTCACTCAGTACTGACCCTCTGACAGTGCAGCACTCCCTCAGTACTGACCCTATGACAGTGCAGCACTCCCTCAGTACTGACCCTCTGACAGTGCAGCACTCCCTCAGTACTGACCCTCTGACGGTGCAGCACTCCCTCAGTACTGACCCTCTGACAGTGCAGCACTCCCTCAGTACTGACCCTCTGACAGTGCAGCACTCCCTCAGTACTGACCCTCTGACGGTGCAGCACTCCCTCAGTACTGACCCTCTGACAGTGCAGCACTCCCTCAGTACTGACCCTCTGACAGTGCAGCACTCCCTCAGTACTGACCCTCTGACAGTGCAGCACTCCCTCAGTACTGACCCTCTGACAGTGCAGCACTCCCTCAGTACTGACCCTCTGACAGTGCAGCACTCCCTCAGTACTGACCCTCTGACAGTGCAGCACTCCCTCAGTACTGACCCTCTGACAGTGCAGCACTCCCTCAGTACTGACCCTCTGACAGTGCAGCACTCCCTCAGTACTGACCCTCTGACAGTGCAGCACTCCCTCAGTACTGACCCTCTGACAGTACAGGGCTTCCACTGTACCAGCATTGAGATTGTCAGCTTGGATTCTAAACTGAAGTCTCTGGAGTGGGACTTGAGCCACAGTTGT